>NC_136901.1:61250446-61309713 GCF_949606895.1 Notothenia rossii | reverse complement strand
ATGGACGCCGCTGCACTGTTTACATTCACCACCGTTCGTTTTTTCTCTTTTTCAAAGTCGAATTTCTCAACGTTTTTGAGCTAGTATTTTCCTGGAAAGTGTGTCGGAGTCGACTGGAAGTGATTGCCAATCGAGAAAACCTGACAATGGAGGCGACAGTGAAGAAAGAGGGATGAAAAACACAGGGGAAACGATGCATTGCCGCTGGCTGTAGTAATGTCAAGTCTGCCGAAGTGGCGATGTTTCTGTTCCCAAAAGATGAAGGTGAGCCTGGCTGGTGTCATTGTTTCGTAGATTATTTGATTGATCATGATAAATAAAGGCCAGTGGTCGATTCGAGAGAGAGAGAAAGAGAGACTGACAGAGTTACAGGGTTGTTGTTAGCATCTGGTGCTAGCTCGGAGCTAACGGAGATTAGCTGTTTCAACAATAAGGAGAGGGAGAGTGCTCTCCTGTGGGACTGAGAGAGATAACGTCAGCTCAGGGAGGTAAACTGTAGCCTAAGTTATCTCAGTGGGTTTGGTCATCTATGTAAACAAATATTTCCATCTATGTAATATTAGTTGTATAAAATAGGTTAAGAAATCATTCCAATGTTTTTTGATTATTGAAATATATGTTTCATATGAGTGTTGAGAGCTGTATCCATAAATCTCTTAATGTTGCCCTCAAAGTGCACCAGATTGATCACTTTCCTCATCTATCCTGTCCGAAAAGCTGTCCAAATCAATAATTTCTCTCACACTAGTATCACTTTCCAGAGTCTCCGCCATGTTTACAATCGCAACTGGGTACATCTTGTGACGTCACAGCCACTATCGTCTGCAACTTCCGTTAGGCTCAGACGGCAAAATTAATAATTCATTAATTCATTAATTATGAATTATTAAAAATTATTTTAGCCATGAACAGGCACAATGATATGTAAGGAATGAAACTGCCATTTCATTTTGGTGCAAAAACATGCACTTCACTGGGCCTTTAAAAACGGCTTTTTTTAAGGTCATACGTAAAACGCGTCATATTACATCACAAAGGGGACACATCTCCGCTCTCTGACCGCTGGAATAGTTAGTAGTTGCGTTGAGCAGTTGTGTTGAGCGGTTGTGTTTTAGTGAGCTGGAATTTTTCGGTAGTTTTACATTGTATTTCACCATTTGTAATCATGGTGCAGTATTGTGTTTGTGCAGGTTGCACAAATACCAGCCTGTCAGGACATCAAGTCCACTATTTCCCTAACAGGAAAAGAAAGCTAGCTAACTTTCGGTCCTGGGTTCGTTTTGTGCAGACAAAGAGACAAGACTTCAATGCTCCCCCCCTTCGCTGCTCTCTCCCCCCCCCCCCCTCCTTCCCTGCTCTGTTATAGATCAGTATCAACAATCCTGCCAGTAACGTTACTATATTATCAATGCTACTTTAGTTATAGCCTGATATATGATAGCTAACTTTACAATGTTGTGATGTGACGTTAGCTAACATTCTGTAGCTAACGCCGATCACTCACCAAGATAGCTGCCCCTTCCGTGCTCTCTCTCTCCCCTCCGGTACTGCTCCGAAGGTAGTGTGGAGTTGCATTAGGTAACGTTTATCAGGAAACCGTATTACATCTCTCTCCCCCCTTCGCTGCTCTCTCCCCCCTCCTTCCCTGCTCTCTCTCTCCCCTCCGGTACAGCACCGTAACATAGTGTGGATTCGCATTAGGTAACCCGAGATACGGCTGATACTTGCGCATTAGTTTCGGTTATGGATCAGTATCAACAGTCCTGCCAGTAACGTTATTATATTATCAATGCTACTTTAGTTATAGCCTGATATATGATAGCTAACTTTACAATGTTGTGATGTGACGTTAGCTAACATTCTGTAGCTAACGCCGATCACTCACCAAGATAGCTGCCCAGTTCTCCACTGGTTCTCCTCACACCACAGCTCAATTTCTCTCCGATGGCCGTTATTTCTTCCAATCCCGGCAGCTCCTGGCTCTTGGACGCCTAACAGGCTCATAATTATAAGGTTGGGGTCCGTCATATACATTTGAATATACATGTTCAACTTCTTCTGTGTCTTCTGTGTCGAAACTAGCATTGGGATCCATGTTTATTAATACGTTACACCGGCCGCTCTCCCCCTTGTTTCCACTTTGTTACGTCACACGCGGGAGGTCACGTGGGGAGGCTTTTTTGATGCGGAAGTAAAAATGTCTTACAAAAACGACGCCAGATGTCACTGTAGTGTATATTTATGTATGTTTTTTTGAAAAACTAGTGTATCATTTTCCTACACATTTATTCACAGGTGTCTTTAACCTGGAAGTTGCTCTTTAAGCTCACTGTTGATATCCGGAGACTTCTTCCGGTAAAGCTTTTCAAAATAAACTTTAGCATCAACGCTAGCCACAAACGAATGCTAACCGGAAATGTTTTCACAATAAAACAGTTTTAAGCTTCCTGTATGTTTAAACTATATTACATCATTAAACATTGATTTTAATTTCTTACACATTACATGTCATTTGTTAGACGCTTTTATCCAAAGCAACTTACTTAATCAGCGACGTACTTATTCAGTACTGTGGACAATCCCCACAGGAGCAATTTGGGGTGTCTTGCCCAGGGACACAACGGCATGCTGACTAAAGTGGGACTAGAACTTGCTACTGTTAGAAATTAAAATCAAAGTTTTATAGCATAATTTAGTTAGAAAATACCGTCAGTTTAAATGCTATTTTATTCTGAAAAAAACGGAAGTTCTCGCACAATCTTAATACCAAGCTTTTATTCTGAAAATCCTTCATGACGACATCCGGGACTACCGTCCATCAGTATCATTAAAGTGGCTATTCATGCCGTTAACATGTATTACATAATGTTATGAAAGAGATAAGGAGGAAAAAAGGCATGTAGCAATGAATGTAAAATGTCGAAATCCTCTGTTTAACGCAATATTGGACACAGAAGAACGAGGGGGGAAGTCCCCTACGTCACCACAGCCGCCATTGAACAGGAAGAGCCAAATGAGATATATAGTCGGGTGACGAAGCCTTGTAGGACCTCTTTTTCTGCTCGGCCGGCACTGCGAGAGGGAGCTTTTCTCTCCCTCTCTCTGAACCATCTTCTGCATTACCGCCTAATTTTAATTAAAGTACCCATTTGAACCTTCTCAGTAGTATATGTCCATTGGTCTCCTTATTTTTGAAGCTTCTCTCCTGGACGCGAGAATAACGAACAAAGCTATCACTACCCCCTGAATCGAAGTCCAGCACTCTATCCACTGAGCCACAGCCGCTAGGAAAGAGAGCAAGGTCATTGGACAGACAAATTACAAATTAATTTAGTTTTCTTTGTTACTTTGGAGACTGTGTGAACCGGTCAATGCCATTGGATCCCCACAATTAAAAAAAATAAATATATAAAACAAATATATATATATTCATTTTTTTGCATAAAGTGCGTATCACTATAGGTATTGTCGTACACAGCATGCTCTAAACCAGACGCCCCGACCTGCTCATTAATAATCTGTTTATTACCACTAAATGTAATGATGTATTATCAGTAATCATTTCAAAGTGACACAGAGACATTGGATTAACCATCAGCAGCGTTTGTATGCCCTTGAACACAACTTTTGATCACAAAACAGCAAAGCTAAGACGTATTTATAATTATGGCTCTGTAAAGTGAAGTTCTTTTCTTGCTCTTTCCTGGCTGCTAGTTCAGAGAGTTTTGGTCGTACAGTGATGCGATACCAATGGAATCTGTGGAATCTCAGCTTTCATATTACGTTTGTGAAGATAGCATGAAGTAGAAAAATCGCTATTGCCACTGTCACTACCCGATCTGCAGCTCTGCCCGATCTGCAGTGCGCATGTGCGAGATGGTCCGCCATATTGGACAACTCCGGACGGCAACCCAAGAAGGTCATTTGACACAGTGGCTTTTGTCAAAGCTGAAAAATAAAACGAGAGAGAGATGAGTTATTGTTATTAAAATGTGGCTTCACTATTATTTAACAACTCTTTTTATGGGGTTCTTTTATTTGGGGTTAAGTACATTGTCAGAATAAGTGAGAAATGTATTTAACTTCTGTTAGACAGCCATATGCCATACATATTTGCATACATTCACAGTAAATATTTATTCATTATTATAGCTGTCTAACAGAAATTAAATTCATTTCTCACTTATTTGGAGTTCTCAAATATGGCGGACCATCTCTTACATGCGCACTGCAGATCGGGCAGAGCTGCAGATCGGGTAATGACAGCCACTTATGTGCACTAGCACCGTTGGCATATTTTCGTTAAGTGCTGATTTAGGCGCTTGGTGTTGGAATTATGTTTCGTTTAGGTTAAATTCGTTATTATCATCTGTTAGCTGAGTTTCTTCCCGTTAAGTGGGTATTGTAGTGCCGGTAAGAAGGAGTCGGAGGCGGACTATTTAAAAGGGATTTCCAGTCTTTATTTTCCATCAAGCAATAGTAGTATCAGACATGTACTCAGTGAGGAGAGTCAAGTTAGAGTGCGTTGCTAGCTCTAGCTTGGCAACCTATATATCCGGTGTTGCGGGAAACCAGGTCCGTGTAGGAACTGTGACCCAAAAGTAAATTATGGTTAACTAGAGGTACCACACAAGCCCCCCCAGAATTCACAGATAAACAAAGTCCGTGCGGCGGGGAGGAACAACACGCCGACCCCCTCTACTCCTGAGTATGGGGGCAGGCAAAACAACCTCTGAACGTGCGGTTCCCGGCAAAGTGGGAACCGGGACCACAGGACTCAAACCTGTAGCGGGAATCAAAGACGGGGGGCGACCCCGTCGTGGTGGACTGGCCAACACCACTGGCTGCTCCAAGTCCAAATGAGCAGCCTTAACCCGCTCCACCGAGACGGTCTCCGCCTTGCCACCCATGTCGACCACCAGGTGCTTGTCCCCCTGCTCCAAAACCCGGAAAGGCCCATCGTAAGGGGGCTGTAGGGGGCCCCTGTGCGCGTCGTGGCGGATGAAAATGTGCCCAGCCGAGCATAGCTTTGCTGGCACCTGAGACCTCGGCGCGCCGTGCTGAGAAGTCGGAACCGGAACGAAAGCCTCCGCCGCATCTTGCAGGAAAACCCATTGAGCCGTAGGAGACCAAGGAACTGATGCCTTGGGTTGGAATTCCCCTGGGACTCTCAGGGGTTGACCGTAAACCATCCCCGCCGTGGAGCACTGCAGATCCTCCTTAGGCGCGGTCCTCAGGCCCAACATCACCCAGGGCAGCTTGTCGACCCAGTTACCGTCCGTAAGGCCGGCCTTGAGCGCCGCCTTCATTGAGCAATGGAAGCGCTCGCAGAGGCCGTTAGCCTGGGGGTGGTAAGCGGTAGTCCTGTGCAGTTTGACCCCAAACTGTCTGCAACAGAGCCCCAGAACCCTGAAGTGAACTGTGAGCCCCTGTCCGAGGAAATGTCTGACGGGGTGCCAAAACGACACACCCACATCGCGATAAAAGCCCTAGCCACGTCAGCGGCTGAAGTCGACACAAGAGGAACCGCCTCCGGCCAACGGGTCGTCCTATCCACCATGGTGAGGAGGTAGGAAAAACCCTGAGAGGAGGGCAACGGACCTACCAGGTCGATGTTAACATGATCAAACCTCCTCTCTGGCACTAGGAACCGCTCCAAAGGGGCCTTCGTGTGGCAGTGCACCTTAGCGCGTTGACAAGCCACGCACCCCCCAGCCCAAGCTCTTACATCCTTTTTCAGCCTACGCCAGACAAACTTCGCGGCTACCAAGCGCACCGAAAGCTTAACGCCAGGATGAGACAAGCAGTACACCGCCTCGAAAACAGGACGCCTCCAGTTGGCGGGGACGACCGGTCGTGACAGGCCCGTAGAGACGTCGCACAGAAGGGTGATGCCCGCGTCGCCGAACACCACGTCCTCCAGGCGCAGCCCAGCGCTCTCTGGTTTCAGACTCTGGACGCCGGAGTCGGTGACCTGGTACGCCGCCATATGAGCATAATCCAGGCCCAGCTGGACGGCTCCGATGACGACCCTGGAGAGGCAATCGGCAACCAAGTTTGACTTGCCAGCCACGTGTTTAATGTCTGTGGTAAACTCCGAAATGGAGGAGAGCTGCCGCTGCTGACGTGCCGACCAAGGCTCCGCCACCTTTGACATGGCGAAGGTGAGCGGTTTGTGGTCTACAAACGCCGTGAACTTACGGCCTTCCAACAGAAAACGGAAGTGCAGCGCAGCCAAATAAAGACCCATGAGCTCCCGGTCAAAAGCGCTGTACTTGCGTTCCCTCGGCGTCAGCTGCCTGCTGAAAAAGGCGAGTGGTTGCCAAGCTCCGTCCAGCCACTGTCTGTGCACCGCGCCGGCTGCGTAGTCCGAAGCATCCGTAGTGATGGAGATGGGAGCCGTGGAGGAAGGGTGTGCCAGCAAAGCCGCTTGAGCCAGCGCGGTCTTAACTTCAGTGAAAGCGACTTCCGCCTCTGATGTCCAGTCGTTTGCCTGAACGGGGGTCTTGCCTTTCAGAGCCTCATACAATGGCCGCATGATGTGGGCGGCCCGGGGGATGAAACGGTGGTAGAAAGTCACCATTCCCAGGAACTCACGCAGTGACCGGGCTGTAAGCGGGCGAGGAAAAGCCACAATAGCCTCCACCTTCGCCGGCAGGGGTGTTGCACCGTCCTTGGTGATGCGGTGCCCGAGGAATTTAATGTCCGACACCCCGAACTGGCAGTTTGCAGGGTTGATGATCAATCCATGTTCGCCGAGCCGCGTGAACAGGGCCCGGAGGTGAGACAGGTGCTCCTCCACTGAAACGCTGGCGACGATGATGTCGTCCAGGTACACGAACACGAACGGCAGGTCCCGCAGCACCGAATCCATCAGGCGCTGGAACATCTGGGCGGCATTCTTGAGCCCAAAAGGCATCTGCAGGAACTCAAAGAGTCCAAAAGGCGTTATTACTGCCGTTTTGGAAATGTCCAGGGGGTGCATGGGCACTTGGTGGTATCCACGGACCAGGTCCACCTTGGAGAAAACCTTTGTGCCGGCCAGATGCGCTGAATAGTCCTGTATGTGCGGCACCGGGTAGCGGTCAGGTGTAGTGGCATCGTTGAGTCCGCAGTAATCCCCGCACGGGCGGAAACCGCCGTTCGGCTTGGGCACGACGTGCAGAGGAGAGGCCCAAGGGCTGTTGGAGCGGCGGACGATGCCCAGGCGTTCCATGGTTGCGAATTCCACCCTCGCTACGGTTAGCTTAGAAGGGTTCAACCGTCGGGCCCTGGCGTAGACTGGAGGCCCCTCGGTTGTGACGTGGTGCTCCATACCATGTTTGGTGGTGAGCGCGGAGAAAATGGGCAGCGACAGATCAGGAAACTCGGCCAAAAGTCTGTGAAAAATGTCCTCCCCCGACAGCCCGTCGTACGCTGCACTGCCGAGTGTGCACACGAGAGAAGAAAACGTTAAGGCATCCACTAAATGTTTATTTTTAATGTCCACCAACAGCCCATGAGCACACAAAAAGTCCGCCCCAAGAAGAGGAAAATAAATGTCCGCTGTTACAAACTCCAAGCTGAAACGCCGTCCACCGATGCACAAACACATAAGCCGTAATCCGTACGTGCAATTGGGCCCGCCGTTAGCCGTTGTTAGCTGTGGGCCGTGCCCGCCTCGAGTGATGTCTTCTCTCGACGCGGGAACCACACTCCGCTGCACGCCCGTGTCGCACAGAAACAGGCTCCCTGAAACACTGTCTTTGACGAAAAGGAGCCTGCCCGCCTGCTACTACTGAGCGTCGGCACCTCCGTTTCCCGGAGGCTTGTAGCTGCATGGAGCGATGCACCTCTTTGCCATCGTCCCGAAACGTGCATGGTAGAAGCATTCACCGGTATCCCCTCGCCGACTCGGCGTTGCTGTGTCCGGCCTCCGCCATGCTTTCTTGCCCGCAGAAGGGCCGCTGTGCGCCACAGCCAACGCCTCCGCACCAGACTGTCGTGTAGCCAGGAAGAAACGGTCCGCTTCTCCGGCCAGCGCGCGGGGCTCCGTGATGGATGTGTTGGCCAACGCTGTCTGGACCCGGGGAGATAAGTGTTGAAGAAACATCTCCATGAACAAAATCTGGGTATCTTCCCCTCCTAGCAGGCTTAGCATCTTCTCCATTAACTGAAATGGCTTGCCATCTCTGAGGCCCTGAATGTCCATAATTTGGCGGGCTCTTTCTTTTGTCGATAAACCAAATGTCTTCAGGAGAAGAGCCTTGATAGCCTCGTATTTGCCGAGGCGTGGGGGTGCTGTGATGAAACCCACTAAGCTGGCTGAAGTAGAAACCCCCAGCGAAGCCACCACGTGGTAATATCTCAGATCTTCGTCGTGGAGATGCTTGCAAGCGAAGTGAGCCTCCACGTGTGCAAACCATGCCTCCGTGGCATACTCCCAAAACTCCGGCAGCTTAGCGAAAATATATCGTTCAGCCATGTTCACATTTTTTTCTGAAACTATCTCGAAAAACTCAGGGTCACCAGTGTAATGCCGGTAAGAAGGAGTCGGAGGCGGAGTATTTAAAAGGGATTTCCACTCTTTATTTTCCATCAAGCAATAGTAGTATCAGACATGTACTCAGTGAGGAGAGTTAAGTTAGAGTGCGTTGCTAGCTCTAGCTCGGCAACCTATATCTCCGGTGTTACGCTAAACCAGGTCCGTGTAGGAACTGTGACCCAAAAGTGAATTATGGTTAACTAGAGTCACCACAGTATCCACATTAATAGGTTGTTAACAAGCCCTGGGATGGTATTTCTCACAAGATGCTGCGCCTGCCCCCGGTACCAGGGGCAATCGGGCTCTAGAGGTTAGTACAAATAATATAATGTTGGGCCAGTTACAAAGTCAGGGTTCTGCAGTTGTAAAACAGAGGCTGCCAGTTGTTTCCAACATGGTTTATTTTGAATAGAAAATTAAAGCTGGACCTAGAAAGACAATGCAAGACTGGGGATCTAGGTCAAAACCTAAAGTATCAATAGATTCTCCGGACCATTTTAAGTTCAGTTCTCTGACTTCTGTCAATATAAAATGTGCCTGTAATCATTCATCACTTATCCTGCGATGAAAAAACTGAAACGTTGACTTCAAATTAAATTAAATGTATTATGTCAACAGATTGCAGATACTGTATCTGTATGAGGTTAGTTGAAAGAAACAATATTAGGTTTAAATAAAGAATATGAGGTTCAACTTAATATTATTGCTTTAAACTAACCTGATACCGTTTTGTGAAATTCTTCGATGGGTGGAGGTATGCCCATTATTTAAAATTTGCAAGAAGAAAGGACAGGAATGTGCACTGCTGCAAACACAACATAAAACCTCTCCAAGCACCTGCAAAGGCAACATGCTAACACGAAGCTAGTAGCTAAAGCCTACTACTCTTCATTAATAGATGAGAATAAGAATAATGCAAATTATTTTCAGCACTGTAGCCAGGCTGACAGAGAGCAACAGCTCGATTGCGTAATATCTTGGATATTAACAGACAACGGAACATTTGGTTATTTAACAGCACGCTTTATTGCCTCCTCCGGTGGTTCATCAATCCCAACCTAGACTACCTCTCGCGCCACTCCCACTTACTGTAACTGTCGTAAACATGCCGTAACCTATATGACAACTCCCCTTGTAGTCAGTTAACAATACTATGACATCTCCCTTTTCCCTTTTAACAATATCAACACATATCAATAACTTATATATATTTTCTTTAACAATTCAACACATATCAATAACTTAGATATCTTTTCTTTAACAATATCAACACATCAATAACTATGACATATCCCCTTTTTCCCTCTTTTTTTTCAATATCAACACCCTTTTTTTTATTATTGAACTGTCCCCTCATAGGTCAAGTCTCTGGACAGGTTTAACAGGTCTACCAGACCTGGTTTGGATCAGTCCATCAGTGTTCCTTGTTGGACCAGGCGAGCCATGTTCTGGGCTCATCTGAATGTCTGGTGTGTTATTCCTGGGATTTGTGTCGTTCGCTGGAGGCCCCGCTACGGGCACCGCTTGGAGATGTCGACGGTTACGTCTGTACAGAGCACCCTGCTCCGTCTCGATGAGATAAGCTCTGTTTAACACTCTCACCTGCCACTACTGCAGGTGTGGACCAGGTCTTTTGATTGTCCAGTCTGGTGAGAACATGGTCTACTCGCTGCAGTTGTGTGAGCTCTCTCACGCCATGGCGCTTGTTATAGTAGAAGGCCTGTTTGCTCTTCTCCGCAGCATCTCGAGCTCTGATGTGATGTCTGCTCGGCCACCTTGGTTGCAGGTTCTTGGCCAGAGTGGGCAGCGTCGTCCTGATTTTCCTGCCCATTAGGAGCTCTGCCGGACTGACACCCGTACTGCTGTGTGGAGAAGAACGGTAAACCATTAAAGCAAGTAGGGGGTCCTTTTGTCTCAGAATCCCCTTTGCCGTTTGAACTGCACGTTCAGCATAACTGTTTCCTTGTGGGTTGTGGGGACTAGAGGTTGTGTGCTTAAAGTCAATGTCACAGGCAAAGCCTCTGAAGATATCGCTGCTGAACTGCGGTCCGTTGTCACCGACAACCTCCTCCGGTATTCCGTGCCGGGCAAACGTGGCTCTCAGCTTCAAGATCACATGTGCACTAGTCGTGGTAGGCATGTGGAGTATCTCCAGGTATTTAGAGTAGTAGTCAGCTATGACTAAGTAACTCTCTCTCTCATATTCACATAATTCTATGCCAATTCTCTTCCACGGCCTGTCTGGGAGAGGTGTTGACAGGAGAGGCTCTCTGTTCTGTGCTCTCCTCTGCTCACGACAGTACATGCAGTTCTCGACTTTGTGTGTGATCTGTGTGGCTATGCCAGGCCACCACACCGAAGTGTTGGCCCTGTCTCTGCACTTGTTAAGACCTTGATGGCCCTATATGCGTTCTAGTATATCTGACCTCAATCTCCCTGGTATCACTATTCTACTCCCTCTGGTCACTACCCCATCATGCATAGACAGTTCGTTCCTAACGGGAAAGTACTCCCTAACACAGGTGTTTATGTGTGCTAGGTGTTCAGGCCACCCCTCTTGTATGTACCTGATCACTTCTTGGAGTTGCTCGTCCGCTGCCGTCTCCGCGCGGATGCTCTCTATCTTTTTCGGCGATGCTGGACTGCTGCTCATCACAGCTACGTCTGTGTCTCTACTGAGCCCCTTGTCTTCCTGTGGGCTCCTGGACAATGTGTCTGCCACCACCAGGGTTTTCCCCGGCGCAGACTCAGCCTCTGGGTTGAACCTCATCAACCGCATGAGGAGTCGCTGGCAGCGGAGTGGCACATTGTCGAGATCCCTGGAGTTCATCAGTGGGATGAGGGGTTTGTGATCCGTAATCAGTTTGAATGCTGGTAGGCCGTAGAGATACATCTGAAATCTCTCACACGCCCACACGCTCGCCAGGCACTCCTTCTCTATCTGAGCGTACCTGGTTTCAGCGTTGCTCAGTCGCCTTGAGCAGTATGCTACCGGTCTCCAGTCCTCGCCATGGAGCTGCAGCAGGACACCGCCTATCCCATAACTGCTTGCGTCTGCTGAGACCACTGTGCTCCTGTTAACATCATAGTACAACAGGGTAGGTGACGTTTTGAGGAGCTCTTTAACTCGCTCAAAGGCTGCTTGTTGCGCCGGACCCCACATCCACACTGAGTCTGCTTTTAACAGTGCATATAGTGGCTGGCCCACTGTGGCAAGGTCTGGAATATATTTCCCCAGGTAGTTGATCATGCCGAGTGCTCTCTTTAGTTCCTGCACGTTTTCTGGTGGTTCAAGTTTGCTGACTGCAGACACTTTGGTTGGGTCGGGTCGTACACCATCTTTGTTGATCACCTGACCCAGGAAGTGCAGCTCCTCCTTTCTCAGCACACACTTCTCATTGTTCAGCTTCAGGCCTGCAGACTCCAGCCGATCCAGAACCTTCTGCAGCCGCTCATCATGTTCGCTGGTGTTGCTGCCCTGGATGATGATGTCGTCCATGTAGACGGCAACGCCATCCAGCCCTTCCAGCGTCTCCACCATCTTCCTCTGAAATATCTCAGGTGCGCTGCTTATCCCAAAGGGAAGACGTTTAAAACAGTACCTTCCATACGGCGTGATGAAGGTGGTCAACCTCTGGCTGTCTTTGTCCATTGGGATCTGCCAGAACCCTGACGCTGCGTCAAGTGATGAGAAGACTGTGGAGCCACTGAGCTGAGCTATCATCCCCTCTGATGTCGGCAAGATGAATCTCTCCCTTTTGACAGCCTTATTAAGCTTCTTTAAGTCCACACAGATGCGTGCTTTTCCAGACATTTTATCTGGACTGGCACCATGGGTGCGCACCACTCTGTTGGGTCAGTCACGGCTTCAATGATGTCGTTGGCTTCCATCCTCTCCAACTCCTCTTTCACTGCACCCAGGAGCGGTATGGGGACCCGGCGTGCTGTGCATACTGCATAGGGCTGGGTATTGTCCTTTAGAGCTATCTTCACAGTCTGTGTTTTCAGTAGGCCAAACTCCTGTTCACTGGTGTTGACCTCGCCCACTCGCTTTACGAACCCCATACAGATGGAGCACTGAATTTCGGACTCCAGCTTACAGCTTCCTGCCTACCACCAGCCAAAGACCAGTATAGAGGAATGTTAAGCCCTCCCACTATTTTCCAAGAGGGCGTTGCCAGATTTTCAATTTCAGGTTTTAACCAGGAGATGGCGCTTCATTCACAAATACAGAAAGACAAGTTTCATGGACTTTCAGGTGTGTTTTGAAGAGCATTTGAACACATCAATATTTTAGATCAACTAAAGTATATCTAATCTTGTAATTCAATAATATATAGTCTTTATATATTAAATAATTATAATGTAAATGTTTACATTACACTTCTTTATTTGTTATGCTCATACTTTAACCTTTACAATCGTTTGCTTTAATATGCAGTATATTTTTTGTATATTTTTGTGTTTGCTTCCTCCTGCTCCCTTTCGGACACATACTGTATGATTTATTATTATTATTAATATGAAGATATTATTAAGATAAGATAAGATGGTACTTTATTGATTGAACATTTTAGTTTAGAATGTGCTGTCCCACGGTAATTCAGAAGGCTCACAGGTTATGGGATTAGTTTTGTATCATAAACATAAAGCAACACTTTCTCAGAATAAAGCAAAACTATGAGTTTAAAAGAAAAAAAAACGAAGTCAAGCAAAATAAAATATAAGTTGCAAACAAATCATTTGTGTAATCATGTAAACTATAAGTCTTTTTTCTTTGTTTTAACATAGGTTTTTGTTTGCAGTTCTTGTTTCTTCTTTCTCAATGATCAGACTTTTGCTCTCTCTGCAGCTTTCTCTTTTGCGCTCCCTCATTTTTTGTTTGAGATTTTGACACAAACATCCCAGGTGGGCGGGACTTTCAAGGGTGCGTCCCCATTGGCTACTCAGTTTTTGAGTGAAAGCCCACTACACCATAGATCATACAGTGCAACTCATGCAGCAAACTCCGGAGTCCACTCGTCCACGTTAGTGTCGGTGCCTCCTGGGAAGTTTTCATGAACATATCGGACTTATCTTATGGATTGCTGTGCATTATACTTGTGATGTGTAGTTCATACTTTATTTCAACTTTAAATATTTTAATACCTGAACACACTGCTGCTGTTAAATAATTTCCCAATTTGGGATTGATAAAGTGTCTGTCTGTCTATTTATTAGATTAAAAAAACACATGTATGTATTTTCAAGCTAAAGGTGATACACAATATAAACTGTATACTGTTATTTTTTCAAAGACATGTTACATTTCAAAAGCATATATTGCTATTTTTAGACAAACAATTAAAGACTGCTTTAATTTAACAAATTCTGCAATATAAAAGTGCAGATTTGCTTTATTAAACAGAGCAGACCTAGGTTGCGTACCAACACAATTAGGAACATGCTCACATCTCACTATGTTGGTCTGAAGAGCTGAAGCATTCATACACAATGGATACAAACTGTGTTGTTTCATTCTATATCCTGTGAGAACATGATATACATTTAGCATTAAAAACTCAACATACTATTCCTAGCCTGAGGAAGATCTGAATAATCAACAGATTTGAATGGAATCTCTAACATTTTCATGTAGAATAAAGACAAAAGAGTGATTATACAAATTACATTTATTGAAATTTGAACCAGAAGATGAAGTCTCAAATAATGTTTTAAATAAAAGGACATAAAACAAAAAGGTGGATGATAATACAATCTATTAAATGTATATGTAAAGACATTTTGTCAAATGAAATGACAATGAGCAGGTGATAACAGTAACGCCAGCGTGGATGAAGCTGGTGCAGTTCTTTCTAAAACTAATCCCATAACAGGTCACATTCCGACCATTATTTAAAACAATACTGTAGGTGCTTTCCCACCGTCTACAGTTTGATTTGCATAGAGGGAGCTATGTGGCTGAATGGCCAGCGATTAGGTGTGGCGCATTTATCCTAGGTGATCAGAGCTAACTGCCTGCCCTCAGATTTCATTTAAAAAATAGGTCTGATTTTAAGCTTCATTCACAAATACAGAAAGACAACTTTTCCAGCACTTTCAGTTGTGTTTTGAAGACCATTTGAACACATCAATATTTTAGATCAACTAAAGTATATCTAATCTTGTAATTCAATAATATATAGTCTTTATATATTAAATAATCATAATAATAATGTAAAGGTTTACATTACACTTCTTTATTTGTTATGCTCATACTTTTACCTTTACAATCGTTTGCTTTAATATGCAGTATATTTTTTGTATATTTTTGTGTTTGCTTCCTCCTTCTCCCTTTCGGACACATACTGTATGATTTATTATTATTATTAATATGAAGATATTATTAAGATAAGATAAGATGTTACTTTATTGATTGAACATTTTAGTTTAGAATGTGCTCTCCCACGGTAATTCAGAAGGCTCACAGGTCACATTCCGACCATTAATTAAAACAATAGGTGCTTTCACAGCGTCTACAGTTTGATATGTATAGAGGGAGCTCTGTGGCTGAATGGCCAGCGATTAGGTGTGGCGCATTTACCATAGGTGATCAGAGCTAACTGCCTGGCGTCAGATTTCATTTAAAAACAGATCTGATTTTAAGACTATTTCTGCGCTCATAAAGAATGATAAAAATAAGAATAATGCGTATTGAACTTGTTTCATTAATAAGTGAGTTTATTTAACACTAGAACCGCGAATCGGGTCAATTTGTGTGATGTGTGTTGTGTGTGTGCAATGTAACTTTGTTTCAATAAAATATTAAAGTCTCCAAGTCCGTGACTTTTCCTGAAAGTGTGTTATGTAGCACCCTATGTTGTTACACATTGCATTCTAATAGCGGGATTTGACGGGTTTAGATAGGCCTATACAAAAACCTCTGGCGGTTCTAGTGTTAAGGTAATTAGGTACAGTAGAAGCCCTTTTTTAATTAAAAGTTGAAGATATAAATATTATTATAAATATGGATAAATACTAGGCTATTTATTATTATAAACGTTAGTTCTTAACATCTATCACTGTGTATATCACCATTCTTTAATTAAATGCTTGATAAGTGCATGCAGATAAGTACAGTAAAACACGTACACAGATACATTATTTTGTATTTTTATTGAACAATGACAATTTCCACCTTTATTTTGCACAACCAATGGCAGAACTTTATTGAGGCCTGTAATCAGTCGACTACAGGTGTCTTGGGTCAGTCTTGTCTTCCAAAAATCCTCTATCGCTTGCATCAGCTCCTGCTTCGAGCCTGGTTTAGCCTCCTTCCGAATGTAGTCTTTCATCAAGTGCCAGACCAACTCAATGGGATTCAAATCCGGAGATTCGGGTGGAGTTTTAACCCAGTTTATTCCCTCCGCCGCAATTCCAGCTGCAGCCGCGCTGTGTTTCGGGTCATTGTCTTGGAAGAAGCGGTGATCTGACCCAAAATGTTACCTGATGTATGGACCTGCAGCTTCCTTGATGATACTGTTTTCAAAGTAGATTCTGTCCATGATTCCTTCAAAGATAACCAAAGGGCCTGGACCGTGGCGCGAAATCAATCCCCAGACATGCAACTTTATTGGATGTTTTGGTTGAGGCTTTGCAACAGAATGGTCCTTCTTGTTGAAACTGAACCTTGCAAAGTGTTCCAGAGCTATTGTGGATTCATCCGTAAAAAGCACATCATGCCACGTTTCCCCAGACTCGATCCACGGGAGGGCTTGTCTCAGCCTTGCTTCTTTGTTGTGATCTCTGATCATTGGAGTGAAACGGGTCCTGCCATATTTCCAGCCAAGTTTTCTCCTGGCCTTGCGTATGCTGCTCAGTCCTAGCGAAACCCCAAAGTCCGCCTGAATTTTCCGCTTTACACCATGAGCCGTGAGCTCGTCGTCAGCTTTTGTCGCATTCTCGATCGCAGTCACGATATTGCTATAAAAGGAAAAGACAAAAGCCATCAGGGAAATGCAGAACTGTCACATACAGTATCAGCTGTTTACGATACGTGCTATACTATTAAATAAGGTAGGCTACTTACTGTTGGTGTTTTGTTGGACCTGAGCGGCGGGGTGGTTTCTCCTGAAAGTGGTTTCGCAGAGTGCTTTGTGAAACTTCTATGCCAAGGCTTGCAAAAAGTTCTTGGATTTCTCTTGTTGATTTTCCTGAACACGAGCGCCTACCAACCCAGGCGACTGTTTGGGTTCGATGTGGAAGACGCAGAGCCACAGCCTATGCAGCCAGATGTGCCAATTCCGGCCGCTCCCATACGGACAGTGCCAGCGGCCAATCCAGCGGTCACTCCGGGGTCCGCAGCAACACCACGACCGTCGGCCACACCTGATGCGCCCACACCTGATGCGCCCACACCTGATGCGCCCACACCTGATGCGCGCCCACCTGATGCGCCCACCATCACCAGGGCAGTTTCCTCGGATCGCAAGGACATGTTCTTCGAGGACTGCTTCCAAAAGGGACAGCGTCGCCCTGAGAAATTTGCGGGGGATATGTTCATGGCCATGTTGCCATTTGAAACATATGAGAACATGGTCAGAATAACTAACTGGAGCGGGAGCAAAGGGAAAATGCCCCTTCCCCTCAATGTAAGGCAGACACTTGAGTCCAGTGTCTCCCGTCGGTTCCCAGGCCTGACCACGGACCAGTGGCATACAATTAGGAACCGGGTAAACGAGAGACTGAGGAGCCCACGGAAAACGGATCCAGGAACACCTCGCCCTGGTTTCCGCCGCAGATAGGCATAGATAGGCTGCAGATAGCCTATGTGTTTGTATATATTATAAGATTCAGATTTTTTACGATATAATATTTTGTTAAATAAATACATGGACATGTTATGTAAATGTATGATCCTATCTGTGACATATCTTAACAATATTACACTTGTAAAAATAAATGGTAGACATATACAATTGTTTCCTCTTTCTATTTCTTCTGTACTGTATGGTGAATTGCCCTAATGTGGGACATTTTTTGCATTTCAGACTTCTGGAATATAGGCTATTGCGATATGAAGCCAATACAATAAATCAAAATCCAGTACCATTCTGAAATCCCCAGTATGTGTCCTAATCAGGGTTGGGTTGTAACGGAATACATAAATCAGAATACTAAAATCAAGTAGGCTAACTGTATTCAGCTCGCGTTACATTTGAAAAACGACTAATCTGATTACAGTTACTTTCGTAAAGCTGAAGTGAATACATTTTGGATTACTTATTGGAATTATTGGTGGAAAGATTTCCTCACAACATTTAATATTCATTACTAAAGGAACAGCCGAATCATCACAGCGCACAAAACCTAATAATTATAAGCCTGAATTATATAACATTTTATACCTAAAACATAAAAGCCACAATAAATAAATCACAATTATTCTAGTTGTTTTTACCTCCCGTATTGCTTTCAACCCACCAGCTTTTATAGTGTTGTTACGTCACTAACTGTAAGCTTGTCACTCAGAGTAACCTACAGTTGATTTAGCTGCTGGAGAAGAAAGATCAGGGGGGGGTGGGGGGAAAGAGCTGTGGTTGATGGGCCATTAGTTATGTCTTGCCTTTACTGAAAGGAGGGGAGGCAACTATTTTAAATAACTATAGGCCAATCTCTAAATTGTCAGTTCTGGCTAAAGTGCTCGAACGAGTGAGTGAGCAAGTAAAGGAGTTTTTATGTAAAAATGATATCCTGTCTAAACATCAGTCGGGCTTCAGAAAGAAACATAGCACCATCACTGCGACAATGAAAGTGGTGAATGACATTACCAGTATTTTAGATAATAAGCAGAGTTATGCAGCTCTGTTTATTGACCTTTCCAAAGCGTTTGACATCGTTGATCATCGATCTTAAAGCAGAGGCTACTCAGTATTGGCATATCCAGCCATGCAGTGGGGTGGTTTGTGAACTACCTCTCTGAAAGGTCCCAATGTGT
Organism: Notothenia rossii; assembly: GCF_949606895.1. Lineage (NCBI taxonomy): Eukaryota > Metazoa > Chordata > Actinopteri > Perciformes > Nototheniidae > Notothenia > Notothenia rossii. The sequence continues at coordinate 61,291,213 of NC_136901.1, read as the reverse complement.
TCACTTTGATGGGCTGTCTTCTGAGTGGTTAAACATTTCTAATGGTGTACCACAAGGTTCTGTTTTAGGTCCACTTTTATTCTCCATATATATCAACAGGTTAGGTGATAATGTGGATGAAGCTACTTTACATTTGTATGCGGATGATACCGTGATGTATTGTGCAGGTACCTCCATTAAGGAGGCGGTTGTTAAATTACAGGCTGTTTTTAACACTGTTCAGACTCAGCTCTCTGAACTAAAGCTTATTTTAAATGTGGATACAACCAAGGTAATGCTCTTTTCAAAAGCTAAAAAGACACCAGAGCCTGTTTTAGATATTGTAACTACGCAAGGAATAAGACTTGAAGTGGTTACCGGTTACAAATACCTTGGTATCTGGCTTGATGACTGTCTCTCTTTTAAACTGCATGTCAATAACCTGCTAAAAAAACTGAGGGTTAGGCTAGGTTTCTTTTACAGAAACAAGTCCTGTTTCTCACTTGAGGCCAGGAAAAGGCTAGTCACTGTGACCTTTTTACCTGTACTATGGTGATCTGTTTTATATGAATGCACCGGCCAATTACCTGATCAAGTTAGATGCCGCCTATCACAGTGCACTGAGATTTGTGACAAACTGTAAAGCATTAACCCATCATTGTACCCTGTATGCAAGGGCAGGTTTGCTTTCACTAACTTTACGGCGGCTCAATCACTGGTATCTTTTTATTTACAAAGCAATGTTAGGGAAACTTCCATCCTACATCTGCTCCCTGATCTCACGGCGTATTGTAAATGGCTACTGCTTGAGATCGAATACTGTGGTTGTATTAAATGCCAACTGATAGGACTGTCTTAGGGAATAAAGCTTTTAGATGCGCAGCTCCGCTAACTTGGAACAGTCTGCAAAAGGAATGGAAGTTGAGCAGTTTGGTTCCATTACATGTTTTTAAAGCAAGGATAGATGCTATCCAATCAGAAACTGTTGGTATCTGTAAATGCTACTAGCTATACAAACTGTAGTCAATGTAAATATGCCATATGATGTCCTCTTTGTTTTTCTGTCATGTTTGTATTCATGTTGGAACCTACTTGCAGCAGGTCACCATTGAAAAAGAGGTCAATGATCTCAATGGGTTTTCACCTGAATAAATAAAGGTTTTGAATTGAATTGAATTGTGTAAATACACAGCTGAGAGCTGCCGTTTCATTCAGACTGTTTAAAAAATGGTAACAACGGACTATTTTTCTTAGCGGATGCATGTCAATTTAAATCAATACATACAACTATTTTTTAAATCAATAAAAATATTTTCTAAATCCATAAAAGCATTTCAATTAATATTGGGAGTCATGTCGTTACTTTGTTGAGAATGTGGCCATGTAATAAGTGGGATAATTTGCAGCGACTTGTTCCTTATGGGGAAAATAACACCCTTCATGCTCAAGATCCCTCCGCTGCGCGTTGGGATCCTGATCTGCCGACGAGGCTCCATTAAAATATAAATATTTTTAGTAAATTACTGAGTTTAGGCACGTTAATAACGTTTTAATGAAGTTGAATACAGTATATTAATATGTGTCAGTGATTTCATGTAAATTCGGCGAACATAAACATAAATGATCGTGGTGAAGATGATGATTAAATTAGGTTTAAAAATCGAGAGCCGGGCTGCATTTCCTCCCGTTCGTTTTTTTCGACTAAACAACATTATTTTGTTAAATAACAACATGTTGATGTTTTGTAAATGATTACATGTCTCTTATTTAGCACAGAGTATGATATCCGTGACATATGGATCTTAACAAAGTTCCGCTGTACATCCAGCGTACTGTATCTGACTTTATTTCACATGAGCTCCAGTGTGGAACCCCACTGCACCTCCTGGTGGATCAATGATCCATTGCAGCCGGCTTCATTATAATTACATTTATCTGTCACGGGGGCGGTCTCGAGTCAAGCTGGAAGTTTTCCCTTGAGCGAGGGCAGATCACGTACCAATCACGGCCCTCGCGTTTCAAACTGTCCGAAATGAGGTGCTACATCTGTAGATACAGCTACTGGCCTGCTGAGTAGGTTATTCACACTCTGCCCTCTAATGACATAGAGCCTGCATGTGTATGTTTTCCCCTTGTAGCTGGTCTGAGTTATAAACTGCCCTAAACAGTTCAATCCACCCCCGGGACCACTCAGCAGCTTCTTTGGCCTCTGTAGAACCCTTTTTGGCTCCAGTGTCTTGTACACAGTTTCGCTTATGATACTACAATCGGTTCCAGTATCTATTTTAAATTCTACAGGTGAGCTGCCAATCTCTAATGTGAATGTCCATTCATTATCATTGTGAGGTATGCTATTAAGTGAGCCCAGATAATAATACTGTCCATCTTCTGATCCCTCACCCTCAGTCACTTCTCTCACCTGCTTGCTCTTGCACACCCTTTCCCAGTGTCCACTTTTCCCACAATTATTGCAAGTAGACCTCCTTGCTGGGCAGTCATCCTGCTAGCTGTGTGGCATTTTGCCGCACCGCCAGCACTTCCTGTTGTCATTCTCACTCTCTCTCTCCTGGCGCCTCTCTCTCTGTGGGTGCCGCCACTTCTGTGTTGCACCTCTGGTATGCCGTTGTGCTACTTCCTGCACGGCGTAAGCCCGCTCCCCTTGCTGGTTAACTTGAGCTTTTACCCCCTCTGATTGACGCGCCTCTTGTACCGTCATCTCCAGAGTGAGGTTCGGGATCAGCTGTAGCCTCTGAGACAGATCCTTGTCTAGAATTCCCACCACGATTCTGTCTCTTATATTTTCCTAACGAGCCGTTCCGAAGTTGCAATGTTCCGACAGCTCATATAGTGCGCGGATGAACGTCTCTGCACGCTCTCCAGTGCGCTGCATTCTCTGGTTGAAACATGCCCGTTCATGTATAACGTTGCGTCTCGGGATTAAATATGCGTCAAATTTCGCCAGTACAATATCGTACTGCGACTCATTTTCCTCTTCCCCGTAGGTAAAAGAGCTGAGAATGTTCTCTGCTTCCTTCCCGAGCGCAAACACCAGCGTGCTTACTTGAACTGGACCTTCTTGTTTGTCCAACTTAGCAGCTGTCCTGTACCGTGTAAACCGTTTCTTCCAGTCTGACCATTCGGCGGGTTTCTCGAAACAAAAACTCTCTGGTGGTTGAAACTTTGCCATCCCGACCACTTCTGACACCATGTAATATCTTGGATATTAACAGACAACGGAACAGTTGGTTATTTAACAGCACGCTTTATTGCCTCCTCCGGTGGTTCATCAATCCCAACCTAGACTACCTCTCGCGCCACTCCCACTTACTGTAACTGTCGTAAACATGCCGTAACGTATATGACAACTCCCCTTGTAGTCAGTTAACAATACTATGACAGATTGAGCCTTCTATTCCCATAGCACTCAGTAGTAATGATTTTATGTTCTTTTTTAACGATAAAATGGTTACTCTTAGAAACAAAATTAATGACCTCTTGCCTTTGACCAGTATAGTATTATCAACAGCTCCCGGAAACGTAAGTTCTAATATTACACTAGATAGTAAACTAGAATGCTTTTCAGCCATAAACCTTGAACAATTAAATTCAATGATTCTCTCTTCTAAACCATCAACGTGTATCTTAGACCCGATTTCAACTAAGCTGTTAAAATAAGTTTTTCCATTAATTAGCGTTTCTTTATTAAATATTAGGAATATGTCTTTATTATCAGGCTGTGTTCCACAATCATTCAAAGTAGCAGGGATAAAACCGCTTCTTAAAAAGCACAACCTCGATCCAGAGGTTTTAGCCAACTATAGACCTATTTCTAATCTTCCGTTCCTCTCAAAAGTTATTGAGAAAGCAGATGCAAAACAGCTGTGTGATTACTTAAAAAATTAGGATTTATTTGAAGATTTTCAGTCTGGCTTTAGAACACATCATAGCACAGAGACAGCTCTGGTTAAAGTCACAAATGACATTCTAATAGCCTCAGACATGGGACTTGTCTCTATTCTTGTTTTTCTCGATCTCAGTGCTGCATTTGATACTATCGACCATGATATCCTATAGCAAAGACTAGAGCACTTAGTTGGCATACAGGGAACTGCCTTAGGCTGGTTTAGGTCCTATCTATCTGAACGCTCTCAGTTTGTAAGTGTCAACGATGAATCTTCCACGCAAACCAAAGTTAGCCATGGAGTGCCATAGGGCTCAGTTCTCGGACCTATTTTGTTCACATTATATGTGACCCGCTCTATCGAAATCAGTCGGAAGTCGCAACGGCTCATTTCAAAATAAACGTGGATTTGCGTAAAAAACAATTTTTTCGGAGTTCGGGTGTTTTGTTTGATTTTAAACAAACAAAGTCTTGGCTTTCAGAATATGAAACTTTTATTTCCAAACTCACACAATAAATACATTCTTTAAGCTTGTAAAGGGAAGATGACAGGCAATCTGCTCTTCCGCAGCGCCGCCCCCCCTCCCTCCGGCTGCCATTATGAATGTAAGCGTACACTCTAAGAAAAATCCGTAAAATGATGGCCAATGTGGTGTAAAATTTTACTGTTTAAGTACTGTAATCGACTTTTACATTACTTTTGCCGTTGAAAACAGCGTTGCCAGGTCTGCTTATTATAAGTTTCCCCCAAGATTTTATTTGAAAATAGCAGGTCTACAAGCTCACAACGCGTCGCGTCGCGGCACGTTGTGATCTGCTATTTTCTAATAGTTGCTGTATAGGTTTAAAGTGCTCATGTGGCCCACTTCACTTCTTTTGGGCTTATTTTCTCTAGACCTTGTGGCTTGTTTGTGTCCCTCACAGAATCTGGCAACACTGGTTGCGCATTGCATTGTGGGTGCTTTTGCACGGTAAAAAATATCTGTGGCCGCCATTACAGGAATCCCGCACTGAAAGTGAACCTGAAAGTCTGCTCGGTAGGTTGGTTCATTGTGTTTAATTTGGGAATGGAACCTCATTTCTTAATCAAAAAGGACATTTATGGTAAACATAACATTTGTGTTAATGTTAAATATTTGTTTTATTACGTGTACGTCTGGTAGGTAACTCTCTTCTAACTGGCCCCAGTTAGAATATAGTCCTTAAGCAGTATCCCCCCGTGCAAAAGTTGGCCAGTTCATTGAATTGATAGGTAAAGTTTGTATTTATGGTTAGTTTATTTTCGCAGGTTTGTGTGTTGTTGTTTTATTAGTATCTTTCCAACCTGGCTAACGTTAGCTTCCATTGGCACAGTGTTTTCCCCCCAAACACCGCGGTCAATACAGCTATAATAATATCATATCGACTAATATATATTCGATAGGCTTTGTTGACATTTGAAGGTGTGTGTGTTATGTTGTGGTTACATTTGGATTAAAAGTAGTATTGTAAAAGGCAGCGGGCTAATGTTAGCTTCCATTGGCACAATGTTTTCCCCCCAAACACTGCGGTCAATACAGCTATAATAGTATCATATCGACTAATATATATTCGATAGGCTTCGTTGACATTTGAAGGTGTGTGTGTTATGTTGTGGTTACATTTGGATTAAAAGTAGTATTGTAAAAGGCAGCGGGCTAATGTTAGCTTCCATTGGCACAATGTTTTCCCCCCAAACACTGCGGTCAATACAGCTATAATAGTATCATATCGACTAATATATATTCGATAGGCTTCGTTGACATTTGAAGGTGTGTGTGTTATGTTGTGGTTACATTTGGATTAAAAGTAGTATTGCAAAAGGCCGCGGGCTAACGTTAGCTTCCCGTTAGCTTCCATTGGTACAGTGTTTTCCCCCCAAACACTGCGGTCAATACAGCTATAATAGTATCATATCGACTAATATATATTCGATAGGCTTCGTTGACATTTGAAGGTGTGTGTGTGTTATGTTGTGGTTACATTTGGATTAAAAGTAGTATTGCAAAAGGCCGCGGGCTAACGTTAGCTTCCCGTTAGCTTCCATTGGTACAGTGTTTTCCGCCCAAACACTGCGGTCAATACAGCTATAATAGTATCATATCGACTAATATATATTCGATAGGCTTCGTTGACATTTGAAGGTGTGTGTGTTATGTTGTGGTTACATCTGGATTAAAAGTAGTATTGCAAAAGGACGCGGGCTAACGTTAGCTTCCCGTTAGCTTCCATTGGCACAGTGTTTTCCCCCCAAACACTGCGGTCAATACAGCTATAATAGTATCATATCGACTAATATATATTCGATAGGCTTCGTTGACATTTGAAGGTGTGTGTGTTATGTTGTGGTTACATTTGGATTAAAAGTAGTATTGTAAAAGGCAGCGGGCTAATGTTAGCTTCCATTGGCACAATGTTTTCCCCCCAAACACTGCGGTCAATACAGCTATAATAGTATCATATCGACTAATATATATTCGATAGGCTTCGTTGACATTTGAAGGTGTGTGTGTTATGTTGTGGTTACATTTGGATTAAAAGTAGTATTGCAAAAGGCCGCGGGCTAACGTTAGCTTCCCGTTAGCTTCCATTGGTACAGTGTTTTCCCCCCAAACACTGCGGTCAATACAGCTATAATAGTATCATATCGACTAATATATATTCGATAGGCTTCGTTGACATTTGAAGGTGTGTGTGTGTTATGTTGTGGTTACATTTGGATTAAAAGTAGTATTGCAAAAGGCCGCGGGCTAACGTTAGCTTCCCGTTAGCTTCCATTGGTACAGTGTTTTCCCCCCAAACACTGCGGTCAATACAGCTATAATAGTATCATATCGACTAATATATATTCGATAGGCTTCGTTGACATTTGAAGGTGTGTGTGTGTTATGTTGTGGTTACATTTGGATTAAAAGTAGTATTGCAAAAGGCCGCGGGCTAACGTTAGCTTCCCGTTAGCTTCCATTGGTACAGTGTTTTCCGCCCAAACACTGCGGTCAATACAGCTATAATAGTATCATATCGACTAATATATATTCGATAGGCTTCGTTGACATTTGAAGGTGTGTGTGTTATGTTGTGGTTACATTTGGATTAAAAGTAGTATTGCAAAAGGCCGCGGGCTAACGTTAGCTTCCCGTTAGCTTCCATTGGTACAGTGTTTTCCCCCCAAACACTGCGGTCAATACAGCTATAATAGTATCATATCGACTAATATATATTCGATAGGCTTCGTTGACATTTGAAGGTGTGTGTGTGTTATGTTGTGGTTACATTTGGATTAAAAGTAGTATTGCAAAAGGCCGCGGGCTAACGTTAGCTTCCCGTTAGCTTCCATTGGTACAGTGTTTTCCGCCCAAACACTGCGGTCAATACAGCTATAATAGTATCATATCGACTAATATATATTCGATAGGCTTCGTTGACATTTGAAGGTGTGTGTGTTATGTTGTGGTTACATCTGGATTAAAAGTAGTATTGCAAAAGGACGCGGGCTAACGTTAGCTTCCCGTTAGCTTCCATTGGCACAGTGTTTTCCCCCCAAACACTGCGGTCAATACAGCTGCCAAAATCTGGACAAACTTAATGATTATTATCCACTTTCTTCTTACCAGAGAGGTGCGAGGTTGCTCATTCCTCTTAAACACATGCCAACATGGAGCTTGTGAAAGATGTGGTTAAGAAAGCCATACCATCGCTCAGTAGTGATAAGATGGATGCACTCATGGCTAGACTGGTGGAATTAGGAGTTCAATGTGAAGATGACCTGATCCTTGTGGATGCCCCGGACATTCAGGACACTCTGCCACTCATTCAGTGCAGAAGACTCGTTAAGGCTTTCCAAGGAGGTAAGTTTTTTTATTTGTAACCCTAATCTGCACAGTACTGAGGGGTGGACAACACCGACAAAATCAAATATCACCATTATGTATTTATGACTATGTAATGTTAACAGTTGGGTAAGTTCAGTTCATTCTTTAAAATCAGGAAAACACAACAGGTATCACAATATGATACCCAAAATCCTATTCAATAATCTCATATGATATATCAATATATTGCCCAACCCTGTATACTGTCTGTACAAATTCACAGACCCTTAAGGGTCCATTTGTACCCCTGGTGGTCTCCAACGGACATTGAAAACCAGTGTATTAATTAATTAGTAGCATTGGTGATGTGGTTAATTTATGGGGTATGTCATCCATAGATTCACAAGCTGCACCACAGTTCAGAAGCCCTGGCCCTGGCCCTACATCTACACCTCTGCCACAGAGTGATGATCTGTCCCCAACACCACCTGAAGCACCACCTGCCCATACCCCATCTGCCCACTCCCCATCCTGTGAGCCATATTCCATACCATGGCACAAAATGCCCTCAAAGCTCATGGATGTGTTGGGTGAAAAGAAATGGGTAAAGTCGAAAGAAAGACTACAGATGGTTCGGATTGTTGTTGATGATTACCTCCATAAACACCCTGGAAGACCTGGTAGATCCAAGCTGATGGAAATCGCCAAGAACATTGTAGGACAATATCCTCTGTCTTTCAAACAGACAGAGCCCTTTGGAAATATGCCGTTTGCAAAAGATGGTTGTGGTCCTCTCTTTACCCAGCTAGAAAACAGAGTTGAAAATATTAAGAGAACATCAACCCCAGGAAAGAGGCGAGCAGAGGGTGGAGAGGGTGAAGTTCAGCGGAAGAAAAAGTCAAGAAATTCCGATCGTTATGGATGTGTGGAGTGGGATGTTGCTGTAAAGGGAACTGAGAGTAGAGCAGAACTGCTGTCAAAACGAAATGAATTGAAAAGTGCCTTCAAAACCCATGATCCTCAGGTAGGGCTCCAACCATCCATTATGTTCTTGTGTATGTATGGATTACTTTTTGATTGAGTAATTGAGAGGCTAATATTTGAGTTTGATTTATTTTTGGTATATCAATTCAAATTGGTTTTGTATAACTAACAAAAAATAACTGATCTACAAGTTCACAATGGGACTCGTTGTGCGCTTGTATATCAGCTATTTTCACCCGAAATTGATTTATCTGTATTTATATTGATCATTTGTTTTATTATTGATTCGAATTTATTAGTTTGATTAACTGTTGCCTCATATCTTTAGGAGTCATCTGTTTCGAAAACTGATGGCTGAAACATATCCCATCCAGCGTGAAACCATCAACGACGGAACCAATGTAAAGGTCCTAAAGGAAGAGTGGCCATTTCTTTTTGAAGCTGCTCACCTGTTTGATCATGCATCTAGACTCCTTGGCTTTTCGTTACAAAACAAGCTGGCACAGGAGCTTTCCAAAAAAGAACCGGGCATCAACAACTTCCTTGACACCAAAGGGATGAAGATGGGTGAAGGTCCAGTACAGCTGATCTGTGGCATTGTGAGATACTTCAAGGAAAACCCTGATCACCTTTTCTGCAAAAATGAGGTACATTTTATGGATTTTAAACCCCACTTTGCACTGCTGATAATATCGAAATTGGTAAACCATCTCTCCTGGAAACGAAGATAAAAGGAAATCAGTAAAATCCTTGATTTATTTTCCCGACCAGGAGAAAATCCCTCATATAATTATACACTTCCATCCCGGCAGAGCTCCTCTGTCTTGGAGGACCAAATGCTGTCCCCTAATAGAACAAGGTCTTGTAAGGACAGACTTTCCCCCCCTGACCGAAAAGGATTCTGATCCTAACATTAATCGATTATGTTTGTGTAAACAATATTTTTTTATAACTACTATTAACATTATTGTCTATGGTTGCCTGTGATACAGACGCTGGCAGATGGTCTATTTGCCTGCCTGACTGTGTGTTTGCGTACATTGGAAACATAAAATCAACACATTCATATGTGTATCTTTGTTGTTTTATTTTTCGAAAACAGTACTCCGCAGATGCTGAACTCAGCCTCCCCTGTACCCCATGCATCCTAATCAGAGGTTTGTAGTTGAATCATTTTTGCATCCCAGCAAGCTTGGAGATATGTTCTCCATTTGTTCTTAGGTTTACTGATGAGACGATTTGTTGTGATGAAAAGGTATAGAGTTGGTTGATTTTGTTTTGTAAATGGTGCTCAGAACTATGTTGATTAGGGCCAAAATCTTTAAATTTAAGTACACTTGTATGTAAAGTCTGACAAACTAAATGCAGAATACCTTTTCAAAGTATTTGTTGCTTGTTCTTACCATAACCTGTGTTTGGGCTGAGTATGGAAGATTTGGCACGTGTGTACGTTATTATTTTTTTTAATTACTAATACATATTGTTTTTGTGATCTATGTTTAAGGTGACCATCTATTCCAGATTGCTGTTGATCAGGAAGTTGTGAATGACCACATCACCTCCCCCATTGTGGCCCTGAGCTATGCTTTCTGCTTGTTTTATGTCTGCAACATTGAATATCCAAAGGAGATGTCTCTTACCCTGGAATTCATGCAAAGGTAAGCAGCTCATTGTTTTGAAATGTATAAGCTGGGGTATTCAAATTCTGAGACTGAGGGCTTCCCACCAGACAAAGCATGTAAAAAGGTATCCACTCATCGTCCCTTAGATTACTAGCATAGTTGTGCTCAATTCCAGGATGCTTATGGGATCATGATTATTAAATATAATATATATTATATGTTTTGATCCCATTGACACTCTACAATCGAGCCAAGATATTCATTGCTCTTTGACAGGGGTCTTCAATGTTGTTCAGTCCAAGGACCCCTTAGCTGAGAGAGATGAACCAGGGACCCAAATACTGCCTAAAATTGTATTGCAGATTCAACTTTTTCATAGAGTTCATAGACCTGTTTGACAGCACTATCACCAGTGTTGTGTAAAGTTTGTTTGCTTACACATGATCTTTTCTATTGTTTGTTTCATGTTAATGTGTATTATCAAACATATAATCACTTAAACCCTCAATACTTAATAAATGTTCCAATAACACAGGCAGCACATTTTGCAGCTTCCTGTTGAAGGCCCATGCTCTTTCATATAACTTCAGACTACACCAAGTACATAGAAAAGGTCTGTCCTAAGGCATTTGGCATTTATTAGGCTCTGACACTGGGTGATTGGGAAAACATGTACAATATTCCTAACAACTATCTCTGAGCTATCTCTTTAACCAAAGACACACATTTAGGCTATTCTATGTGAGCTGCTTTTGTGACTAATATAACAAAATCCATACCAGGATTCATGCCCCAATGTTAATACTTGTTGTGTAACGTGTACATTTGCACCGAGTGTCACAGTTACCACTCCACTCAACGTTTGACGCCTGTGCTCTTGTTGCAGATGAGCTTAGTGGTTGTGTCACACTTAAGATTGACTGAAATCTGACAAGTAGACTGCGATATTGAAAGTAGCAAATTTAGATGCAGTTTTAATGCAGTGGTTGTATGTGTGAAATCAAAATTGAGCAACTATGTTATCTATTTTGTGACTAAAATGTATATAGACTGTGTACAATCATAATCGATGCAAATAAATCAACCCTCTTTACCTTGGTTGCCTGTAAAGCTGCTGCAATGAAATCTGGACCTCCGTCTTTGTGCACTGGATCACAACTCGCCTATCGTGATTATGTGAATTGGTCTGCATTATGAGAATACAAACAAACATGATCCACCTATAGTATGTAGCCAATAACCAAAACCATTGTGGATTTAGTAACTCCTCCTGTCAAATGTTCACCTGTGCATTTAACAAACTATAACACCGCACACTGTCACCTCTAAATTGTATATGTATGTTTAACAAACACACAACTCCACGATAAATGTAGCAAATACCAAGACATTTTACATATAAAATAGAGGCTGTAGGCTATGTCACAGTGGTGATTATGACAGGAAAAGTCACTAAATACACTATATAGCCTAGTTTGTCAGCACAAAATAATAGTTTTGTTAATTCATATTGTAAAGGTGCATAATGTTTGTATTCTCAAATGCAAACCTATTACCACCACCGAGGAGTGGTGATCCAGAACGGGTTCAGAGGGACCAGAAAGAGGTCCCACTGTCATTGAAACAATCTTCCCGGACAGCACTGTTTACAACAGACTCGCCGGCCATTTTTGACGGCTCATGTAAATTATATATTTTTTTGTCACAAAATAGACCATTACTCATTGTTCATTAATTTTAGACATACATTTCAGATTAAAAGTTTGTTATCAATCGTCACAACTTCTTTCAGCACTCGTGACTACTAGCGACTACTACTAGCTGTGCTACTCATGCACTGAGTTAACGGTGCCCTGAGATCGTTCATTGCACGTACAGTATATCCACACAAGTCACAGGTGCACGGGTTATGCTGACATTTCCAGTATAGTATGTTGGTGATGAGCAGACTTTAACAGCACGTTGTCTGAGTTGCTCAGCTTACAGGAGCAAAGTGTTATTGTAGTAGTAGTATTTTGCAACATTAGCTGTAGATGGAAACACACACACGGGCATGGTGGAGAAAACAAATGTATGCTATTTTAGACGGCTCCACTCCTGTAGAGCCACACTACAAGTAGTATCTCAGCTTTGTCTGCATGTTACTCTTTAGTTCAGTTTCATTCATTTAGTTGCATGTGCAGCTAAACATATTTCTGTTTCCTTAGAGTTTTCTTTGGAATGAATCCTGACCGAGGGTCCAAGGCTGAGATGAAGGGGAAGAAACAGCATCACATTCCTCCAAAACTGTCGAAGCTCGTGACTGAGCTGAAGGAATTTGACTGGCACATGTGAGCTTTCCTCAAAGCTCAAAACCGAACTTTTTGGACTGGACTTTTGGACTGAACATACCATCACACACACACTTAAAAAAAAAAAAAGTTTACTTTTTTTTAATTTGTCACTGCATGTTCTCCTACAGGTTGGGGCAGCGCCTGTCAGCGGGGAATGTTGAGTGGGAGGTGTAGGACGGAGTTGCTACATCCTCTTGGAGGGGGCTCCTCCTTCCTCACTGACAGGTGAGCCAGTAGGGTGCAACAGCAGTGGCAAACATTGGGAGGAATTTATAACTACTAATTTGATCTTGAGGCGCACATGTACACACAGCCCGACCTCTAACATCATGGTGTTAAGAAAAAGGTTATTGTTGCTGTTATTTTACATACTTGAATGTATGTTCATGTTAGGGTTTTACAATTGTATGGAAATGTCTTAAAAAAAAAACATTTGTATGGCACTCAGGTAGCGAGGGGTAAAATTATTGCCCACCACCACAGATTCTTTGGGTTCAAATCCCCCATGTTCGGGGGGAGGGAAGTTGGGAGGGTGATATTTGTCACTGCATGTTCTCCTACAGGTTGGGGCAGTGCCTGTCAGCGGGGAATGTTGAGTGGGAGGTGTAGGACGGAGTCGCTACATCCTCCTGGAGGGGGCTCCTCCTTCCTCACTGACAGGTGAGCCAGTAGGGTGCAACAGCAGTGGGAGAAAAGTTCAGTTTTTTCATTTCATCATTAAATGCACTTTATACATTAGCAAAAAGGAAATAAATGCACTTGTATGGAAAAAATGGTATACATTTTGTTCAATTTCTATATATTGTGCTTTATTCAGTTTGCTTGAAAGTGTAATGATTGTTATTTATTTAGTATTAGGATATATATATATTTTTTATCCCAAGATTTAAAAAAAAGATATTGGGATTAACGGAAGTGTCTGTAAATAGTACATACTAAGGACTGTTAAAATACGGAATTGTCCGTATTAGGATTAACAGAAGTGTCCGTAAATATTACGGACAAAGTCTTGTTAATCTACAGAAATATCCGTTATAAGGTTGACAGAAGTGTCCGTATATGGTACAGACAAAGTCTTGTTAATCTACAGAAATATCCGTTAAAGGGTTGACGGAAGTGTCTGTAGAATAACGGACAATGTCCTGGCAGCAAATTACCAGCACTTTGTCCGTTTTTCAACGGATTTTTTTTTTACAGTGTAGAGTAATCATAAATAACACGGCAGGGTCCGTTACAGTTTGTTTGTGGAGAACGGAGTAATTTAAAGTCGTAGCAGGAATAACAACAGCCGGTGTTTCTCGTGAGGGTTTTCCCCGGGAAACAAACGCAATACACACAAATGCAAAAATACACAAACACACACACGTATACACACACACACTCGCGAGCTTACCCCAGACCAGTAATCCAAACGAAAATATCTTCCCTCCGTAATATTTTGATCATTTGCTCCGCTAATTATCAATCAGATCGATGGATTCCAGAGAAGAGAAAACTTTGAAGGCCTTTTTCTCAAAAAGATGACTCGGTGACAGTCATTATATAATGTGACATATTTCGCCTAATATTTGGAGTATAAAAACAATCCTGATATCATTAGAAAGCTAGGAATATCGTCTTTCCAGCAGTGTATACAACTCAAAATGTGTCTTCGGGTCAATGCGACTGATTTCGATAGAGCAGGTCACATATATGCTTCCGTTAGGCAATATTATAAGGAATCATTCTGTAAACTTTCATTGTTATGCGGATGATACTCAACTATATTTATCAATCAAGCCTGATGAAATTAATCATCTAAATAAAATTCAAGACTGCCTCAAGGACTTAAAAACGTGGATGACCTTACATTTTTTGATGTTAAACACGACCAAAACGGAAGTTATTGTACTTGGCCCGAAGAATCTACGAAACTAATTATCTAAAGATATACTAACTATGGATGGCATTAATTTGGCCTCCAGTGAGACTGTAAGGAATCTTGGTGTTATATATTTGATCAGGATTTATCCTTTAACACCCACATAAAATCAATTTCAAGGACCGCCTACTTCCATCTACGTAACTTTGCAAAAATCAGGCATATCTTGCCTCAAAACGATGCAGAGAAACTAGTCCATGCATTTGTTACTTCAAGGCTGGATTATTGTAACTCCTTATTATTAGGGTGTACCAAGAAGTCAGTCAAATCGCTTCAGCTGATTCAAAATGCTGCAGCTCGTGTAGGAAAGGGAAAGGGACCACATTACTCCTGTTCTGGCTGCCTTACTTACACTGGCTCCCTATAGAACACAGGATAGAATTTAAAATTCTTCTTCTCGCCTACAAAGCCCTTAATGGACAGGCGCCTTCTTACCTTAAAGAACTAATTATACCCTACTGTCCTACTAGGGCATTGCGTTCCAAGAATGCAGGGTTGTTGGTTGTTCCTAGAGTCTCTAAAAGTACAATGGGAGCCAGAGCCTTTTCTTATCAAGCTCCACTTTTGTGGAATCAGCTTCCAGTTTGTGTTCGGGCGGCAGACACCCTATCCGTTTTTAAGAGTGCGCTTAAGACCTTCCTTTCTGATAAAGCTTATAGTTAGGGCTGATTAGATTCAGCCCCTAGTTTTGCTGATATACGCTTAGTTTGTCGGGGGACATCTTACTTCTTCCTTCTCTCTGTCTATACCTGTGTACTCTCATGTTCCGATTAACCCAGCTTCCCCAAATGTCTTTCTTTTTGGTGTCTATATACGCCGGGATCCGGAGTCATGGATGATCCTGCGGTCCTGTGTCATGGATCGCGAGTCCTGGATCTTGAGTCGTGGCTGTGGTCCTGGATCATAAGTCCTGGATGGATATCCTCGTGGGTTCATCTTCCCATTATACACACATGCATTTCCAAACATTTGGACTACCTATGTTGCAAATGTATTATCTTTTCAATTTACACACGGCATCTATGTCACGTCTGTCCGTCCTGGGAGAGGGATCCCTCCTTTGTTGCTCTCCCTGAGGTTTCTCCCATTTTTCCCTTTAAACTGTGGGTTTTCTCAGGAAGTTTTTCCTTGTACGATGTGAGGGTCTAAGGACAGAGGGTGTCGTATTGTCATACTGATATTCTGTACAAACTGTGAAGTCCACTGAGACAAATGTAACATTTGTGATATTGGGCTATATAAATAAAAATTGATTGATTGATTAAACATTGATTGATAAAGACCCCCGAACCCAGAGTGATGATATTGAGTGTGTGCCGACTCCGAACAAGCAGCAAAAACTAGAATTTTCACCGTTATTAACTTTTGTTATGTCTTCCTTATTGCAATAGTATTTATCAGAGGTGTGGACTCGAGTCACATGACTTGGACTCGAGTCAGACTCGAGTCACCAATTTGATGACTTGAGACTCGACTTGACAACATCACAAAACACTTGCGACTCGACTTGGACTTGAACACCAATGACTCGGGACTTGACTTGGACTTGAGCCTTCTGACTTGAGGTGACTTGATAATTGAATTCAGAGGTCTCCAACACGCCGATCGCGAGATTCCGCTAGAACAGTAGACTCCCGTCGGAGAGAGCAGAATCTTCAGCCGCTCCTACTCTTGCTGAGAATCCTTGCAGGCAGTGCCCAGGGGCGGGACTTTATTTAGCTGGGCCACCATGCGGCCAATCATATGCGAGGACACACTAGGATCATACCATTATGTGAAAGAAGGGTGGGGGGCACAGCAGGTGTAGTGGTATAGGCCAGCTACACAGAGCGACAGGGAGACGGATTTAAATGCAGATTTAAAATATAGTTAAAGTACCACCTGCAGAGGGATCTAGATTCAGGTGTTCTTTTCCCCATAGAGACCGCCTCGCTGCACATTATCCCTTGCGTAAAGATAGATTGTGGGTCCCTTATAACATGTTGTACACAGTGTAAATAAACATTCTGGTCACCTCAACATCAGGGATCTTATACATTAATCTCCTTCTGAATCAAACCGTCACGGTAGCCTTACCCTACTGATCCCACTTAAAATAGAAAAAAAACACACTACTTTACCAGCAGAGAGAAAATTGATTATTAAATTATTAATCTGACTAATAAAGAGCGGTTTGATTATTAAGTATTATTCTGTTGATCAATGTCATTACATTTGGTGAAAAGCACATAGTGACTTGTTTATGACTCGTTTTGTCAAAGTCTAGGACTTGGACTTGACTTGAACTTGAGCGCAAAGACTTGAGACTTGACTCGGACTTGCAAAACAATGACTTGGTCCCACCTCTGGTATTTATTGTGATATGTGTGCACATGTAGGCCTAAGTTTTAAGTTTTGGCTATAGGCTGTTGATGAGTAACGCAAAAGTAATGTAAAGAGTAATGTAAAGAGTTACTTTATGTAGAGAGTAAAGAAGTCAAGTAATATATTACTTTATTTAAGTAATGAGTAATATGTCATATATTACTATTTTTGAGTAACGGCCCCATCACTGGTCTTAAACCACAGTTGTTACATTTTAACTGATTCTTAAAAATGTTGGGCAATTTGCACAATTAGCATGACTTACCATTATGAATGTAAACTATATTTAAAACATGACTAGGCTGATTTGGACAATTTTTGAGTGGTTTTGGGGGTTATTAAGGATGCTGAATCCATTTCTGACATGTTCAGAATTAAAAATGGCAGTTTTAACTAGACTAAATATAAATATTTATATATCTGTGGGCTGATTTTGATCAAATGTGGGTACATCTTGTAGTTTTCGTGGAATCTGGATCATAAGAATTGGACGGATTGCTTATTTTTTTGAAGAAAAATTGTCTACAATAGAGATTATCATTTATATCTTGTGTTTTTTATATCCAATGGTTATATATAAGCCTGCTTTCTGCCATTTTTGATACTGAAAATGTCAGAAATGGATTCAGCATCCTCAATTACTTCCAAAATAACTCCAAAATTGTCCAAATCAGCCAAACCATTTTTTAACTATTGTCCAAATAGACTATAATGCCATTAATGCTAATTAACTTCTGCTAATTGTTCAAATTATCCAACATATGCAAGTTAGAAACTGCAAGATGCTATGTGCTGGGGACCAGTGGTGTAGTGGGGATTTTTTTACTGGGGAGACGCTATTTTAATTAGGTCATCCCAAACAATGCCACACAAGTGCGCACGCGCGCAGTGCACTCACAAAACGGGCAGACAGGTCCACAGAAACTACCGGTATGCTTAGTCCTACTTGAGTTACTGTACTGAAAAAAGCAGACGGTGCTGCGCTCAACACACACAGACTCAAAACCATGGACACATTGGCACATAAGTTACATAAACAATTTATAGGCCTAAATTGCATAAGCTACAGCAGGGGTCGGCAACCTTTTTTATATGAAGTGCCATTTAAAAAAAAAATTGTTATCAGCGTGCCGACAATCGAGAATGATCAACGGCGGGGGGGGAGGGGTTGAGGAGCTTGACGCTCGTGAACTATCTGCCGGAGGGCAGGGGGAGCCTCGCTGCGCGGAAGCAGTGTGTGGACCTGTCAACGAAACCTACACATTTACCACATTTAAATAATTGGGTTAAACGGCATAATAATAATAAGGACAATCGTCCGTTCTGTGATTCTCCAGAACACACATGCTATGATATTAGGGTCATGCAGAGTGAGATGAGATCGCTGTCCCTTTAAGAGAGAGAGAGAGAGGTGTGGCTTGTGCATGTGTGTGTGTGGATGGCAGAGCGACAGTGAGGGGTGAACGTGTGTATGTTTCTGGAAGTGAAACGAGGCAGCAGAAAAACAGAGGTCTGTGATGTATTTTGTGAAACAGAAGAAAAACTAAATAAATGCAACGGCCTCCCAAGAAGAGCTCGCCTCTCTCCAGTCATTTAAGCTAAAGTGGGTTATTGAACCTTGTTGCTGCTGCCCTCCTCGACTACGGTCTGGGAGCCGACAGGAAAGTTCAACACACAGATGGCTAATCAGCCCCTTTGTAGCATATTATTTCGATGAGCAGATCGCCACTGGGCTTTCAACTAAAGACACAGCCACGCAAAAACTGCGGCATTTGTACAGCTCCTTATGGGTAGGCCTACTGCAATTTGTGAAGTGCTTTCCTCCGTGGTGAAACGATCAGCACTGCACCACGGAGGAAAGCGGCAGAAAGTCAGCGGGGCTGCGTTGCGTGCCGTGCATGGCTTCCGTCTGCAGGTAGACGCGCTCTGGCGGCGGTCTCGTTCAGGATCCGAAAATACAATTTAAATATTATTGCACATTTATTCCACTTATTCCTAGTGTGCCACTGGTTACGGTGCCGCGTGCCAATGCTGGCACGCGTGCCAGGGGTTGCCGACCCCTGAGCTACAGTATTGCAACTAAGCAGACAGCGGTGCTTCTCTCTCTCTCTATCTCCACTTTCAAAATCTATTTAAAACTCATAACAAACAAACAAAATTCCCAAAGTTGTCCTGAAATTAACTTATTAAATAAACGAAACGAAAAATATAGCCTACTTATGCAAACAACATTGAATCTGGACTTGAAATTATTCTGATTAGGCCTAGCATATTGCACATAAGCAGACAGCGCTTCTTTTCACACACACACACTCACACACACACACACACACACACACACACACACACACACACGCACACACGCACGCGTTTTGAAGACTGATAAATCCGAAATGGATGAACAAACTTGGCAGCCCAGTTTCCCAGCTTTGCAGTCTATCCACGGGTATGCCTCTTGTTTCCTCCGACACATCTCCTCCGTCCATACCTCTGGGAAATGTGAGCTTGAGCTAGCTAGGGGAACGTTGCTAGCGCAGCTAACGTTAACGTTAGTGCTAGCATTATCCACGTCTTTAGACGGCTCTTGTGATGATGTAGTACTAGTCTAGTAGCAGATTCACTTGTAGCTCGGTGCTGCTAGCCTCTTTCTTCTTGTGAATTGTATTCTTTTTAGAAAATAAGTCAAGTAAAAAATGTTTGCCTGCCATTATAGAGCTTTTTCGTTAGCGTTCTTGTGGGAAAGAGCTGCCGCAAAAGCGGCGTGGGTGTGTCACTGACACACCCCCAGCTCGCCGTGGGGTCACGAGCGTGATGACGAATCATAATTTTTTAAGGAAATCATTTTTATTTTCTATTATAATTACTGTGAAATGTATTATGTTTTTGTCATTATTACAACAAATACATTCTCTATAAGTGTGTGTAAATGTGCAGATCTGACATCACCTCTGAGCTCAGGATTCAACTCTCACCCCTAGATTCCACCGGGTCCGTCTGCAACGTGTTACGGCTGTGCCGCGGCGTCCGCAAGGCTCGCGGCCACTCTAGTTATTATACACACATGCATTTCAAAACATTTGGACTACCTATGTTGCAAATGTATTATCTTTTCAATTTACACAGGGCATCTATTGCACGTCTGTCCGTCCTGGGAGAGGGATCCCTCCTCTGTTGCTCTCCCTGAGGTTTCTCCCATTTTTCCCTTTAAACTGTGGGGTTTTCTCTGGAAGTTTTTCCTTGTACGATGTGAGGGTCTAAGGACAGAGGGTGTCGTATTGTCATACTGATATTCTGTACAAACTGTGAAGTCCACTGAGACAAATGTAACATTTGTGATATTGGGCTATATAAATAAACATTGATTGATTGATTGATTGATAGTCAATGGGTGCTATTCCACCAGACGCGCCGCGTTACGGCTCAGAAGCGTCCCAGAAGCGTCTCGCCGCTGGGCTCCGCTCGAAATAGGATTGTTTTTCGACGTGACGCGGCCGTAAGGTAATGTCGGGCAGGCAGGAAGTGGAACGTTCAGAGCATATTATAGCATATATATATATATATTAGGGCTGTCAAGTTAACGCGTTAATAACGCCTTAACGCAAAAAGCTAAATTAACGCCACTAATTATTTTAACGCGATTAACGCATGTGTAGTTTTTGTCCTCGGCCGCCCCGTAGTTTCAGAGTGCATCGAGTTTAAAATACCATCTACAAGCTGATGCTGACAGCCCCGCTCCTGCCGCCTGCTTGGGGTAGACCACACTTCCACTCTCACCGGCGGGCCCTGACTGGCCATTGGGAGGACCGGGAGGGTGTGTGTATGTGTGGCCCGAGCGAGCGAGAGAGATACCTTACGTGTATTGTTGTTGTTAGCATCTGGTGCTAGCTAGCTGCGCTAACAGATATAAGGAGCTGTTTAAATGAAAACAGAGGAGCGACATTTCGCCGACAACTGCGCCGAGCACTTGACTTTATGCAGGTAGCCAGACAGTGGGACATTGTACGAAAAGTCAGCACACTCAGCACGGATAGTGTGCTCAACATGATTGCAGCGTCCAGGCAGCTCCCGTTCGAGCATATGCCTTGAGTTGCACACAAGCGGCAAACTCTGGGGAACAGCCAGGACGCCAATACGGAAGTGCAACACACTGCAGTTCATACATGGGCCGCTAGGGACTGACTGCAGAAAGGAGCAATTTCCATAGACCCCGATGTTAAAATGCCCAACTTTAAAGCAGAAAAAAACATGTTTCTACCCATGGATGCAATAAATATTATTATCGATATACAGTTGCAAGAAAATGTGAACCCTTTGGAACTACCTGGATTTCTGCATAAATTGGTCATAAAATGTGTTCTGATCTTCATCTAAGTCACAACAATAGTCAAACAGAGTCTGCTTAAGCTAAAACCACACAAACAATTATATGTTTTTATGTTTTTATTGAACACACCATGTAAACATTCACAGTGCAGGGTGGAAAAAGTATGTGAACCCTTGGATTTAATAACTGGTTGACCCTCCTTTGGCAGCAATAACCTCAACCAAACGTTTTCTATAGTTGCATATCAGACCTGCACAACGGTCAGGAGGAATTTTGGACCATTCCTATTTACAAAACTGTTTCAGTTCAGCAATATTCTTGGGATGTCTGGTGTGAATCGCTCTCTTGAGGTCATGCCACAGCATCTCATTTGGGTTGAGGTCAGGACTCTGACTGGGCCACTCCAGAAGGCTTATTTTCTTCTGTTGAAGCCATTCTGTTGTTGATTTACTTCTGTGCTTTGGGTCGTTGTCAGGGGTGGACTGGCCATCTGGCATACCGGGCATCGTCCCGGTGGGCCGTTGACCCAATGTGGGCCGGTCCGCAATGTTTTTTCTTTTCTTTTTTTTCCCTCTAAATTCCCTCCAGTTGGGCCGGCCAATTGGCTACAGAGGGTTAGCAGTGTGTTGCCAGCATTGACACATATTATTGGTCTATTGTTTGTCATTGTCAATCAATCATGGGCTGACAGGCTCAGAGAGCCCTGACAGTGCTGTCAATCACAACACAAACCAGGGTGGGGCGGGACCTCATGGCATGGGTGGGAGTCGCGGGACGGGCTGCTGCTGCGCTGAAAATGGATAAGCAGAAGAAACGCCCGGGTGGCGCTGAAAAACTGCGACTTAAAAAGCTGAAGTCTCTGGAGGTGGAGGCTGCTAAATATTCTAAATTGACGGACCTATTTGGTGCCGTGGTCACCGCCCCAGCAGGTGCTGCTGCGCCGGGAGACGAGCGAGTGGAGGAATACATGGTAAGTAACGTTAGCTTGGGCTGGCTAGGCTACATTTTTGAGAAATGTCCAAAAAAAAAGTAGACAACTTAACTGCATAATCCTACTTGTGACAACATATTAGCCCAGAGTTGAAGGGCTGTGAATGTTGGTAGTTGTGGTTGATTTTGTTTAAATATGCCGAATTGTGATATTATGGGTTTTTATTGTTCAGATGATTTAGCTAGGCTTGCTAAGAGCTGCTAACGTCAGCGGTTTCTTGTAGCCATAGCAAAAGTAAACGTTCACATGGACCAACGAGCTGTAAGTAGAGATGAAGCGGCAGAATCAAGCTGTATTGTAAACACAGATGAGATACTTTGAATTTTAGCAAAAAATATAAGTAAACCTATAGGAAATAATTAGATTAATTTGCAATATTTGCCATTGAATTTATTGTAATCTTTCAATTCATTTATTGTTTACTGAGGTGATAACTATTTCATAATTTGTGTGTGACTTTAATTTCTTTGTAAATGTGTTACTTTTACTGTAGTTTTGAAATGGCTGTGTATAGTGCTGTCTTGAGCATTTTCAGGTATTGTCACAAAGATCTGACTTTTTTGCATTGGAAAACACTAAGTGTCATAATGAAAACATGGCAAAGCCACTAGTGTTGTTACGCTCGCGAACGTTTCGTTCAATATGAACTAATCTTTTATCTTGTAAATTATTCTGTGGTTTGGCTGTAGAGAGTGAGGAGTATGTCAGCCCAAAGACAGGATCACCTGAGAGGGAAGCAGCTGTTGAGAGCTATGAGTGTGCCAGTCAAATAACAGATTTTTTTTCACAACCTGATCAGAGAAATCTCCAGTCATTTTTAAATTACCATCCTCAGCAAAAGAGTAGCAATCCAGTGGTGCAGAAAGTGTTCTGTAGCAGAGACGGCACCAGTAGAAGGTGGCTGACATACTGTCCAGAGCGTCACATGCTGTATTGTTTCATCTGCATGGCATTCGGTAAGAGAACTGATAGCAGTCTGTTCATCAGTGGAATGTCAGATTGGAGGCATATACACCAGCGCACAGAGGAGCATGAGAGAAGCAGTGGACACAGAAACTGTGCTGAAGCTTACCTCTTGAAATCCGCCAGTGCTGATATCAGCAGTGTGTTTGGTGGCAGTCAGATGTCGGCGCACAGAGAGCAGGTCAGAAAGAGACGGCAGGTTTTGGAGCGCATCATAGATGTCATCAAGGTTCTTGGGAAGAGGGGGCTTGCATACAGGAGGTCAGAAAATGAGGCAGCATATACTCTGGAAGACCACACAGTTGATCATGGTAATTTCTTGGAACTCATACTTCTACTGGGGAAGTATGATTTCTGTTTAAAAGAGCACCTGGACAGCTGCATTGAGAACAGCAAAAAGTTGCATTTGTCTGGTGGCACGAGAGGCAGAGGCTCCCTTGTAACTTTACTCTCCAAAACCACAGTCAACTCAGTGATAGATGCAATTCATCATCTCATTCAAAAAAACATCTCCAGTGATATCAAGAAAGCAGGAATGTTTTCAGTGCAGCTGGACACAACACAGGACATCACCTCTCAGGATCAATGCTCTATAATTATGAGGTATGTTACTGATGTTGTTCATGAGAGGCTTGTTGCAGTGCTGAAGTGCAGTTCATCCACTGGACAGGCCTTGGTCAACATGCTGTCAGAAGTTCTGGACAAAATGGGCCTCAGCAAGACCATGTGCATTGAAAATGTGACTGATGGGGCATCAAACATGCAAGGCCAATACAAAGGATTTTCCTCACTATTGTCTGCACAATCTCCAAACCAGGTGCATGTATGGTGCTACGCACATGTACTAAATCTGGTGCTTGCAAACACAACCCAGATTGTTATTGAGAGTGGGTCCCTGTTTGCGCTCCTCAATGGCATTGCGGTATTCATCAAAGAGTCATATAAAAGGATGAATGTGTGTCAAGAGTCAGGCCGAAACAAGAGACGTAGACGCCTTGCTCCTATTGGCGAGACACGCTGGTGGGCCAAGCATGAGGCCCTGAAGAAGGTGTTTGGCTCCTTTGGAAAACCGGAAGATGGTCTGTACGTTGATGTGCTGTTGACATTATCAGCTATACAGAAACAGGCAACAGTGAAACCATGTATCCGTGTCATGGCCAGAGGATATGCAGAGTCATTGCTCAAGTATGAGACGATCTTGATGGCTCAAATCTTCCTCCGCATATTTGAAAATACCTCTCCATTGTCTAAATACCTTCAGACGGCAGGATTGGACATCCTCTCTGCTCACAGAATGGTGGCATCGACACAGGATACGCTGAAAAGCTTGGGAAGAGATTTTGAATCTGTAAAAAAAGCAGCAGACACATTTGTCAACTGGACAAACACAGAAATCCAAGAGAGAGATGACACGGACATTGAAGTGGAGGCAACACTGCCACAAAAGAGGAGGAGGATGAAGAAAGTCTTGCCTGGAGAGATGGCTCAGGATGAGACCCTGGATGATGCAGAAAAATCCTATGAGGTGAATGTGCATAACCGGATCATGGACACAGCAATTGAAGCCATTCATAGGCGCTTTTTAACACACGGCAATCTATATGCAGACTTGGCATGTCTGGATCCCAGAAACTTCCCTCAGCTCTGCACCAGTGCTCTTCCCCAGTCTGCCCTTCAAGACTTAAGCAAGTGCTTGCAAGGATTTGACAGCAGGGCAACCAAGGAAAATATGCAGGCCGAGTTGAAAAGCTTTGCACTCCAGTGGAACAGGCTGAAGGCATCCCCATTTGCAGAGTACAAAGCAAGAACAGTAGAAGATGGATCAGGTGGTGAGGAGGACAACACAGAAGAGGTTGAGATAACTCCCATAAGCTGTTGCTCCTGCAAAGAATGCCCTCTGTGCTGCTACCAGATACTTCGCCGTTTCAACATGCTAACAGATGCATACCCTGCCCTCGGCCTTGCTTATAAATACCTGCTTACATTATCCCTCACACAGGTGGCTTGTGAGCGCACATTTTCAATTTTGAAGTTTATTAAAAACAGACTCAGAAGCACCCTCTCATCTGATAAATTGGAGGCATTTATGTTGATGGCTACAGAGAAAGACATCCTCATGTCCTTGGACTCTGACTCTGTGATAGACAGACTTGCAGAGAAGAGTGAGCTGCTTAAAAAGCTGCTCCACTGATAAGGCGAGAAATATTTAATATTATTGTTATTATCACACATCACACATTATGGATGTAGTAATTCATTATTTGTCATTTTAATGATGCTTTTCAGAAGTTGTATTGTGCTTATGTGTTGATCCTTACTGGTGTGATCATGTACACTAAATTATCAATTATTCTCCATTACAGGTTGTTCTGATATATTTGAGGAGTCGTTCTCCCTCTGTTCTATATGTGGACTTGTTCTCTCATTTGGGACCACTGTTAGAATTTGGTAAGTGTATCATGTATTTTTTAATGTTGTATAAATTCATACTTCATCATTTAAAAAGTTTTGAAAGACACGCACATCCCAAAAGTTTTCAACTCTAGGTGCAGGACAGAGGAAAATATTTTATTTATTTTTCAGACTTAATAATGTATCCGATTCCCTCTCAGGTCGACCACTTGACATGTGAGAGCTTGAGGAGTTGTTCCCCCTCCGTCCATGTTCGAGGATTCGCTCCCTTACCACTTCACCACTTTTTGAGAAGTCTATGATTTGTTGAGTATGTCATGTGTCTTATAATGTTATATTAATTCATACTTGATTTGTGATGATGAGAGACTTAATAATGTTTCCATCTCTCTTTTAGGTGGACCACCCTATATATGAGAGCCTAAGGCTCCATCATTAAATGGGCCACTTTTAGGTTCCTGAGCTTATTTCATGTGGTGAGAGGAATGCAATATGTGTATGTTTAAAGGTTATGTTTAAAGGTTTATGTGAAGAAACATACTATATGTGTTATAAAATGACAATTGGTAATTCATAAATGTCTCTTTATATTCTCTGCTACCATTATCTCCTGTCAAACAGGTTTTCCTGACCTGCTAGAAGTTCTTCTATGATGCTTGAGTCATCCATCATATCTGAGAGCTTCGTCTTGACTTTGTGAGTTTATTATGCAACTTGTTTTGTCTCAGATTGAAACAAAAGGTTTGATTATGATTATTTCCTGGCTGAAGATTTTCATATTGATGGTTTTAATTTCAAACATCTGCATATCTTTTAAGTTCAATTAACAGTTATGCAGGTAGGCCTTAGGGCTCTTTTGAGACTTAAGTCATCCTTCATGACAGATACATTTGTTCACTAAGTGTCACTACGTCACAAAAAGGCTACATGGCTACTTATATTTGTCAGTACACAGATACTGAGTACAAGTTCTGTTTGCTGTTTCTTGCAGGTCACGAATTTGGTGAGGAGTGGAGCTGGCTGGCTGCGGACGAGGAAGTATAGAGCAATACATTCTTTTGCACATACACGTATATGAGAATGCATATCTCTTCAGACCTGTAACCCATGTCTTAGACTTTTCACACAGCTATATATATATATTTTTTCCAATTTTCTATTTATGGTTTCATAATGAGTGAGTGAGTTTCAGCTCTAATGCTGCTACTATCTGTAATATGTTTCTATTTAGATTATTTGTCAGGATATTTTTTTGTTATTATTGTCCGAGTCTGGTTTTAACTAATACTGGGCTTACACCAAAAGATTTTCACAGTCACAGACTAAAAACTGAAAGGGTAGCATAAGGGTTCACCCCGTTAGTCTCGTCCCACCCCTAGTCATGACATAACTTCTGTTGTGATTTGACACTATAATGAATAAAGATTGATTGATATAGCTGTCAATTTTAGTCCTTGAGTTCATAGTTAAGTGCTTTATTTGTTAACTGCTATCAAGGAATATGACTCTCCTTTGTAGTATGCATGAGAGAAGATGCCGCAAGTTTAGTGGACTTCTATGTAGTGTCCGCTGAAAATGTAGTGGGCTGGTCTGGACAGAAAATGCCAGGGCTGAATTTTTGTCCCAGTCCACCCCTGGTCGTTGTCCTGTTGCATCACCCATCTTCTGTTGAGCTTCAATCGGTGGACAGATGGCCTTAAGTTCTCCAGCAAAATGTCTTGATAAACTTGAGAATTCATTTTTCCGTCGATGATGGTAACCTGTCCAGGCCCTGAGGCAGCAAAGCAGCCCCAAACCATGATGCTCCCTCCACCATACTTCACAGTTGGGATGAGGTTTTGATGTTGGTGTGCTGTGCCTTTTTTTCTCCACACATATCGTTGTGTGTTCCTTCCAAACAACTCAACTTTGGTTTCATCTGTCCACAGAATATTTTGCCAGTAGTGCTGTGGAACATCAAGGTGCTCTTTTGCAAACTTAAAACGTACAGCAATGTTTTTTCTGGACAGCAGTGGCTTCCTCCATTTTATGACCAATTTATGCAGAAATCCAGGTAATTCCAAAGGGTTCACTTTTTCTTGCAACTGTAGTTAGATTCCACCTTCATGATTATGAATCTGTGAGTGAATTGTTTTCTAACACGACCCTTTTATTTATATTAGGTCTTAAAGTTTTTGCATAAATGAGGGCGTGGTCACTTTGATGGACATGTACATGCCTCACTGTCAGCTAACAGCAACTTTTCCACTCTGCTAGGCTACAACCATAGAGACTACAACGTTAGTTAGTCATAGTACTGTACTTGACCCTTTAGCTTTAGCCGTGTTCGTGGTGATTGTGCCTTTTCGGGAATACTGTTACAAATACCAGACAATTAAAATGTTGTGCTGTGCGCTTGAATGTACTAACAGAACTTCCAAGAAGTCTAAAATGATAATATCATACATGTTAATCCCGTTCGCAGGTGTTTGTGTGCTTGGTAGCTAGCTTGTTACTTATTAGCCAGCTAAGGACGTAACCCTTTATACTATATACATTTTAGTTTATGATTCAGCCTTGGGTAAGACTTTTATAGTCTATGGCTATGACGCCCATAATGCTAAACGGGAGCAAATGTTAATTGGGGACCCAATTATCCCAGTGGTGGCCGCCGGAGCTAACGGAGCCGCAGGGGGCTAGCTCCAGCCAGCGTCCCGGAGCT
This sequence comes from Notothenia rossii, assembly GCF_949606895.1. Classification (NCBI taxonomy): domain Eukaryota; kingdom Metazoa; phylum Chordata; class Actinopteri; order Perciformes; family Nototheniidae; genus Notothenia; species Notothenia rossii. The sequence goes on along the minus strand of NC_136901.1, from coordinate 61,262,888 downwards.
AGCCCACTGCGGCTCCGTTAGGTCCGGGCGATGGAGTCCGTCGTTATAACTTGAGATCAAGGAATGCAGCGAAACGCAGACTTGTTTCGCCTACTGAAGTATTAGCTAAATAAATTATGTTGAACAAGGCTTATTAAGCTGAACATCGCCACAATTGTTCTGCTATGTATATCGGTACTTCTTTCCTTAACGTGTGAATGACAAGCATTAAGAATAACAAAATATAGCTAATTCTCTTGCAGATTGTCTCATTTGATTATGAATATAACATTTATATAGGGGAACTATACTGTTAGCAGTAACTTGGTATGCATGTATTTCATGTTAGCTTTGTTTCTTAGCCTGAGCTAGCTCTTAGCCTGAGCTAGCTCCCGCCTCGGCTCCGCCTCTGGCGGGATTAGACTCTGACGTCGCTGTCAAGCGTTAGTGGCCGACTCCGCCTACTAAGGGCAGAATCCTATGGGTGACGTCACAGACACTACGTCCATTTATATATACAGTCTATGGTTGCACATAGCTCCAACGATCACACACACACACACACACACACACACACACACACACACACACACACACACACACACACACACACACACACACACACACACACACACACACACACACACACACACACACACACACACACACACACTTTGTATTGTATTATTGTATGAGAGAGGTTCCAGGTTGAATTGAGGCGGATATTTTTAATGCTCAGAGGTTGCTGTGTTTAATATTCATGAGAATATTTGTTATTGTTCAAATGATAATAAACATTTGCATAAAGCATATTTGTCCACTCATATGTTGATAAGAGTATTAAAAACTTGAAAAATATTCTTCGAAGGTACATTTAGCACAGATACAAAATGTGCGATTAATTTGCGATTAATCGCGATAAACTATGGACAATCATGCGATTAATCGCGATTAAATATTTTAATCGACTGACAGCCCTAATATATATACAGTATATATGCACACACACAAACTAATTTTGCAGACCCTATCCCTCCGTATTCTTTCAAGTAGGAGGAGAAATGCCAGCGTTCTCCTCCGGTTTACAGGCACCGTGTAAATTATTGTGGTGACCACCTATTTATACACTGGGTTCATAATTCATACATGGAACTACAGTTGGGGGTATTGTTCCCACACGGACATATTATGTGTTTTGTGTCCTCTCTTCAGTTTTTTGAAGAGAGTTTTTTTCTCGAAATGCCGTTTTTTTTTTGGAATTGTCCGTGGCTGCCACCGGCACGCGGACTGAGGCTCGGTGCGCGCCCCGCAGAAGAGCTGGGGACGTTGCTCGCCATTCCCGCATCAGCCTTCTATCCAACAGGGGGACAATGCATGACCTGCTGGGTTGACCAGCAACCCGATGCTACCTCGTGGGCTTGTTTCTTCGGGGCGTGCAGCTGCGCTAGCTGACGACGGGGGCTTGGGGGCTAACGATGGCTAGTAGCTACCCATGGCTGCCAGCTAGCGGCTAACGGCTAGCTGTTAACGGCTGTCGACATATTTCTGTTAACATCTGACTGTTAACTATATTTTCCGGTGCCGGAGAGGAGGTTTGACCAGCCGGTTGACCTCCTGTGGACACTCTCACCTTTTTCACCACCTCGACGGCGGTTCCAGACGCCACTCACGTTTTCATCGGCGCCTGGTTGGCGCACTCCTGGACGGCGCACTCCTGGACGGCGCACTCCTGGACCCCGTCTCGCCTCGACAGTTTCGGACGTCGCCCATGCTCCATCGGCCCATGGGTGGCGCGCTCCGGGACCCTGTCTGGCCTCTCATCTGTCTGCGGCTCCTTCCTCCCGGGGAGACTGCTCCTGCCTCCCGGGGATACCTCAAGGCTTGCCAAGGATTTTGTGCCCGTCGCCGCTGTGCGTTTGCCTGCGGCCGGGTTGCTCTCCTGCTTCCCGGGGATACCTCAACGCCTGCCGAGGACTTCATGCCCGCCGCCGCTGCACGTCTGACTACGGCCGGGTTGCTCTCCTTCCTCCCGGGGAGACTGCTCCTGCCTCCCGGGGATACCTCAATGCCTGCTGAGGACTTTGTGCCCGCTGCCGTTGTGCCTCTGCCTGCGGCTGGATTGCGCTCCTTCCTCCCGGGGTGACTGCTCCTGCCTCCCTGGGATACCGCTCCGTCCTTCCGGAGATTTCATGCCCGCCGCCGCCGTGCCTTCACCTGCGGCCGGGCGACGCTCTTTCCTGCTGGGTTCGCCACGACACCTACTGCGGCCCCCTTACGATGGCCCGTTCTGGCCCGCCCCCGGTGGGGGTGCCCTTGCCCTCGTTAGGGCCCCTACCCTCTCCTGCGTCCCCCTTTCGTGGCCCGTTCCATGGCCCGGCCCTCGCCTGCGACCCCATCCTCCTCGGCCCCTGTGGTGCCTCCTCCACGGACGCGGGGATTTTTTTGCCATGTTTGAAATCTGGGGGGGCTTGTGTGGTGTCCACATATTTATACACTGGGTTCATAATTCATACATGGAACTACAGTTGGGGGTATTGTTCCCACACGGACATGTTATGTGTTTTACTATATTTGTTGTGTGCCCTCCTCTCTTCACTCTCTTCTTCCAGGACTGCAACCAGATAACATGACCTTAGTTACTCTCTAATAAAGTACCCTTTTGCACCTTTTCTTGCACCGCCTCTGACTCCCTATCTCTCGGCACTACAATATATAGAATAATTTATTTTTTCTTACCACTAATATACAGCAACAATTTTTATTTGATTCATGTCGTTTATAACTGGGATATTACAATTATTATTAACTTTGTCTGTACAAAGTAGCCTGTCCAGGAAATATGCCCAAATCAACAAAAACTGCGAGCCGGCAGGCAAGACGCTCCGCTGAAATGCTTCTGAAACGCACCCGGTAGGGTGTGACGCCGGAGGAGGCCGTACCAAAACCATGGCGCAGCCGTAACGTGGCGCAGACGGACCCGGTGGAATCTAGGGGTCAGTTCTGCGGCCCCACGAGGACGAAACGGGTTGTATCCGCATAGTTTATCTTGCAAACGATAACGGGTCCCAAGGTGGATAGATCTGCAAACGGAGCGCTCTGGGGGGTCAAACGGCTCCGTGTAATCGCCTCTATACGATCATTTTCTGATAACGATGAAATAGCCCCGCTTCCCTCTCCCCACGTCTCCTGCTGCTGCTGGGCTGTCAGAAGAGGGGGAGGAAAAGACAGCCACCGTTTATTATTCTTATATTATTATACAGAGTACAGAGTCGTTATCAATTTGTTTTAAAGCTCAATAAATAGCAAAGAAGACCTCTGACCGGCACTTTTCTAATTTTGTACGGAAGATTTAAACTTTAACAGACATGTTGACCGGCGAAATTTATTTTTAACGGAAACTCTGCCACACGTTTCCCTCGTCCCTTGGAAGAGGCGGAGAGGTGGGTGTTTTTCATCTGCTGGTGGACTACCTGAGAGATATACAGCAGGAGAACAGGCCGTCCACCGTGGAGAATAAACAGAAGGGCAACCATGGCAACCACGCTCCGGGGTCTTCTTCGCTGCTTTTGGTGTATTTTGTGGCGGCAGCAGCGCCACTTACAGGCCTGGCATATGTACTACATACTTTTCCAGCGGTTGGAGCTAAACGGAGCTGTCTCGTGTGAACAGACACTTTCCGGTGTCTATTGTGTGTGGACCGAAGCCTTTTTTGCGATTGAGTATGAGTTTTACCGTATGCGTCCTCGTGGGGCCGGCCCATCAACATGCGCCATCTCCTACCCTCAGTGCTGTTTACATAGCGCCTGTCAGAGAGGATTACAGCAGAGAGAGCATGAAGCAGGGCTGACACAACCTCTCTGTGAATGTGATATGATCCACACACACACACACACACACACACACACACACACACACACACACACACACACACACAGCATGTCCTGTGCTGTGTCTCTGATTTTCCTCCCGGCGGTGTAGGGGTTAAATCATGTGTGATGTCCCCCCCCCCCCCAATGGCTCTCACCTACGGCCCAATCACTCACACACCACTGGCCGCTTGTTGAAATATAAACAGTTAATTATCTTAAGTATGATTCAGGTTCATTTAATCTGCCTGGAATCTGACACACATGATTTGAAAGCGAGTGGGGAGAAGAAAAGCTGTCATTTCATGTGTGTGAGTCACTACTTACATCAATACTAATGAGTACGTCAGAAAACATGTTAAAACGTGTGTAATGTTGTTACACATCAGTATATTGGGTAGTACATCACTCCATAGACACTATGCTAACAATGTCTTTTTCATTGTACTGTCCTGCACAACCCTCAGAGTATTCAGCACATTTATATAAAAAGCTGCCTCTCTTAATATCTGCACAGCTTCCCACTTTTCATACCAACACTGCACATATTCACTTTTCTTTTATTATACAGAGTATGTTGTCATATTTTTTGTAAGTAGACCTAGTTTTTGGGTATATTTTAATTTAAATTGAATGTAATAGTAGTCTTTTTTTAATAGTTTTATATAGTTGTTTTTTTTTTTTTGTTTAATTCAGTTGATCTTTTTGGACTGTGTTCATGTATGCACCATTTACACCAATTCCTCGTATGTGTAAACCTAGTTCGTTCGATTAAGGCTAAATAATATGAATGATATAGTTGGAGATCGGAGCTGCTTGCATACACTTAGCTCTTTCCAAATACATTTGTATAGAAATGAAGATGTCTTGGTATAAACTGAGAAAGAACATTCAGTATACCATTTGTAATTGAATGATGTGCATTATACTCCTAACACTGACAATTTGTAAGTTAAAGTATATTTATACAAAAGAACTCTAGAGAGTTCTCTCTTGGATGTCACTTTAAAGCTGTGATTGGAACTACTTCCTGCACACCTCTAACACTTTGTTTCATTTTGGTGACCTCACATAACTCCCAGCAGAGGTCTTACGATGTGGAACAGCTACAAGCGGCGTGTAGAAGCAGAGGGAAGCAACACCACACACACCTCTGTGTGTAATGCAGCACAGCTCAACAGCTATGTACTGCCTCCACCAACACCTACACATTTCATCCTTAAAGGAAGAGAGATTTCATAACATTCCGAACAAACACTGCCGTAAGGAAATACAAGTTAACCAAATAAGTTAACCACTATAATGACACATGCCAAAAAGATTATTATAACAAAACGTTAATTAATATGAATATGAATGAGGTGTGTTAGTGTATTCTAGAACCCTGAAGGCAGGAGAGACTGAAAAGAGTCAAGGGAAGCTTATAAAAGTTAACAGCATTTAATTACACAAAAGATGCGGTGGTGTACAAATGAAATGTGCGAGTGGAGGCGCTCTCCTCATCCGACCGGTCAGTACAGGTCAGGGGGTAGCAGGGTTATGGCTAGAAAGGATCCGCCTAGTGTAAAACTCTCGCGAGAGTTTGCAAGTCACGTGGCTGAATGTTTACGTTTGGCAGGCAGCCTTTCAGTTACGATCGTTAACATCAGTGGGCCACAGCAAATGATGGTGAGAAGCTAAACTATCTATTAATTATGTCAATGACAGGGAGTGTGATTGTTGAAATAGGGTGTTAGTGGTCTTGCTGTTCAAAGAAGAATGACAACACTGTAGATCACCAACACTGCGGTTTATTTGTTATTCAATGTCAATGCCATAACCGGGTGGCAGGGTTATGGCTAGAAAGGATCCGTCTTGTGTAAATATGACGTCACGTTTTCGTTGTAACTCTCGTTGGAGCGGCTCGGAAACAAATCTACAGCAGTAACATGCAACATTCACATTAATGCAGCAGCAATATTAATAGAGAAACATCAGACATAATAGTAAAACACTGCAAGGGAACATTGTATTGCACCAGGAGCTATCTTGGGACTTTTAATGCGACAACGTTGACTTGCCTGTGAATCCCTGTCATTGACATCATTAATAGATGGTTTAGCTTCTCACCATCATTTGCTGTGGCCCACTGATGTTAACGATCGTAACTGAAAGGCTGCTGCCAAACGTAAACATTCAGCCACGTGACTTGCAAACTATCGCGAGAGTTTTACACTAGACGGATCCTTTCTAGCCATAACCGGGAAGCAGAGATCAATTCTTGGCTTGCTCTTCCTGGTGTCATCTGATGTCTTCTCCTATTGGCCGGCGTCGTCGAGGGGCGGGTCCAATGCAATTCCTGCCTTTTTCTGTTGCTAAATTACATCATTCTGGTGTCTGTGGTTATTTAAACATTCCCTGATAAATGTTATTCAGCTTCAATAAATGAGTGCTAATCCCAGTGTGCTCAGTGTACAACATCACATGTCATTTCACCTTCGATTCACGGTTTGAAAACGTAGCATTTCGCCACATGCTAATGCTAACCGGAAATGAAGAATTGTCAGAATAAAAGTGTTAAGCTAATAGTGAGAACTTCCGGTTTTTCAGAATAAAACTGATTTAAATTAAATAGTGTATTTAATTCAAATTACGCCATATCAACATTGATTTTAATTTCTAACAGGTGATAAATCAATTTATAGCCATGTTGTAAACGTTGGACCTAATCAATTTATAGCCATGTTGTAAACGTTGGACCTAATCATTCTAATTCTATAAAAAAAAACACAACAATGGCCAAACAAAGTGTGACTGACTGGTATGAAGAAAGCAAGGTGTTGCACTTACTCCTTGGGGAAGTGAGTGAAAGTAAAATTAAATCCACAGTTGTAAAATAAAAAAACAAGACATCCAATGACAGTAATGTGATAGAAAAAAAAAAACTGCCCCCCCCAAGAGCTGGATGTCCCACGAAAGGACCACTATAAGTGCTGCATTTCATAAAGTGCTGTGCTGATACATTATAAAGCAGTGAGAGTTTAACAGAGAGTGGAAGTGAGTAGTATTTAGCTTGAATGTTCCTGAGCTGTTGATGCTGTCAGAGCTCTGACTCCTCCTCGGCGACAGGACAAATCGGTGTCGGTTTGATTCCCAGTGCTCGGCGGAGGACTTGGCTTGAGTCTGAGCCGACCTGGCGTGTGCCTATGGTGTCGCCATGCCAACTAAAAACTGAATCAGGAACTCACAAAGAAATTATTCTAACAGTAAGAACTGGGTCATCTCACGTCTTTTTTCTGTTTTATGATGAATGGTGTTTAAAACATCTCGTGAATCATGAATGAATATGCATTAACTGACTCCAAATACATCTTTAATTAACCGTCTTCCTCTTCAAGTTCAATTACTGTTTCTGCCTTCTTCTATCATGCTGTGTGCCGACAGATTGTAAAAGGTTAATAATACATTTCGCAATTTATTTTGTGCATTTCTATATTACAAGTGGGCTTTAAAGATTTAGTCTGATATTTTAATTTGCTCATGTCCGCCAAGTAACACTGAGTAAGTTCAAATTGAATAGAGATATGGTCTGCGTACAAAATACGTTAAAGGATGAGTCTATCATTTCCATTCCATTACAAATACCAGTCAATAAGTCGTAATTATTCAAATCTACATGAAACGTGGATAGACATAGATGCATGAAATGCTTCATCTGAGTCCACAGCAGTGACGGTTCTAGACTGAGTTTACTGGGGGGCCATGCTGAGGCCAGTTATTTTATGGGAGGGGCACATTTAATACCGACAGTGTTCAACATTTTAATGTTTTCTAGTTTTGTATAAAGTCATAGCGCTAAAAAGAAACATGAAATAAAATCGTTTTTTTTTTAGAAACATAATTTGTTTCAGTAGTTACAATATGAATAAATGGCATTATGAAAAACAAAATGCATTCCAGCTAATTTCGGCTAGTTACAGCACAACGCAACCTAAAATTGTATTTTCATCACAAACCCCTCTTTTGGAGGGGGTCCACAGGGGAACCAAATCAGAATCAGAATTCCTTTATTAGTCCCACAGCGAGGGCATATACGGTACTACTGAAAAAGTGGCTGAGCAGGTAAAAAAGTGCATGCAATAATAGTAAGCTATAGAAGAAAAGCACACAGAAGGAAGAAGACATTTCATGGATAGAGGGGCACCTGCCCCCATGCGGGGGTACTGAAAGGCTCCGTCCACTGCGCTCATCAGGAGCTCCCCTCCACATAAGTCAAGAAAGGAACAACAAATAAATATATAGTTAAAGTTAAGTCAAATAATACAAAAACAATCACACATTAAAAGCCAGATTGAAGGTGAGTTTTTGTGAGTTTTTTGAAGGTGGTGAGGTCGGTGCAGTCTCTGATGGGTTGTGGGAGTGAGTTCCAGAGGGAGGGGGCAGCAACGGAGAAGGCTCTGTCCCCCCAGGTCCGGTGATTGGTGCGGGTGGGGATGGATAGGAGGTTGGCTTCTGATGAGCGGAGGCAGCGGGAAGGGGTGTGGTGGTGCAGCAGGTCTGTGAGGTAGGGGGGGGCCTGGTTGTTGAGGGCTTTGTGAGTAATGAGGAGGACTTTGAAGTGGATTCTTTGACGGACGGGGAGCCAGTGGAGGTTCTGTAGGATGGGAGTGATGTGGTCTCGGGAGCGGGTGTGGGTGAGGAGGCGGGCAGCAGAGTTCTGGACATGTTGGAGTTTATTGAGGAGATTGGATGGTATGCCATAGAGCAGGGGTCGGCAACCCCTGGCACGCGTGCCAGCATTGGCACGCGGCACCGTAACTAGTGGCACACTAGGAATAAGTGGAATAAGTGTGCAAAATATTTAAATTTTATTTTCGGATCCTGAACGAGACCGCCGCCAGAGCGCGTCTCCCCGTTACCTGCAGAAGGAAGCCATGCACGCAATGCAGCCCCGCTCTCTTTATCTCCAGGTGACTTTCTGCCGCTTTCCTCCGTGGCGCAGTGCCGATTGTTTCACCACGGAGGAAAGCACTTCACAAATTGCAGTACACATAAGGAGCTGTACAAATGCCGCAGTTTTTGAGTGGCTGTGTGTGTCTTTAGTTGAAATCCCAGTGGCGATCTGCTCATCTCTCATCGAAATAATATGCTACAAAGGGGCGGACTGGCCATCTGTGTGTTGAACGTTCCTGTCGGCTCCCAGACCGTAGTCGAAGAGGGCAGAAGCAACAAGCTTCAGGTTCAATAACCCACTTTAGCTTAAATGACTGGAGAGAGGCGAGCTCTTCTTGGGAGGCCGTTGCATTTATTTAGCTGTTCTTCTGTTTCACAAAATACATCACAGACCTCTGTTTTTCTGCTTCCTCGTTTCACTTCCATAAATATACACAAGTTCCCTCACTCTCGCTCTACCATCCACAAACACACATGGACAAGCCACCCTCCCCCCTCTCTCTCTCTCTTAAAAGGGACAGCGATCTCATCTCACTCTGTATGACCCTAATATCATAACATGTGTGCTCTGGAGAATCACAGAACGGACGATCGTCCTTATTATTATGCTGTTTAAACCAATTATTTAAATGTGTTTGTTAAATTCGGCATCATGTAAGTTGCGCTGACAGGTCCACACACTGCTTCCCCGCAGCGAGGCTCCCCCGCCCTCCTGCTGATAGTTGACGAGCGTCAAGCTCCTCACCCCCCCCCGTTGATAATTTTCGATCATTGGCACGCTGATAACATTTTTTTTTAAAATGGCACTTCATATCAAAAAGGTTGCCGACCCCTGCCATAGAGGATGCTATTGCAGTAGTCGAGTCATGAAGTGATGAATGCATGAATCAGGGTTTCAGCAGCAGAGGAGGAGAGTGATGGGCGGAGACGGGCAATATTTTTGAGGTGGAAAAAGGCGGTCCTGGTGATTTGATTTATGTGGTGGTTGAATTTGAGCTGACTGTCGAAAATGACTCCGAGGTTGCGGATGTGAGGGGGGGGAGATAGAGTGTGGCTGTCAATGGTGAAGTTGAAATTCTGGATGTCTTTGATACGGGATGGTGGGCCGATGGTGATGATGTCTGATTTGGCACTGTTCAGTTGGAGATAGTTTGTTTGCATCCATGCTTTTATTTCTGAGAGACAGTTGGTGAGAGTGGAGTGTGTTGTGGGGGTGATGGTTTTTGTTGAGATATAAAGTTGGATGTCATCGGCGTAGCAGTGAAATTGAAGGTTGTGGCGACAAATTATTTTGCCGAGGGGGAGCATGTAAAGCAGGGGTCGGCAACCTTTTTGATATGAAGTGCCATTTAAAAAAAAGTTTTTTATCAGCGTGCCAACGATCGAGAATTATCAACGGGGGGGGGGGGGGGGGGGGGGGTAGAGGAGCTTGACGCTGGTGAACTATCAGCAGGAGGGCGGGGTTCTGTGATTCTCCAGAACACACATGTTATGATATTAGGGTCATGCAGAGTGAGATGAGATCGCTGTCCCTTTAAGAGAGAGAGAAAGAGGGGTGTGGCTTGTGCATGTGTGTTTGTGGATGGTAGAGCGACAGTGAGGGAACGTGTGTTTGTTTCTGGAAGTGAAACGAGGCAGCAGAAAAACAGAGGTCTGTGATGTATTTTGTGAAACAGAAGAACAGCTAAATAAATGCAACGGCCTCCTAAGAAGAGCTCGCCTCTCTCCAGTCATTTAAGCTAAAGTGGGTTATTGAACCTGAATCTTGTTGCTTCTTCCCTCCTCGACTACGGTCTGGGAGCCGACAGGAAAGTTCAACACACAGATGGCCCTTTGTAGCATATTATTTCGATGAGAGATGAGCAGATCGCCACTGGGCTTTACTAAATACACAGCCACGCAAAAACTGCGGCATTTGTACAGCTCCTTATGGGTAGGCCTACTGCAATTAGTGAAGTGCTTTACCTCCGTGGTGAAACGATCAGCACTGCACCACGGAGGAAAGCGGCAGAAAGTCACCTGGAGATAAAGAGAATGGGGCTGCGTTGCGTGCATGGCAGGTAACGGGGAGACGCGCTCTGGCGGCGGTCTCGTTCAGGATCCGAAAATACAATTTAAATATTTTGCACACTTATTCCTAGTGTGCCACTGGTTACGGTGCCGCGTGCCATTGCTGGTACGCGTGCCAGGGGTTGCCGACCCCTGATGTAAAGGATGAAGAGGAGGGGGCCAAGCACCGAACCCTGGGGGACGCCTTGGGACAGAGGAGCAGTGGAGGAGGTGCAGTTGTTGATGTTGATAAACTGATGTCTGTCGGTGAGGTAGGATTTCAGCCAGGAGAGTGCAGTGTCAGTGATGTTGAGTGATGATTCGAGGAGGAACAGCAGGATGGTGTGGTTGATGGTGTCGAATGCTGCGGTGAGGTCGAGGAGGTTGAGGATGTTCAGGTTGCTGGAGTCAGAGGAGAGGAGGAGGTCGTTTGTGATTTTCAGAAGAGCTGTTTCTGTGCTGTGTTTTGATCGAAAACCGGATTGAAATGGCTCAAACAGGTCATTGGAGCTGAGGTGGGATTTTAGTTGTGAGGCAATGACACGTTCAAGTATTTTTGACAGAAAGGGGAGATTTGAGATGGGCCGGAAGTTGGACATGATGTCAGGTGTGAGTCCAGGTCTTTTGAGAATGGGTGTGACAGCAGCCAGTTTGAGAGAGGGGGGAACTGATCCAGATCTGAGGGAGGAGCTAATGATGGTGGCGATGGCAGGGAGGCTCTCTTTAACACATTTGGATGGCATTGGGTCAAGTGTGCAGGTGGAGTTAATTCCAGTCATGAAGTGGGACAGTTGCATGGGGGTCACAGGGGAGAAGTGGGACAGGGGCTGTGAGGTGAAGGGGGGGGAGCCAGGAGGGGAGGTGGGGGGTGCTGATGAGGGTGTCAGATTGCTGTAAATGTTGCTGATTTTGGTTTGGAAAAACGAGAGGAAGGAGTTGCACTGTTCGGTGGTGAAGGACGAGGTGGCGTTGTCACAGGGTTTGAGAAGTTTGCTGATGGTGGAGAAGAGACGCTTGGGGTTGCTGGAGCCAGACTGAATGAGTTGTGAGTAGTAATTAGACCGGGCTGCTTTGAGTGCATCACTGTACTGCTGGAGATAGTCTTTGTAGATTTGAAGATGGACTGTTAGTGTGGTTTTCTTTCTTCACATCCCACAATCTAGATCTGCAGCAAACTTTCTTCATCTCTCCTCACCATGGCATCTCTACCACCTCATGATGGGTTCTCATCTACACTCTCTCCACAATTCTAACTTTGTGAATTAATTACGTTTATTGTTTTTTTGGTAGATGATTGATTGCATGGCAGGTATTTTCCTCATTCATGAATCAACATTTGTCAAATGCTGATTCATGTCCATTCATCACAACCTGCTCAAATGACTTGTCATTTTCAAGCATCTTGTCGCAATCATGTCACTTATATTCCGATCTCATTTAAGGTTTTAACCATGCTGTCGGACTTCCTGAACCCTTAGTGTTCAGGTCTAATCCCCATCCTCAACAAACAATGGAATTATACTACCATCTCAGGTGTCTCAGCAAAATAAGTATTAGTTTTATTTATGAAAACAAATTGCCATTTAAAAAAGCAGAGTATGAGATTGTTGCAATTT
>NC_136901.1:61235446-61245446 GCF_949606895.1 Notothenia rossii | reverse complement strand
ATTATATTAACTGTGGATATATATTTGTATTCATTTTATCTACCATTTTTATTGATATGTTTTCTGTATTTTTTGTTTCATTTGAATGGTAACTATAAATTGTTGGTTGTTGTTTATTATTTCTTTATATATTTCTTATTTATTTACTAGTGTATTATTTCCCATCAATAACCCTTTGACAGATTTTTTTAAGTAAAAGAGTAAAATAATCTCCATTCTCTGTGTTTCTTTGCTTTTATTACTTTATCATGTATATATTTTAATATGATGTAAGTCACCTGCTTGTATTTGCCAATATTCTCAAAATGCCATGGCTCTGAGCTTTTCTCTTATTTATATTTTTCTATAGAAAGTCCACTGGAACACACAGTGAACCCTGTACTATTGTTCCTTCTTCTTTTGTCTGTAATACATATTCTCTGGTATATATCAATTGGAGCACCTCGTATTCCGTTACATTGGAGTATCTCCCCTGTCATACTCCAATGTAACAGAAAAACAACTAAAGAAAAACTAAATAGTAATAATAATAAAATGTCTCCACTGATCTGTGTTGTAAATGTGCTTTATGTATGATTCCAATCGCTTTTTAAAGTCAAAATCAGCAAATTTGCCGAGCTCCGCTACAACTACGGGTAGCGATGAGAAGTGAGGCAGGGACGAGCTCTGCCTCTCGTAAGCCCACAGTAACTTGCTGGAGCACGGGCACTAATTTAGCGCGGGCACTTATTTTGTGAGCGCGCTCAAGCCAGTTACTGTGTGGGGTGAGGTGAGGCACAGATGAGCTCTGCCTCACCTCAGAATGTGTCACCCCACAGAAACTGGCTGGAAAGCGGGCACTAAGCTCATGCCTGTTACCATCTCACTGTAGGTCACCAATGTAATGTTTGTAGACCCCTTTATTAAATGTATCCTCGCCATCCATAGTCTCTAAATAACTTATTTAACGTATATATGATATTTAGGCTCGCTGGTCTCATCATACAACGGCAAGGAAAAAAGCACCAGGGGAGGCAGCCATAATCTCTGCCGCACTGAAGGGGGCGCAAGTGAGCCCACAGGTTCTTGTTGCTACTGTTATTCTACACAGAGACGGTAGACGCAAACAACAAACTAGACTTTTCAAACTACAGGAAGATAAGGAGGACTTTTACAAAAAACGAATAGAGATTGTTGTCCAGAAGGATAGCATGGACTTCATCTTCAAGTCAAGGTAAGACCACAATTGTAATGAAAATGGGATCTTACTAAGAAAGAACAATCCAATATTTAGATGTTGGGTATCCTTTTGTTGAACGGTCTGTTTAAAATTAATTGAAGCATCAGACTAAAAAAGCTTTTGAAAATAGCCGAATATTTCGATTAAGGTCAAAATATAATATTTGTAAATCTGAGTCTGAAAGAGTCAGTGCCTCACCAGCCATGAAACTCACCGCACGTCACTGTCGTATTCTTATAAAGGCACATTAGACCGAGTGAGAAATTAGATGGAGCCAGAATGTAACCAGCAGCGGGTGGAGGGCAACACATACATATAATATTGCAAGATTGCAAGACAGATCAATATGATCTATAAGCCATGTTTGACGCTGAGCTCTGTGATCTCTCAGGATAACACACACACACTCACTCACCCACCCACCCACCAACACACACACACACACACACACACACACACACACGCACACGCACACGCACATGCACACGCACACACACACACACACACACACACACACACACACACACACACACACACACACACACACCCTGACGTTATCCTCCACTATACATGCACAACATGTGAAGAGTCCATTCACATACACTCATGTGTTCATGTAGCCCTGAAGAAATTCAATAGTGGTTTTGAACAACAATGGAAGACAGATATGTATAAATATGTGACAAAAACATAACAAAGCCTTTGTGAAAAATAGTTCAATATTGTTCTTTTGCTTTCCTTTTCCAGGCAAATGGTGTGTGACGTCTCGTGTGTAGACACTGTGCCTGCTCATGCAAAAATAAAGTCATGCATATTTAAGTGGGATGCAAATGAGAGTGCATGATGAACAGGGCTTTTAGCTTGAAACGTAATTACAAGTGTAGTCCCCTTTGCAAATGAGTTTACTTTTCCTCTCAGTCTGTCTCTTTCTTTTTCCCTTTTGCTCGCTTTCCCTTTGCATGTCCCCTGCAACACATTATGCGGGTCCATGTCATGAATTCTAAATCTCTGGCGTGACAGCTCGAGGAAAAAAAAAAAAGATCCTGCCATTTCAAACACCCATCTCATATTTTATACAACAAAGTGTCTGTTGTTTACAGAGAGGGAGAGTCGGAGGACGGGCTGTCGCTGTGTCTATTCTTCTGCCTTTGTTTCTAACATTTCCAAGAACTCAAGCTGCAGGTTTATATTTTGTTGATGTTACTCACCTCTGTCCAGAGACAGGGGGACGGCTTGTCAGCCACTTGCATTGATTCTCATTCCTGTGGTAGCTGGGATGTGAACGCCCCCCCTCTCTCCTGTGGCCTGGTTTCTCAGCAACACTTATACTGTGTGACTGCTCATTACCACGTTCTAATGCAGGGGACTTGACCCCCGAGGAGAGGTCAAGGACTCTCCAAAGTCCACCAAGCGCTCCCTTTTTAGCTCCTCTCCTTTTCCCTCCTTCACTGACTCCCACATGTTGTCCTCCAGCTTCTCTGCAACTTCTCCTCTCCTCCATTAAAGTGTTATTTCGAGACTTGTGCCACCGGAGAGCCTGACAAAATAAAATCCTTTGAAAGTCGACTGTTCTGCGGTATTAATTTCACGTTAAAACTATAGAACAATAGAGTGGTCATAAAAGTGAATGTGATCCTTATTTAGGGCACAGTCAATTTACATTTGTGTGCTTCTTAATGGGATTGGACAAACAGTTAGAGCCTTCGGGGGCCATTACAGCACAAAGTGACCCCTAACTCTCTCTTTAGGAGGAGCTCATTTGAAATGTTGAGATGCTGCTTCTCGTCTTCTCACTGCATCTTCTCAACAATGTTGCTGAACTGAAACTCGTAAATATCCCTAAATCTCATTCCAAGGTTAGAGCGACATCTCTTTGGTCCCAGGGAGAAGTCCATTCCAGTGGGGGGGGGGGGGGGGGGAAGGGTCGGTGTGATGCAGGGTGGGTGGGGTTGAGTAGTGTGCGATCAAAACAAACAACATCAATCAGTTCAATAACAAGCAGGTGTTATCACAACCAGTGTTGTATAACTAGTTACTGGGGGGACACATAACTAGTAACTTAAAGGTCCCATGATATGGCCATTTCTACTGATCATAATTCCATTGTTGAGGTCTACTAGAGTTTATATTGTGCAATTTTCCAAACTCACATTGGTTTCTCATACAGCATCTCTGTGTAGTATGTGTATTCACTCTCTGTCCTAAACGGCTTGTTTTCGGCTCCCTGTGAGCCCAGTGTGCTCTGATTGGTCAGCTCGCCCACTCTGTTCGGATGAGTCCACCACCGTTACAGCGGAACATCAGTGATTATGTGTTACAATGGCGTTTGCAACCAGAAAATGACACCAGTAATGACAAACAGATGAGAATGCTGCGTGGGGTCTGCAGTGTGCGAAAAAGTGCACGTCCCACCGTCCGGGACGTGTTATTTACAACATCGGACAAGTAGATATTTCAATTCACTTGTCCGGTGGACAAGTGACGTTTTTCGCCGCTAATTAATGACAAATTATTGATAAATTCAGCTTACAAAAGGCATGACTCATTCGCAAATTGTCCGTGTCCGCCGTTGTTGTTTGCGACCGCTTTACGTTTCCTTTTTGCTCACTTACGTCGTGTCGTAAAACTGTGTGAAAATGTAAAATACAATGGCGAAGAAGAAGGTTCTAGTGGCCCCAAGAGGGCAACAAAAGATTTCTTTCTTTTCTAAGAAGGTTTGTACACATCATTCTCACAGTTGTAAAATGGTATGTTAAGTTAACAAGGAAAATAATTGAAATAAATTCTGTCAGAAAATAGTGGATTAAGGGCTTGAAAGGGGACTCTACAATTTAAGATAAAATAAGATGGACTTTTATTAATCCCTGTGGGGAAATTCAGTAGGCCTAGTTCAAACAGCAACAGGGTAAGGGTGAAAAACAGGACAGCACAGATTCACACAGGTTAATCAAATAAAAAATAAAATCGAAGATACAAATAAATATAATGAAAAACTATGAAATAAGAAATTAATAAAAAATAATAATAAAAAAGCGGTATGTAAAATAATTTTAGAAAAAAAGGGGGGGGATTGAAAGGGGGGTCTATTATTATGTACCAAGGGGCTTGAAAGGGGGCATATCAAATTATTTCAGAAAAAAACCCCAAAAAATGCAGAAAGGTTCTATAATCTATAATTTTTCTGCAAGAACAGGAGTCTGAACAACAGCCTGAACATGCTGAAACGAGTCCTCAGAAAGTCCCAGAGTGTGAGCAGAACGATGACTCCCCCAGTCACGAGAAAGCCTCTGCTAAAAGGCCATGTTCCGTTATCTCACCAATGGCTGGTCCATCTAAAAAGGCCAAGAGTGACATCGCCCTGACACCCAAGAGGAAAATAATATTTATTGAGACTTGGAAAACCCAGTTTCCCTGGGTAAGATGTGTGGACGACATCATGTTCTGTGAGGTCTGCAGAGAATATACATCCATTGCTGACCACAACAGTAAACTGTACGAGGGTGTCACAGGGTCAAAACGCATTGAGACACTTCAGTCACACGAGTCCAGCAAATATCACCGTCTCTGCATTCAAGGGAAAGAGGTCACAGAGAAAGGCACAGGGCCAATGTTTGTGGCTCTCAAGAAGCAGGCAGAAGATATGGACTACCAACTGAAACCCATGTTCAACACAGCGTTTTATGTCGCCAAACAAAAGCTGCCTTTCCGTTCGTTTGAGGGCCTCATCGAACTTCAAGAGAAGAATGGCATCAAAATGCCGTAACAGTACCGGAACGACAAGGGGTGCAAGGCATTTGTGCAGGCCATTGCAGAAGTCGAGAAGGACAGAGTTTCCGAAGACCTCAAGACTTCAAGATTCTTCGCTCTGATGGGGGATGGATCCACGGATATATCTGTGACAGAACAGGAGAATCTATATGTTAGGTAATTATTATTTTTAATTCTTTTGTAAGTGCATATATTGTCTTATTTAAGTTACATTTTATCTCCAAAAGGGCCTTTTGTTTGAGTCATTAATTCACAATCATTTTATTGATGGATTATATTTGTTTTAATTTTCAGTTAACTTAAAAGTTTGTAACAGGTAAAGTATATAAATCAATTGTTTAAAGCAAATGAAGGTGAAGTTGCTTTTTAGTGTTCTTAGTCTAAAAAAAGGTGAAGGCAACACTGGTGTGGGAAGGTTTATATAAGCCAAATCATTTTACATTTTTTTATTGCACTTTATTGATGTACTTTATTTATTTTCTATCTTCAGGTATGTCAAAGATCGACTTCCAACCACAGAGTTCATTGACATCATGGCTGTAAAGTCAGCTGATGCTAATGGTGTGCTGGCAGCCCTCCTCGAGGCACTACATCATGTTGACCTAAAAGATGGAGACATAAAGAAGAAAATAAAAGCCTGCACATTTGATGGTGCCAGCGTTAACCAAGGTGCCAAGGGAGGAGTTATTGTGAAGTTGAGGGAATTGTTCCGGCATGTGCTCATTTCGATTTGGTGTGCTCCACATAAGCTGGAGCTGTCGCTCCTAGATGCCACCAAAGCCACTGACTTCATTGACATCGTAGAGAAAGGAGTGGACCCTATCTACAGATTCTACTATGGATCTGGTAAACGTAGGAGGGAGGTGAATGCCATATCAGCCGTTATAGACGAGGATCCTGTCTATTTCTCAGCACCCTGTGGCACTAGGTGGATGGCGTCAAGACTCCGGGCATACAAAACCGTCATAAAAAATTACAACTCTGTCATCCTACACATGGAAGAGCCTTCAAACAGAAAAACAGAAGAAGGAGCTAAGTGTGTGGGGTACTTGAAGGTACTGAAGTCTGCAAAGTTTGTTGATGGGCTCCACTTTATGGTAGATGTCTTAGAAGTGTTGGCCAACGTGAGTCTGGCATTCCAGAGTAATGATCTGTTCATTTATGATGTTGATGTAAAGTTGTGTGAGGCCAGGATCAAGTTGGAAGGCCTTAAGCATAATAGAGGTGATGTCTACACTGGCTACATGGCAACCTGCAAGGATGGCAAGTTTGACAGTAAGAACAATGGACACATCACTTCACTGAAAGGAACAGGTATTCCAGAAACAGTGAAGAATTCCTTCTTGGAGAATTCTGTGAAGTTCCTAGAAAAGAGATTTTCCTTCCTGAAGGATACCCCTTTCAGGGATTTCCATGTTCTTGACCCCAGGAACGTCCCAAGATCAGATGCACAACTAGCTACATATGGTGATGTTCAGGTTATGAACATGGTGACCCACTTCGAGTCTGTTCTCAGTGAGGAGGAGGTAACCAACATCCCTAGACAGTGGCCAGCTCTCAAGGCCAGACTGAAGTACAGGCAGAGGCAGCCCCCCAAGGAGGTCATAAGTGACCTTCTCACTGAGAACCACCCAGATGTGAAGGACGTCCTGGTTCTGGTGTACATCATGGTCACCCTTTCTCCCTCCTCTGCTGCCGTGGAGCGTGGATTTTCCCTCATGAACCTCATAAAAACATCCAGAAAATCCCAGATGACCAATGAAACTCTGGGGTCACTCATGAGGGTCAGCCTCATCACCACCACAGTGGCAGAGTTTCACCCAGAGCCAGCCATCCAGAAATGGAAAACATCTGCTAAGACCAAGAGGTATGTCAAAGCTGCCCCAAAGCCAGCTGCAGTGAACAGCAACTTACCTGTGCCTGCTGCCCCACAGCCAGCTCGAGAGACAGCTGCAGTAAACAACCACCCTGAGCCTGAAGCCATACATTGCTGCTAGCAGGTCTACTAGTCCCACAGAGGAGAAAACATTATATTGTTAGTACTTAGTTGTTTTATCTTATTATTTTATATCTGAGATTCATTTGATGTGCCTTGATGGTAGAAGTTCAGAAACCAGACACTGTGAACAATATGAACAAATAAACAATAAAATGTGTACCTACAGTAACCCAGATTCTTGTATGCTTTATGTTGATATTTAATCATATTTAAAATAGGTGCAGCAATGCATGCACAAAGTATAGCTATGGACAAGTGAAAAATGTATTCGGACAAGTAAATTGCCAAACTCACTTGTCCATGGACAAGTACTCTCTAAAAACTTTTTCTCACACTGGTCTGGGTGCCGTGTTGGCGGGATGTTGCAAGGCTTGCTGCTGCGAGAAGCGGACAGTTTGAGCTGGCTTACTGGTGTGGTTTCCTGGTTGCTGCGTGGGGTCGGCGAGACAGCGAGACACAGCTAAACCCAGCCCGAAACCAGCCCGTGCACAAACACCCGTAGTCTGGCACACACACAGACTCACAGCCTCGCCGCGTCCCGCCGTCTCAGGCTGAGAAATCTGCGGAGCTGCAGCTGAGAAAAGATTGTGTGTGGCAGTCCGCAGATTGGTCCATTTGCACCAATCCGCTGACTTAACATAACGGCTCCGCGGATTGGTCCATTTGGGTATGGTCCCGTCACCATATCCAGGAAGAAAAAAAATGGAAAAAGAAAAATCTCCAATGAGGCATTCTGGGGCAGCACAGATAGGTCTTTTCTGTGTTAGAGTTTTACTCGCTACAGGGTGTACTTTGAGGGTTTGTGACTCTGCAGACCGTTTACATGCAGAAAAAGCTACATAACACACAAGGGGAAGGGAAATAACCGGAAAAGCATGTCATGGGACCTTTAAAAAAAAAAAAGTAATGCATTACACATAACTAGTTACTTAAAAAAAAAAAGTAATGCTTTACTTAGTTACTCGATGCTGGAAGAAATTAGTTACACTACTAGTTACATTAGTTCTGGACTACTCTGTTACCTTAGATGCATCATAAATTAAAGACAAATAACAATATGAAGTTAAACCTGATATTTGCCCAGATCAGCAGCAATCCTTAATCTAACGAGGACAACACTGAACACTGTTTGAACTTCTGTTTTCTTCAGCTGAGTTTCCATCAGAACTCTGGTCTAGGTAGCTTCAAAAGTCTCTGCCATTTCTGCTCCGTCTCCTCATCCATGAACTACTGTAAGCAAAGGGACGTTTGATTTATTTTTCTGTGCTCCCAATATTCAGATAGTTGAAGACCTTAAAGTAATACTAGTAACTAGATCATTTCGTGCTTAGTAACTGAACTGTAATTACTGCTGTTATCAACAGTAAAGCGTTACATTACTGCGTGACTGACAGATGTAATCTGATTACTTTCTAGTGCAACACTGATCACAACACTGCTCACCTCCTGAGTTTGTATTTGATTCTCAGGTTTTAAAATGTGTGTCTACACACATAGACTCTACAGAATATGGATGCAGTCTCCGTGACGACACCCGTAGGTTTCTATGAGTTGTTGTGAGGCTCGGGCCACTGCCATCTAACCACTAAGTAACCACTAACCACTAACACCTGGCTTATCTGAGAATGGGTTCCCTAGGTAGAACCTAAACATACACATGTTTATTTCTGCTCTAATGTTGGGGGTTTAATATTAGGGTCCATTGAGAGTTGCCCCCTTGTGATCCGGCCTGAAGCAGCCCCTCGAGGAACTGCAGTGTTTGTATTTATTTCCTTCCATACATCATTAAGATAAAATGTGTGGCTTTTAAAAAATGTTGTAGTGACTTGAAAATCCAGAATGTGCCCACAGACAAAAAGTCTGTGGTGACAATGGGTCCAATGTTTGACATTACACGGTCAAAACTAAAACATTGACTTTAATTAGATGTATAATGTCAAGAGATTTCAAAAAACTCTATCAGGTTATTTGAAAGCAATAATATCAAGTTTAAATAAAAAAATGTAGGTTCAACTTCATATTATTGCTTTCAACTAACCTAATACAGTTTTGTGACATTTGTTGACTTTATATATTTAATTAAAGTCAACGTTTCAGTTTTTTCAGAGTACCATGTGATTCAGACCAGGGCCGGCCCTGACCAATTTGCTGCCCTAGGCAAGATCCCCCCAAATGCAGACACTCACTATGACTCGCGCGTGCACAGTTGTGGCATGACCACCAAAACAGAAAGATATGGACACAAGATGTGTGCAACTGTATTTAGTTTCCTATCCATTTGAACATGATTTAAGTGGGGGGGGACCTCACCTCCTCTAGGGGGGTCCGGGGCATGCTTCAATCTGGTGCACTTTGAGAGCAACATTAGGAGATCTATGGATACATCTCTCAACATCCATATGAAACAGAACTGTAATCAGATTTTCTTTTTCTTTATGGATATTTTACAAATCCCTCCCCTTTCAAACTGTATTCTTGTTTATTAATAACAACTTTTTTGTACTGTCATATAGTATGTTATACCTGTTCTTCACCTATTCTCTTATTTTTTTATAACTATAATGATCATATAAAGGTGTGCCTTTACCTCACTGAGCTGATGTTATCAGAGCCGCTCAGTCTTTCAGGAGAGAGCTCTCTAAAGCTCTCCCCCCCGCGTCGCTTACAATGTAAATTCCAATGTTAATAAAAGCACACAGAAGCTGTGTACGTTTTTTGAGAGTTTGATTTATTTTTAAATGAATACAAATACAAAATTAAAACCTATAATTGCACACTAAAACCATTATTTCAAAAAAAGAACAATTTCACACAAACCTCTGGCTTTGGCTGGGGCAGTTCAACTTGATTTTTTTTGGGGGGGAGGTGCGCCATAGTTCATGGGCGCTGTACGCATTATAGGCGTAGTTCTCATAGTATAAGATAATAAGATGTATTTTGTTGATCCAAAATCGGGAAATTGTGTTGTTATGAAAACATTTTAAAAGTGGCGCCCCCTATGGGTTGATGCGCCC
>NC_136901.1:61190799-61235246 GCF_949606895.1 Notothenia rossii | reverse complement strand
GAGCTCACCTCTCTCCAGTCATTTAAGCTAAAGTGTGTTATTGAACCTGAAGCGTGTTGCTTCTGCCCTCCTCGACTACGGTCTGGGAGCCGACAGGAAAGTTCAACACACAGATGGCCAGTCCGCCCCTTTGTAGCATATTATTTCGATGAGAGATCAGCAGATCGCCACTGGGCTTTCAACTAAATACACAGCCACGCAAAAACTGCGGCATTTGTACAGCTCCTCATGGGTACTGCAATTAGTGAAGTGCTTTCCTCCGTGGTGAAACGATCAGAACTGCACCACGGAGGAAAGCGGCAGAAAGTCACCTGGAGATAAAGAGAGCGGGGCTGCGTTGCGTGCATGGCTTCCTTCTCCAGGTAACGGGGAGACGCGCTCTGGCGGCGGTCTCGTTCAGGATCCGAAAATACAATTTAAATATTTTGCACACTTATTCCACTTATTCCTAGTGTGCCACTCGTTATTGTGCCGTGCCAATGCTGGCACGCGTGCCAGGGGTTGCCGACCCCTGCTTTAGACAATAAGAAATATGAAGTTAACTGTTGAGTGGCTCATTCTTTTTTAAATAGACAAAACTATGACTGTATTTCAATTTAAAAGAAGAAGAGGCCCCAAAAATAAAGATTGGTATATCAATAAATGAAGTTGATTTTGTCTTTTAATTGTTTAAAGTAAAGTAGATAGAACAGATACTTAAGAGTTTTAATACAGTCTGGTTGTGGAGGAGACACACAGGTAAGAGCACTAACTAGCTACCATCACATGTAACTAAGCTTGACTTGAATTTATTAAAAGTACAATTAAGTAACAGCTACAAATCAATAACTAAAATCATGCAAAAATGTGAATCTTTGCTCCACTGTTGCATTTACCACATGTTGTATATTTTAGAAACCTGAAGGCATTTATAGATTTGTATGGAAGTAATATCCCAAAACGCAATACCTTAGATTATTATAGAAAGTTTGGCTGAATAGTTTCATGTTCACTTACCTTAAGCAACGTAAAACGTGCAGACCGTGAGCTACAGATGTAGGTTAGCCGGCTAGCTGGAGTACATACATAGGTTAGTCTTACAGTTTTTCTCAATTGCTAAACCCACTATTTAGAATCAAAATTCATTTCTTCAAAACAAGAACATAGCCATCTAAACAGAAACACACTTGCCATAACTCTGAATATCTTTTGCAAAATGCACTTACATGACCAAAACTGAAAATACTGGTCACAAAAAAGAATAAGTCGATCGAAACAGAACAAATGTTCCTCTAATGAGACAAATGTGTTTTCATAACTGAAACTCCGGTCACCATAATAACCCATTCTACCATAACAATATACATTTCTTGCAAAGTGCTCTAAGGCACTCAAAACTAAAACATCCCTTCCAAAACCAGATACCTTCTCCAAAACCAAACATTTGTCAGCTCATTAGAAGACTATTTGAACAGTCATTACTAAGTGGCACACTAAATACTGACTACAATCATCAATACACAAACCTCAAGCTATCGATATTGAAACTGAACGGAAAACTGACAAGTTGGGAGAAACAAACTTACATATAGGAAAAACAGTGTGTTACTGTAACTATGTCATTGTTTTTATTGTCTCATTTTCAGAAGAGCACCGTAACAGAAACAAAAGATGAATAGCAATACACTGGAAAAAAAATAACATGGGTAAATGATGTAAATCAGCAGTAAAGCAGAGAATGAGATCTATATAGCTTTACTGATCTGCTCTTTGCCGTCTGTCTGGCCACATAGCCTCATCTACGTCACAGCGTATGTCTTCCCTTGCAAGGCAGCGTGGGAAATATCTCCTTGCGTGTCGACACCACCCTTGACAAACATCTTACTGAAGTGAGGGAGGTCTTTTATAGGATTCTCACTAATTACAATTATTATAGGAAATTCATTGATGTCAGCTGTGAGCAATTCATTTACATGGAAGTGAAGTACTCAATTCACCCCAATACAAAAAAATACATTTCTCAATATGCAAAAAGAAAAAGACCACAATTACTGAGTGTAAAAATGTTGTATCAGCTATAGCTAATCCTCCCCATATGAACATCTCAAAGAGCTATGCAAGTCATATCAACACTATTATAGCTTTACTGGCACCATTAAAAAAAATTTTTTAAGTACAGTCATGCAAATTCTATCATGTAAATGTTTTCAATGTAACATCATTACTGTAAGGTATACAGTACATTCCATGGAGTTACCTTTTTCAATTGGGTGATTGACTGATAACAAGTGTTAATATTTTGCACATCAAGTGTCAATTAGTGTAGCTATGGTCTAAGTTTATGAGGAAGTGTTATCCACTGTGAGAAGATTATTTTTGTTTTGTAGACATGAGTTACACAAAAGATTTTTGATCTTTGTGTAGAGAATTTTAACTTCAGTTAGAGAATTGTGTGATCTGTTTTGCAAAACACTGCTTAGCATCTGCATTTTGTGTGATATCAATGATAAATGGTATACTGTTGTAGATAAATGGTTTTCTGTTTCGATGGCTGTGCTGTTGGTTTGATGAAAGGAATTTTGATTCTAAATAGTGGGTTTAGCGATTGAGAAAAACTGTATATTTACTTACTGTTAACTAACTAATGCTAACATAACTGTCGGCTAGAAGTACACAGCTTAATCAACCATATTTAACAGGCCATTGTCCTCTCGGCCTGAAATATCAATCACTTCAATAAATGGTAAAACAAAAAAAGGAAAGGTTCTGGCTCAATTTCGGCTTCGTTAGCTTGTTAGCTTATTGCAGCTGTGCATGTTGCTAGCGGGTTGCTAGGCCACCTCACGAGCTGCGCCAGGTGATGTAAACAAGAACACCGCCATAGACCAGACCATCTCAGTTTGTAGACCGCTCGGCCCGGGGTCCAGCCTACGGCTGCGGTGCCGTTTCTCTATAAATCCATGCTGAATTGAACCAGACGAGCATTATCGCCACCTACTGTATCACTGCAGCATTGTTCTTTGTTAGTTCCGTTTCATTACAATGACTTCCGTTTCATTACAATGACTTCCGTTACAGCAAGAATCCCCCTCTCACACACATAGGTGAAACACATGCACATTCACAACTGAGAACCTTTCAGTAAAATATTTTCAGTTGCGTGTGTGTGAGGTTAATTTTCAGTAGTGTGTGTGTGTGAGGTGTTCAGTAGTGAATGTGAGAGTATTTCAGTAGTGTGTGTGTGAGGCCAGATGTTTTTCAGTAGTGTGTGTGTGAGGTGTTCAGTAGTGAATGTGAGAGGATTTCAATAGTGTGTGTGTGAGGCTTAATTTTCAGTTGTGTGCGTGTGAGGTGTTCAGTAGTGAATGTATGAGGATTTCAGTCGTGTGTGTGCAAGGCCAGATGTTTTCAGTAGTGTGTGTGTGAGGTTAATATTTAGTTGCGTGTGTGTGAGGTTAATTTTCAGTAGTGTGTGTGTGTAAGGTGTTCAGTAGTGAATGTGAGAGTATTTCAGTAGTGTGTGTGTGAGGCCAGATGTTTTTCAGTAGTGTGTGTGTGAGGTGTTCAGTAGTGAATGTATGAGGATTTCAGTCGTGTGTGTGCAAGGCCAGATGTTTTCAGTAGTGTGTGTGTGAGGTTAATATTTAGTTGCGTGTGTGTGAGGTTAATTTTCAGTAGTGTGTGTGTGTAAGGTGTTCAGTAGTGAATGTGAGAGGATTTCAATAGTGTGTGTGTGAGGCTTAATTTTCAGTTGTGTGTGTGTGAGGTGTTCAGTAGTGAATGTGAGAGGATTTCAGTAGTGTGTGTGCAAGGCCAGATGTTTTCAGTAGTGTGTGTGTTAGGTTAATATTTAGTTGCGTGTGTGTGAGGTTAATTTTCTGTAATATGTGTGAGGCTTGATTTTCAGTAGTGTGTGTGTGTGAAGTTTTCAGTAGTGAATGTGAGAGTATTTCAGTATTGTGTGTGCAAGGCCAGATGTTTTCAGTAGTGTGTGTGCGAGGTGAGTTTGAATTTTGGCCTACACGGCCCCTCATAGGAGGTTCCCCTGCTATACTCTCTCCCGGTAAAAGCTCTGTCCCTCAGAGTTGGGTTAATAGCTCTCGGTAAGGTTCTCTCAGACTTGGTAAATATCTCTCAAATGTCTTGGTTGAATGCTGAGTGAATTTCTTTGTGAAATGAGTGGAATGAATTGATGTTGAAAGTTAGTACCCTGCCACCTGTGAAGACGGGTCCTCAGAATTCATGCGGGACTAGTTGAAGTGTACGAATGTGAATTGTGGAATGAATTGAATTGTGGAATGAATTGATGTTTGTTGAAAGTTAGTACCCTGCCACCTGTGAGGACGGGTCCTCCGAATTCATCCGGGACTAGTTGAAGTATACGAATGTCGAAATGAGAAAATTAACTGTTTTGGTGAATGAAAGTTTGAATGTGCTTTTTATTGTCACCAGTCTTTTTATGAGGAAATGCCTCTAAATTCTATCGGGAGATTTAAAAATCACAACTGAATTGGGCAGTTGAAATTACAATTTTGGTAATAAGACTGTGAATTAAAGTTTCATATTAGAACATGATCCCAGCATGATTTTTAGTATGAGGTTTAGTATGAGTATAATGTTGTAAAGAGAGAAGGTAAAACCCTGTATTAGTTGGACCTATTTTTCTCCAACTGATCCCACCTTTTGGATTGGGACAACTTAAAAGACATCTGCGCTCTCCTCTCCTGCTTCAAAGGTAAGATTGCACCCTGCCACACTCACTCTTAGGCAGGGGCGGACTGGGACTACAAATCAGCTCGGGACTCTCGACCGGCCCACTTTGATACCGCCGGCCCACCGCGGTGCTCGTGACTTACCGCAGAGGTAGACATTAAGGGTAAAATGCCACTGGCATTATATTATCACTGGCCCCACCATTGTAACCACTGGCCCGGAGCATTCGTCCAAAAGAAAATCGACTAATAATGAAGAAAATTAACACATTTGTTGCAATAGTAATGTATGCACTAACTACATTACTACTTGTACTACAACATTTGAATCATCAGGTCTTCCTAATTTTCCTCAATTGTTCATATTTGGTTTATTCAAATAATGATATTGTGGTCATTGTTAAAAAATATCTGCTATTATTATGAGTATTATTATTTGCATAATGCACTTTCTGCCTTCCTGTCGTTAGGAGTTAGACATGTAATGGCTATGTAATTGATTTGATTAGAACCTTCATTATCCAAAACTGCTGGGATATTTCGCCAATACCTTTATATTTTCTACTCCTCACTTACTTGTCAGCATAGATCGGCATTGGTATACAGAGCCGACAGAAGACCTTGTTTATATTGGCATCATATTGAGAGGTGCAGCCAGTGACGCGTCCTAAAACCAGGAAGTAAGCCGCTGGTTCCCTCGACAAAAAGTAATGGGATTTCTCCACAGGATTTTGGAAAATAGCTGGAAATAAGGTCTGTGGAAAACAAACCTGTTTGATAAATGCACCTTTTGTTCAGCCGGATAATCTCCACATGTCTGAGATTTTTTATACTTTTATAATTTTCGAATCATAAATCTAATCGATAGATTTTAAAAGGGTTTTAGGACGCGTCACTGCACCACTAGAAGCCAACTCCATCAATCAAGCTGGCTGAAACTTTCTCTCCATCTTCTTCTCATGCTCCCAGTCACTCTCCTTTAACTCCTCCGGTGACTTTCTTTTATTTGAAGATTGTTTTTTGCCCGGTGCTTGGCCGGTTAGGTTAATTAGTAGGTCTGAGTAATTTCCCGGAATAAATTATCAGGTCCTCACAGACTCTTACTTATTCCTTTACAAATCATGCACAAGTATTCAAGCAACAGGTACTGTATGAAGTTCTGTGCTTTTGAGAAATGCAAAGATTGAGTTTCAAATGGATAAAAAGGTGTGGAAGCCCTGGAAAGCATACTGTAATATCTCTGGCGTGTGGTAGAGAGAATGCACATTGTAATGTTCTGTTAAAGTAAACGTATAGAGTGAATAGCAATAACTCAAACCCTCTCTAAACCTAAATAAAGGTTTGATTTGATCCAGATAATAGCAAATGTACATTAAAATATTGGGATTGAAGGTTAACATTTCTGAAAGATTTACAAAGAGCGCATCACAGTATGATTTTATTCTTATCAGTGGTTCTCAACCTGGGATCATGAGATATTGCTGGTGGTTTCCAAATGGACTGGAGAATGGCTTCCATATTACTTTACCCATGCTTTAAGTTAAATTAGATGTAATACAGTGTATTTGTGGAAGTCAGACTGAGGTTCTGCACATGAGTTTCTGAGAAAGGGATTTACAGCGGGTCGGGGTGGGGGGGGGGTAAAAGTCACAAAACGGCATAGAAAGGAAGAAGGAAAAGAGAGCACGTGATATCCTGATTATTCCTGGGGGGTCTGACTCATATGGAGAACCACTGGTTTGGATTACTGATGATTTAGGGCATTTGCTTATCCAGAGAGAGAACATAATTTTTTGTATTTTTAATACATATTGATTAAAAAATGTAATTGGAAAGGTAGATAAAAGAGGAGCTTCAATAAAATCTCATGAGACCTTTTTAAAAGGGCTTGCATTGTTTAGAATAATTTGAGCATTTCTCAGCAATTCTCCAGAGTAATGCAGTATTAACATTATGTAGGACTGTTTTTTCATCGTTATCAGCAACCATGTTACCTCTCTTGATTCGATAAACCATGTGTGTGCACTGTATGTGTGTTTTCATGTGTTTCAGCAGGTAGAAACACAGCAGATCTGTGAGGTCAGCAGTTTAAGGTTCACCTGTTGCCTTTGCATAATGTGTCATGTGACCTTAAAATAAAGTAGTTATGAAATCAGCAATGGCATAAATATTGATAATGTCTCATTCAGATGCTGTTCTTTCAAACATTATATTGTAATCACAGCTGAAAATGAGTATTGATGTCCCGGTGCGGGGATATACCGTGGTAATGCGATTTGAAGCCAAGCGGAAGAGAAGGAGAATCAAATCACAGTGGAACAGGAAGCCGGGGCTAACGGGGGGGGGGGGGGGGGGGGGGGGATTCAGAGACACCTGAGCTCTGCAGCAGCGTCTGAACACACATCCTGCCTGGAGGACACACCAGTGTTCAGCACCTCGTAACTAAGTTTAGAAACAAGAAATAGTGGAGTCTATCTCCTTGCATGCGATACATACTGTATTTGGACAAAAAAGGTGATTATTATTCAAGTGGAAACAATTATAATACATGTATACTGAACTTTCTTTAGAAGCTGACTGTTAACGATGCCATGATCTTAGGGCAGGAATACCATGAACATAGTTTAACGTGACAGAGGAATAAATACACACATACACTGTCGGCTTTGCTTCAACCAGAAGTGACACGTTTTATTGCGTATGTCCCTTTTATACAGGAAATGATTAGTATAAGAGTATTAAATAAACAAATTCATGTCTTACTATTCATAATTCAACACCCCCACTTACTCTTATACTGCACAAATTCTCAACATAAATTAAAATGTAAACACCTTGTACACTTGCACAATAACAGTGTTTTAAAGGTCCCATGTCATGCTTTTCCGGTTATTACCCGTCCCCTTGTGTGTTATGAAGGTTTTAATGCATGTAAACGGTCTGCAGAGTCAAAAACCCTCAAAGTACACCCTGTAGGGAGTAAAACTCTAACACAGAAAATACCTTCCCAAAACGCCTCGTTGGAGATTTCTCCTTTTCCATTGTTTACTTCCTGGGTATCACTACGTAGGGATACCCAGTAGCCACACCCAGAGCTATGGCCGCACCCTCTGCCAGCCTTTCACGAAACAAAGCTTCCAAAACCTTTCAGCGATTCATGCCGGATATGTACAGCGTAGGGCACTGAAGAACAATATGTCATATTTATTATGCTACACAAACATTATATTGCAGTTTTGGTGTAGTCAACTCCGTTATCTAATATGCAAAAAGACTGCAAAAATGCATCTATGATTATTTCTAGTATTTTCGATTTTTCCTGACGAGAGATCTCTCTCTCCCCGTCTGTGTGCGAGGGGACGGGGCAGTTTGCACACATGCGGCTGCTACATGCAACACACACACACACACACACACACACACATACACACACACACACACACACATACACACACACACACACACACACACACACACACACACCCACACACTACTCCTGCTTGGTTCGGACCAGCGGGAGATTCGGGTACACAACCTGTAAGTATTCATTGTTGTTTGTGTATTTATGACGTTTAAAACAAACAAGGTATCTACCACGACTGTTTAAATGGGTAAACGTTTTTCGGACTACGTTGGGATCGCGGAGAAATGCTCTCCGCAGACCCATGCTCACAGCGTCATAAACCTTTTTCTTACTCAATATCAAGCCACACTTATTGTTTTTACTTCGGCTGTGAGTGTTTATGTGTGCTCAGGATGAGTTTTGCTTGTTCTCGCTGTATCTATCTCCGACACGCAGGGCCATATCTGGACCTCGGTAACTTTTTCCGAGCTGTGTATACAAAACTTTTGAAATAATTGCACTAAACGGGGTTCTTTGTAGTACTTCCACTTACTGCCGATGGGGGCGCTGCATAACTACGTAGCCTCGATTAAAGCAAACAGAAGAAGACGACATGTATCAACAAACCACCGCAGCCCCGACTTGTACCGGAGCAGCGGAGGAGTGATGAGGTATCTAGAGATCTGAGTCCAGCGGCTGCTTGTGTTTCTGTTCACCAGGACATCATAGGACCAGCAGATCCTGTGTGAACGCTCTACGTTAGTCAGTGGACGTCCGACAACATGCACACTAACTTATATTGCAATTTGCAGCAATACTTTGGTTTAAATTGCGTGAATAAACAAGCTAGAGAGCTAAAGTTAATTACATTCATCAATGTCAGAAGGATTACCTTTTAACAAACGTTGTAATGCTATTCTTTCATTTCAATTTGAGTAAAACATTGAGGATATAACATTGTATTGTTTTCTTTTTACACTGACTCAGATAAAATGAAAAGACTACGTCAGTCGAAGCTCAGCTTTGGTAAGGAAGAGACAGGACAGGCAGAGAAAGAGAGAGAGAAAGTGATGGAAGTCAGGTACAGCACTGCAGGTACAGTCACACAAAAGAATGTAGGCTTAATAACCCCATCTATCTATCTATCCATCCATCTATCTATCTATCCATCCATCCATCCATCTATGTATATCTATCACAATAATCTTAAATTACAATAGGCATAACTGTTAAACAACATACATCTATTGCAGTTATGATGTCATAATAACATACAATTGTATAAAACACAATTTGCTTACATCTTTGTTCTCTTTGAGAATCAAACAAAACAGATTTAAATTTAAAAAAAAGAATGCAAACAAACAAGTGAAATGAACTAAATTGCTGAATTACTTTTAATTCACTGGCAGGAGGGACAAGTGAGAAAGAGCAAAAAGTGAACAACGAGGGAGAGATTGAACAAAGAGAAAGAGTAGAGGACAGAGAGAGTAGTGAACAGGAAGAAGACAGAGAGACTAAAGAAGATGGAAGAGAGGCTGCAGGTGATGGAAAGGAGAGAGACATGGAAAATGAATGTTGACAATGTGTTGTGATCATTTAAGCCTCTTCTGCATGTCCAGATCATTAATAGTAACAATCAACTGATTCTTATGCATTACACTTTCAAAAATAATTGATGCTGCAGCCCACTGACATGGTTTGAAATCAATATATTATCCAATTTGTGACCCCCCACAGGACTTAAAAAGCACCTAACTAGATCATGAAAATCCCAAAAATCTATACCCGGAACGCCCCTAGCATGTTTGGACCTCAGTATTTAGGAAAACCTGGATATGGCCCTGCCGACACGGAAGCCCTGTCTGCTCCTCACAGCAGCTCCTCACTGTTCATGGGTTATGGCTAGAAAGGATCTGTCTTGTGTAAAACTCTCGCGAGAGTTTGCAAGTCACGTGGTTGAATGTTTATGTTTGGCAGGCAGCCTTTCAGTTACGATCGTTAACATCAGTGGGCCACAGCAAATGATGGTGAGAAGCTAAACTATCTATTAATTATGTCAATTACAGGGAGTGTGATTATTGAAATAGGGTGTTAGCGGTCTTGCTGTTCAAAGAAGAATGACAACACTGTAGATCACCAACACTATGGTTTATTTTTTATTCACAGGCAAGTCAACGTTGTCACAGTAAAAGTCCCAAGATAGCTCCTGGTGCAATAAAATGTTCCCTTTCAGTGTTTCACTATTATGTCTGATGTTTCTCTATTAATATTGCTGCTGCATTAATGTGTATGTTGCATCATGTTACTGCTGTAGATGTGTTTCCGAGCCGCTCCGATTACAATGAGAGTTACAACGAGAACGTGACGTCATATTTACACTAGACGGATCCTTTCTAGCCATAACCCTGCTCATGAGGCTCACAGCCTCACGAGCAGCTGCACGTCGCTTGACCAATCAGAGCACACTGGGCTCACAGGGAGGGGGGGGGGGGGGGCGAGCTCCAACAAGCCGTTTAGGACAGAGAGTGAATACCGGTGAATACACATACTTTACAGAGATGCTGTATGAGAAACCAATGTGAGTTTGGAAAATTGCACAGTATAAATCTATTTTAGTACACCTCAACAATGGAATTATGATCAGTAGAAATGGCCATGACATGGGATCTTTAAACTTCTGGGGTTATTTACATTCCAAACAAATACTACAGATGTCTCACTTTCGACCTTTGTTGCAGGCTTAGTGAAAATATCAGCAACCATATCAGCTGTAGGGCAATAGTCAATGGTTATCATGTTATCACTCAGTACAGTTCGAACAAAATGATACTTGATATCCACATGTTTACATCGTTGACGACAT
Source organism: Notothenia rossii (assembly GCF_949606895.1). Lineage (NCBI taxonomy): Eukaryota > Metazoa > Chordata > Actinopteri > Perciformes > Nototheniidae > Notothenia > Notothenia rossii. Next base: position 61,224,346 of record NC_136901.1, on the reverse strand, counting down.
ACTGGGTTCTTGGATAGAGCAATTGCACCCTGGTTATCTTCAAAGAGTTTCACAGGAGTATATTGACCCTCACTGTCCATGCTCTCTATTAGCTGCACAAGATACAAACTCTCTTGTGCTTTGGCAGCCAGTGCCACGTACTCTGCCTCACATGTCGACAAAGCTACTGTTTGCTGTTTCTTTGATCTCCAAGAAATAACAGGCCCATTGCTAGTTAGATTAAAACAGTACCCTGCTATACTCCGTCTGTCATTTTGGTCTGTTAAATGTTTAAGTTTCCCAAGATCCTTCATTTTGAATTTTGTGCTCAACATTTCTTTCACAGTATTAATTGTGTGAATATCATTAGCTGCGAAAACTAAGTCATCCACCCAAATAATCTGAATGATCCTCTCATTTTCTATTCCTTTACTGTATACACAGTGATCAGCTGGGTTTTGTGCAAAACCGTTCTCACAGAGATGATCATGCAACATTTTATTCTAGTTTCTTCCAGATTGTTTTAACCCATACAGTGATTTATTCAGCTTGCAGACTAGCTTTTCATCTGTGTCTGACTTGACCTCAAAACCTTCAGGCTGCTGTACATACATTTCACAATCAATTGGAGCGTGTAAATACGCAGTTTTAACATCCATCTGATGTTGGTGTAAGTCATGTTGAGCTGCCAGTTGCATCAAGCTTCTTACTGATGTCATGTTCGCAGTCGGGGAAAATGTCTCCTTATAGTCTATTCCTGCCACTTGACGATATCCCTTTGCACCATATCTGGCTTTATATATCTCAGTCTTTTCTGTGTTTTCTTTGATTGTATAGATCCATCTACCCCCCACTGCATTTTTGCCCTCTGGTAGTGTGGTCAATGTGAATGTGTCATTTTCCTTAAGAGAATTCATTTCCTCCTGCATAGCATCAGTCCAGAGTTTTGACTCAGTTGAATTCATGGCCTCTTTAAAGGTGTTTGGTACATTACACATTACTCTGTAGCAGTAGTCAATATTTACATACTTGTGGTCGTCACACTGTACTTTACATTCGTAGTCCTCTAAATACTGAGGTCTCTTCCTGTCTCTTTGGGGATAGCGTCTATTTTGACCTTCTGCTCCCTTTCCTGTCTGAGTGTTTGTGTCAACTGTTTCAGTTCAAGCCTCCTGTGTCTCTTTTGGACATAAGTCAGTCACCTGGGTTTCTGGCTTGGTGGATACAAACGTTTTCTCATAAAAATCGTCATCACTTGCCTCAAAATCAGTCTGTGTATGTCGCTCGACTACACTTTTTGTGACAAACTTCACTTGCCTGTGTTTTCTAAGACTACCTGTGTCTGGGTTGTAGACTAGGTATGCTGGGCTGTTTTTATCATACCCTACAAAAATACCCTTCTCACACCTTGAGTATAACTTTTTATTTTCCTGCTTATATGCTTAGCATACAGATCCAAATATATTCATTTTCGAAAGGTTATGCTTATGTCCTGTCAGCATATAATAAGGCGTCTGTGGTAACATCTGTTACGTATTACAGCTGCAGTCATGACGGCATATGTCCATAGCTCCTTTGGTAAATTGCTCTCAAGAAGCGTGCATCTTGCCATTTCAAAAAGTGTTCTCCAGTTTCTCTCAGCTGTCCCATTTTGATGGGGTGAGTAAGGTGATGAAGTTTCATGTCGTATTGCATGTTGTATAAGGAGCGATTGAAAGTTTGTCCCGGTGAATTCTGCACCGTTATCGGACCTTACACGTTTTTATTTTATGGTTCTCAGAGATTGTGTTGTCTCTGAGAGACTGGAGAACGGGGGGGCCGACCTCATGTCAAGAGGCGGAGGTGGACCTGTTCGCCAACCGGCGAAACAGCCACTGTACTCTGTGGTTTTCCATTGCTCGGCGGGACAATCCACCCCTGGGGATGGACGCGTTTGCACACGAGCCATGGCCAAGAAAGCTGCTCTACGCCTTTCCATCGCTGGGCCTCATTCTCCCCCTCCTGGAGAGGGTGAGACGAGAGCATCTGTCAGTCATACTAGTGGCCCCAGACCGCCGCGTGGCGCTGTGGTTCACGGAGGCCACACAGATGATGGTGGGCCAGCTGGGCAGTTCCTCAGGTCTGGGGGGCGATGTCTCAGGAGGCTGGTGCAATAGGGGCGTTACCCTCTATGGGCCAACCTCTCCAGGCTTGGCTCCTGAGAGGGACAGGCAGAAACAGGGGGCATTGTCTGACAAAGTTATCCAGACTATCCAGGCGGCAAGAGCAGGATCCACCACAGCCTGTTAGAGGCCAAAGTGGTTGGCGTTCCAGCGATGGTGTGAAGAGGGAAGTCTGGAGCCCTTGTCTTGTACGCTGGGCTCTATTCTGTCCTACTTACAGTTACTGATGAACAGAGGGCTTGCTTATTCCACGGTTAAATTGTATGCAGCAGCCATTTCATCCTGTCATGAGGGATTTGGCGGCAGGTCAGCCTTCAGTCAGCCGCTTATGTAGCAGTTTTTGCAGGTCGTCAGGAGGCAGTGCCCAGTGTTGCACGCCTCCGCCACGCAATGGGACCTGCCGTTGGTGCTCGAGGCTCTGGTCACAGAACCACTTGAGCCTCTGGAGCTCTCCTACCTAAAGGCGCTGTCATTAAAAACAGCATTGCTGCTGGCCCTGACCTCGGCCAAGAGAGTGTCCGAACTGACCACTCTGCCTGTGGATCCAGGGTGACCGTAGCGGGGCGACACTCAGACAGAACCCCTCCTTTACTCCCAAGAGCTTATGGAGTTCGTTCAGGTCAAGAACTATTAGGGCTGTACCTGAATATCTGAATATTCATTCATTGCCCAACTATTCGGGTTTCAATTTCATTATTCGGATATTCTTTTTTTTCATTTTTTTCCTCATTTAATTTAATTTCAAACCTTTATTTAACCAGATTGGTCCCATTGAGATCATAGATCTCTTTTTCAAGGGAGACCTGCAGCAAATAGGTTCCACATGAAACATAAAACAATAAAGGACATCATACATTATATTTACAGGATAAATTTATATAGTTTTATTACATGGCTTAGTTGAATACTCGATTCTGATTGGTCAATTCAGAACACGTGACACGTTGTTAATACCGAACAGACAGACCGCTGTCAAGGACTTATTGAACGTTGTTAAGGACGCTCACATCTACACAAACAAGTCCGTTCAATTGAACGTAATACAGTTTTGCTAACTGACAAGACGAGCGACAAGAAAACAGCGGAGAAGTAACGGGCAGAAATCCTCCTTTTTACGCAACGGTCCAGACATAGACATGAAACGGCGACACATATTCAGTTGCCAGTTACTTTGGCATTAGGGCAGGGATATCTAGATACTTTCCAAGGTTTGACATAATGAATTGTGCTACTTTTAAAGCAAGCAACAATGTTTTCAAATCTGTAATCAAAAAGCTCCTCAAAAACGCTATCGAAGCAGTTCCTGCCGTTGCTACGTTAGTTCAAACAGTAACAACGGAGTATTTTTCTTAGCGGATGCATGTCAATTTAAATCAATACAACTATTTTTTAAATAAATAAAATCATTTTCTAAATCCGTAAAAGCATTTCAATTAATAGTGGGAGTCATGTCGTTACTTTGTTGAGAATGTGGCCATGTAATAAGCGGGATAATGTGCAGCGACTTGGTCATTATGGGGAAAAGAACACCGACAGGCTGATCAGGAGCCCGACGCGAAGCGGAGGGATCTAGATCGGCATGATCTAGATCAGGGGTAGCCAACGCGGTGCCCGCGGGCACTAAGTCGCCCGCAGGGGGGAAATTGGTCGCCCGCGTGCATGTTCTAAAAATAGCACAAGTCACCATGGAGCTCCGTCTAAAAAAATTATTGAATACATTTTTAATTTTTAAAATGACAATATTGAATATAACATTTTAAAAGCACACATTTTGTATGTACATATGTAAGTGAAATGGAGATTTGGTGCGTGAAATTGAACTCTGACCCCAGATAGGTTCAGAGTTGAACTCCAGGCACCAAATCTCCGTTCCACCTTTAGCTGAGACAAGCTAGCATGAGCAGCTACGATCATGGGCCTCATCAACACACACACACACACACACACACACACACACACACACACACACACACACACACACACACACACACACACACACACACACACACACACACACACACACACACACACACACACACACACACACACACACACACACACACACACACACACACACACACACACACACACAGCAGTGGTGAGGATCTCAGCCTGCCACTGATGTTCAACCAGAAAACATCAGCAGTTAGCTCTTAGCAGTTAGCAAACAGAGATCACAGCTCCTCATATCTTTTCAGAAACTGGACAAAAGTTAAACAAGTACAAACCACAGACTGTCTGTGTCATGGCGAATACAGTCGCTGGTTTATTTATGTCTGTAGGCCGTTGTTATGAGTGTGGAATGAGCATATACAACGTTAGCTTAGCCTGGTCGACCCAATCTCCATTCAGAAAACAAGCATTTTAAAAGGTTTTTCGCCTGCCGTCTTGTCTGCAGACTTGTCAAGCATTAATTCATGGTTTTTACTAAACGGTATCAGTATGTTGTTACTTCGGCATTATTTAGAAACGTGTATTACAATTTAATCACGGTAAAATATGTTCATTTTGTTTTAGTTGTAGCTCCCGAGCCAGCGCGTCTTGTTTGAATGATGCGAGTAAACACAGCTGGCAGCAGCGGTGAAACTCAAGCGATTAGAGCGAAGTCGCGTCCGGTGTGAACGCAGCATTACAACTACCCCTGATAGATCTCGCGAGAATGTGTATAAATATAGATACATTTTCATAACAAAACAATGGGGTTGCTATAGCAATGGTAAATCATTGTTAATAATTATTGTGAGGAATAATTAACATTAACATGTGATCAGACAGTCCTTCACATACAGTAAATTAATATTTATTCTGATTATTATTAATAATAATATTATCATTAAAGGTGAACCGTGCAATTATGTTATTCAGGAAGTTTGTATCAAACAAGTAGCCCTTCGTATCACTCAGTACCCTTGAAGTAGCCCTCGTGACAAAAAGGTTGGTGACCCCTGATCTAGATCTAGATCCCTCCGCTTCGCGTTGGGCTCCTGATCAGCCTGTCGGTGTTCTTTTCCCCATAATGACCAAGTCGCAGCACATTGTCCCTTACATAGACATTTACATGTGCCCATAGTATCAAAGAGCATTTCATTTAGCCTAGCTTTAAAAATATGCAGAGGAATGAGATTGCTCAGTTTAAATTCTTGCTGAAGATTGTTCCAAGCAAGTGGAGCTGCGGACATAAAAGCTGTCTTACCTAAGACAGTCCTTGCTCTTGGCACATCTAACAAGACTACATCATGCGATCTCAGACAATAGCTGCTTGCAACTCTCTGTGTTATCAGAGAGCAGATATAATACGGGAGTTTACCCAACAAAGCTTTATAAATAAACGTGTACCAACGTGTTCCTAAATGTATGCTATCAATAAAGGCGAATTGCCATATTCTTATACTATTTATACTGTTGAATTGCACTGTTAAAATGCGGAAATATATACAATCTCAGCCTGGGCTCCTGACATCGCTTTCACTCACAGAGACGCGAACGTCACGCTTCACCTCGCTTCACCTCGTTTCACACACCTGAACACAAAATGCCGAAGACTTCAGCTGTGTGGGACCATTTTAAATTGGACGACAGTAAGAAGAAGGCGGTGTGCCAAATATGCGACAAGAAACTGGCCTACCACCGTGGCACAACAACTCTGAAAAGTCACCTGGATGCTGTAAGTAGTAGCCTAGCTTAGCTTAGCTGTTGTCAAGTTGCCATGATGAAGCTGCTTTATCTGCCATTTAAACAGTAATGTTACACATGATAAAAACGTGCACTTACTTTGCTTGGAAATAAATATAAATCTTATAAGTATAAATGGTAATAGTATGCTCTTTCTGCGCTTCTGCTTAACAGCGTGTTGTCAGGTGTCTCGGATTCGGAGCGTGTTATGAAACCTTTTGGAAAAAGGTTGGGTTGTGGGTCAGTGGATGTCTGACCCCCCCCACTCCCTGTGCATAGTGCACTTATGTTTTCCCATGCTCCTTAGGGACCCGAGAAACATGAGCCACAGTGAGCCACATGCAGGGCTGGAGGACTCCCCCCGTATGCCTAAAGGGCCGTCTTCGCTATTTTTCCCAAGCACACCCTTCGCGAGGTAAGCGTGTCTGGGTGTGCTTCTATCAGCCAAGTAAACTGCGGTCCCGGCTCCTCCACGGTCATAACCGAGGGAGGAGAGTTTGCGATGCAGTGGCTGATAACCCCAAAAAAAGCGGGTCAGGGGCAGTGTGATGGGTTGTTGGACGACAGAGCGTGTATCCATCAGGGCTCCACCCACTGTACCCATAGAGTCCAGTAGAGGGCGAAACCTGTGAGAGATATAACGATGGGTTACGTATTGTAACCCTAGTTATATAAGCACAGGCGGAGCTCTCTACTGGGGGGCCCTGTCTGTCCTATGCTGCTCGCTGAAGAGGGTGTAGGACAGGGCTATTCAATTAGTTTGGAATGGGGGCCTGTTGATGAAAATGATCCAAAGCAAGGGGCCGGGAAAAAAATGGCTTGAAATATGAGCAATCATATTAAGAGCTTCAGATACAGTAAATACTACAGCAGGTCACCCTTGAAAAAGAGTTCAATGATCTCAGTGGGATTCACCTGCATAAATAAAGGTATGAAATGAAATGACTACAACAGCATAGTGGAGGGCATATATTTTGTTTAATTAAATCAAACATAGCCCCAAAGCCTTTATAAATGGCAAGTTCTGAACTCAGTACATGTGAAGCTAATATAACCATCAACATCATTAGATTTAGATTAAATGATCGAATAATTCACACAAAATAGCAATTTAGGGCCATACACAAACAACAGTGCATATTATGGTATAATAACAATAAAGACAAGTGAGCCATACCACATCAATTGCTTAATTAAAAGCAAAAACAATTATCAAAAGACTTGTATTAATTACCAAACCACAACACACGGCCTTTTAAAACTCAAACCTTTTTTGATTAACATAGTGATAACTGACATACAGTATGCAACCAACTTGGCAGATATATGCCATCTAATGAGAGAAATGGCATTTTTTCGATTTAGCAAGAGCAGGGAAGTCGGGAGTATACGTTGTCATGGCAATACGCATACAGTGATGCAGATGCTGGTCAGTGAGGGATGCTCGATTATTAGTTTTTATGGCATTCATGTGTGAGAATGCCGATTCGCACGTGTAAGTCGAGCCAAACATTGTGAGGACAAAAAGTGCAAGACCCCTTGAATGAGGGAATTTCTCGTGGCTGACTTCATGAGTCCAGAACTTTTCAGAACCTGCCAGCTGAAATGACTGTCGCAGGTCATCTGATGACTGAATGTCAATGAGTTCGAGTTGTAAAGACGCCTCATTTAATGTCACAATCAGCTCCTTTGCTTTCAGTGCAAACTCCCCCTCTACATTCACAGAGAAAGGGTCCTTCACAAATCTCATCACTTCAGTCGGGAGTCTGAAATGTTCAAACCTCGCGGCAAAGTTGGTTTTCAATGCGTCCATAAATCCAGTCATCACCTCGGTGATTTGTAAACCTGCAGTGCGCAGTGTTGGAAAATGGAGCATTTTGCCTGGACATAAATCCGCAAAAAAAAGTGTGAGCTTTTTTTTAAACGCAAGGAGTCTCTCCACAAGTTGTGTAACCATTTTATCTCTGCCCTGCAGCTCCAAATTGAGTTGGTTCAGATGTTGGAAAATGTCGCTCAAAAAGCAAACAGCAGCGTAAAACTCATCATTCTCTATCAGACACAGAAAGGCGTTGGCTTTTTTATGTTTTGAATTGCGGAGAAACGCCATGATCTCCTCCTTAAGATCACAAAATTGTTTCAAGACGTTTCCTTTGCTTAGCCATCTAATGTCACTGTGCATGAGCAAATCATTATATCGAGCTGACATGTCTGACAACATCTGGCGGAAAAGGCGGTGCTGTAAACTGGAGTTACAACGAATAAAGTTAATAATCGCCATGACAGAGTCCATTGTGTTTTTTAACTCACCACTCAGTTTTGCGCACAGGAGGCTTTGGTGGATGAGGCAATGAAGCAATCTCAGCTGTGGAGCCACATCTGCCAGCCTAGCGGACAGTCCCTGTGTTCGGCCCGACATCACAGGGGCCCCATCCGTTACAAGCATGTTAATACGATCCAATCCCAACTTGTGCTCCTTGAAAAACGAAACCACTTTGTGGAACATCACCTCACTGGTCGTGTGTCCATCCAAAGGAATTAATCCAAGCAGATCCTCCCGAAAGCACTCACCATCAAAAAATCTAACATAGAGGCACAGCTGTGCAACATCGCTGCTGTCAGTGGATTCATCAATAGCTAGCGACATAACCTCCGCCTTTCTCAGTTTGTCCAAGAGAATCTCAAAAACGTCCGATGCAAGGGTCTCCACTCTCCTTGATGTTGACGTGTCAGAAATCGGAATGTTCTTAATTGAGTCAATAACGCTGATGATCTGATTTTCTCATCTGCAACCACTTCCTCAATTGATGCAAGCATACACTCTTTGACTGTCTCTGCGTCCGTAAAAGGCCTTTTCTTTTTGCCCAATATCCAGGCCACTCGTAGGGAAGCTGCGGTAGCTCTCTCTTGGTCAGTGCAAGCCCGAAACAGGGAGCTACGTCTTTGGTCATAGCACAAAATTAGCCCCAAAATCTTCTGGTGGCGAGCATCAGAGCCCGCTGGAAAATTGGCTTCTAAGTTGGCGTGAGCTGTCTTAAAATGCCTTCTCAAGTTGTACTCTTTACACACCGATAAACACTCATAGCAGATTAAACACACGGACCTCCCACTGACATTTACACACAAGTACTTCTCTTTCCACTCGCTGTTGAATTGCCGGTTTTCAGTGTCAACCTTTCGTTTTTTTAACGTAGAAAGAGACATTTTGATATCCAACTATGCTGACCAGGTTTGATTAATCGTACCATTGGCGCGAAACCGTCGAAGGTGCGCGAGCTTGTAGTGAAGGGCAGCGCGAGCCGCGAGGACCCGCAGAGACGCAATAAATGACAGGAGTTGCTAGTAGGTGGGTTTGAAACCCGAGCCCGCCAAAGTTTTCAGGCAATGTCTTCCCCTCTATCTCTCAATGTAACACCCTCTCAGGAATAAAGGCACTCTGGCAAAAAAAAAAGAAAGTTAAATTAAAAAATGTTTTTAATTAAACTTTTAAAAAATTTTTTTAACATTATACTCAAAGGGCCAGTAAATATCAGCCGCGGGCCGCCAATTGAATAGCCCTGGTGTAGGATGACGGTCGGGAGGCGAGGCCGCCTTATATACTGTGGCCCTGCGCATGCACTCAGGTAGGCCAGCTACGTTTATAGATTTCTCAGTAGGTGAACGCTCGCATAGTGAGGTCAAGGGCAGTACCCATAGAGTCCAGTAGAGGGCTCCGCCTGTGCTTATATAACTAGGGTTACAATACGTAACCCATCGTTAATGTGCATCGTTATCATTCATTAGGAGTCATGTTTGTGTCCACAAGATGAATACATGTACAATAAAGTTTAATAGCCCTCCACTTTGTTCACCAGCTCTCAGCAGGTCTGTAGAATGAATGCTGTAAGGACACCAAATTAATAATCCTCAAGAGGCAGGACGCATCATTAACAACTGGTAGAAAAAATGAAGGAGAAAGTGATTGCACATAAATGATCAGTTTTTATTGAATAATATAATTCAATTTGTGTTTAAAGCGACCTCGGGGAAACACTCTTTGAAAGAAAATAATATGACAGCCAAATAATTAATTCAGTTCGAGAGGTTGCTAAAAGCACATCCTCTGTGTGTAAGAGACCACATATCAGACATCATCCCTGTAACCCCTGAAACCTCATAGTGAGTGTGTGTGTGTGTGTGTGTGTGTGTCCTGTCTCTCAGAAATGTCACCTCTGTCCTGTCCTATCGTCCTGCTAATGAGAACACACACTCTAAAACCTATTCCTTCTTCAAATTCCCCCCCCACACACACACACACACACACACACACACACACACACACACACACACACACACACACACACACACACACACACACACACACACACACACACACACACACACACACACACACACACACACACACACACACACACACACACACACACACACACACACACAGCTTATTCCTCCCCCATCACTCAGCCATTGTCTATTTTCTAACCAGCTGTCAATAGCAGGGAGGTAGGGCTGGAAGAGGAACAGGACAGAGACAGGCCACTTTCATTTTATCCGTCAATCGATTGAGTCTCAAACGGCTGTCACGCCTGTCCCCACGCCTTTCCCCACGCTCGGCCTTCTCTATCACTTTCTGCTCACTCTTTCACTATTTATCCATCAAACCCCCTCAGATGCTTTTAGTCTGATGCTTGTTTATGCTTCCCTGGCTCGGTCAGTCACTCTTTCTTTTGTTTGCTCAGTTGAACTTTCTGCTTCTCCCTCAAACATGGGGAAAAGCAAACACACACACACACACACATACACGCACAAAAACACAACGATTGAAACAGAGTTTTTATTGTTGGTGGAGCAGGTGAGTGATGTTGCTGAGCGTCAGTGAGTAGCTGAGGACTTGATGAGGCTGTTGTTCCCGTACACAGCACTCCTTCACAAACGTGCTGTATTTGTATTATACCTGTAACCTGTAGAGCAGGGGTATTCAACAAAAATTCAACGAGGTCCAGTTAGAGAAAATGTCCCCATGCAAAGGTCCGGAACATCAAAATGTCTAAGTTGCTTTATTAATTAGAGTGATATATATTGAAGTAGCCTGTAGCTTTATCAACTTCTGCATGTAATCAACAACTGACTGCCAATCAAATAAAGAAAGTACAATTCATAAAAAACAATATTTATTGTCAATTAACATTTAACTATACAGATATACAGTAAATAGCCTACTGTGGATATGTGTAATTTTCCTCTCTGGCTGCATTTAAAAATAAAATAGAGAAAATAAATAAAATAGCTTTTGAAAATATGTGCATCTTAAAAGTGCTTAATTCTAGATAAATAAAATAAAGTGTAGCAGCAGCTTGAGTTTCCCTTTTTCTTTGTTAACCGTTTCAGATCATGACTTAACAGTTTCAGCCGATTATAGAACAATATCAGTATTTACACATCATAACAATTGAACAGTTTTAAAGTTTCTCTTTCTTTCCCTCTTATATTGCAGTCCCTCACTCACTTTTTTTTAATTCAATGCGAGGATTTAGCTCGAGCTTGTTCTGCCAGGACTTTAAATCTGGGCTGAAATTGTGTCAGAGCCATTCTCATACACACATGCAGGGGCTCATTAGTTAGCCTGCCCTGGAACAATATTTATTTTTTGATCCTGGTTTACTGATCATATTGGGCTCTGAGACTGCTTATTTTGTGTGACCTCAGTTCTGACTTGAGAGGGAATGTTTGGTCAAACACTTTGTGTTTTGTCTCATAGTGGCGTTTTGGCACTTTTAATGAGCGCCACGGTCTCTGAACAAATGAGACACACTGGTTCTGTGCTCCCAGTGGGCAGGATGAACATGAATGAGTCCACTCAGATTTAAAAGCTCTGTTCTTACTGTCCACTTTCCTCTTCTTGGAGAGCGCCATGTGTAATTATTTGTCTTCACTCACTTTCCTCTCCACTTCTCTCTGTCGCGCTCTCATCTCTTCTTCTGTGTTTCTCTCCCTGTATTGCTCACTCATCTCTTTCGCCCCCTGTCGGCGGCGGTTAAAATAGAATCGCCCCGTCAAAATTGAAATCCCCTATTAATGTATTGATTAAAGGTCCGGGTCCGTATAGGTCGGTGTCTGGGTCCGGATCCGGACCGCGGTCCGCCTGTTGCCGACCCCTGCTTTAGAGGCTAAGCCAATGCGTTAAGCCAATGACTATCAGCCTTGTTTACATAAATGATGCAAACTTGAGCTTGTCAAGTAAATAGAAAGTCTGTCCATTTATTTGCCATTACCGTTGTCCAATAAACTTGCATCCGATTCCATCACTGTATAAAAAATGACACCTAGAAACACAAAGACATAGATCCGGCAGCCAAACTTTACCTCAACGTCTGTGTGTGTTTATGTGTATCGTGTGTGTGCTCAGCTGTGTGTGGGTGACTGTGTGCAGCTTCTTGCAGTCTTGTTTCTTCAAGTGCTGATGTGTCTAGCTTAGTTTGAGACCAATCTCACCTGGACAAGACATGGAGCAAATTGAGATTCGTGTTCATTGACCACATAACCATGTTCACCATCACACTTCCCTCCAGGCTCAAAATAAGGTTCAATGAACCGGGATTAAACAGCTCACTTTGCATATTAATCTTTTGACTTCCTGACATGCAGACCCCCAGGTGCTGAGGGGGGGTTGGTTACACATTTTCCACCTTATTCAACACAGGAGCACCCCAGGGCTACATTTTTAGTCCCTTGCTTCTCACCCTGTATCTACACATCTGTGTAGCCACGTTCAACTCCTTCATTAGCATTGAGTTTAAAGAAAACCAGCTGGGGTGGTTTGATCACAGATAACAATAGATCCGATGGAATAGTGTCAGATCTACAAACTCATCCTAAATGACTGCTTTACAAATAAACTCATAGTGGACTTGACTTAGTGGAAAAACAGGGCAGGAACTTCTTCTCCTTAATATCCTCACCTCCTTGATGGAAATATTCCACACCTTCCACAGCTTGGTGTCCACCTCACAGAGTTCATGACCTCAGAGACTATTTTCAAAACATTACATTGCATTTAGCTGACGATTTTGACCAAAGTGACTACAATAAGTGTTGAAACCAGGAAAGCAAGAAAAGCACTGACATATTCACTTCAAACAAGCAAGACTAGAGTGCTGCTGCATAAGTTAAAGTTAAACTCTTAACCTGTTAAGCCCTTAGCCTGTTTTTCAGGTCTCAGGCTCGAAAATGACATTCCCAGAACACATGACTATATCTTCCCTTTTAAAAAGGGGTACATTAATAATCTCCTTTCTCAAAGCAATGATAAACCTGTGAGTTGGATGTAGAAAAGTCTGAATCAATATATATATTTTTTATTTTAAAGTAATTTCAGATTGAACATAGTAAATAAATGTAAATTATAGTGTCCGTCCAAATAAAACATTACTCAACCACCCTTGAATGATGGGATGGTAGACTAAAAGCTTTAGGAATCCAAACTATAACATATAATAAGTACCCTGTATCAAGATTTATGCAAAACATGTGAAATTTGACCTTTTTAGAGAGATTTAGAAAAAGAAAAAAAACACTTCTGGGGTCATTTGGGTGCATTTTCCATATCTCTGGCCCCCCTTGTTCGATTTTGATGATAGACACCTTTTTTTAACCGTTATAGCCATTGGAATCAAGGCGAAGTTCCTAAAATCCATCTAAACATTACCCATTGGTGAATGAGTGATGCGTAGACAGAATGCCCCGGAACCGGAAGTACTGTACACTACTATATAATACAGTATATAACAGTATAATACTGTTACGAACTCAGACACTTAGGATGTAGGACCCAATTGCACGACCCGTGAGACAGAGGTAAAGTATTTGTAAGATACTTTATTTTTCCAAAATACAGCAATATGAACAACAAAAAAGGTCACTATCAAATCTCAAGTTTGAGATGACAAAAATAGAGAACAAAATGAAAGCACTCACGTAGTGAGGAACCAAAACTATTCAAGAGCACAGAGAGCATAGACCTGACCATAACAAGAGACAAGACGAACTGACACTGAACACTGGGAGACAGGGGAATTTAAGCACATGATAATAAGACACAGGTGGGAACAATCAGGGGTGGGGCTGACACTGATGAACACAGGAGACACACAAGGGGTGACAGGTGAAAACAATCAGGAAATTAGACACACCAGGGAAACTAACGACAGAGAGGAAAACACAGGGAGAAAGACCAGACAATACACAGGGAGGAAAACATGACAAGGAGAACAGCAAAACACCCACTACCAGACACACAAAACTAAAAACGTGACACAACACAAGAATTGTGACAGAACCCCCCCCCCCTTCAAGGGACGGACTCCAGACATCCAAAAAAAATTCAAAAGTGTGGGTGGAGGGGGTCCGGGACGACAACCCAGAGGCAAAGCACAGTCCATGATGGGTGTCTCGGGCGGACGGCCCAGGGGCAAGACAGAGTCCATGATATTCTCCTTTTTATCGTGATCTCACTGTGAAGCACTTTGTGAATCCTTTCTGTGAAAAGTGCTATATAAATAAACTTTACTTACTTACTTACTTACATGATGGAGTTCTCAGGCGGATGGCCCGGGTGCAAGGCAGAATTCATGGTGGAGTCCTCGGGGGGACGGTTCCGGGGCAAGGCAGAGCCCATGATGGAGTTCTCGAGTGGACGGCCCGGGGGCAAGACAGAGTTCATGGTGGAGTCCTCGGCTGGGGAACTCAGGAGACCAGGCTCTAGGGCGAAAGTCGCTGGGAACTCAGGAGACCGGGCATAAGGACGGGCAGGAGCCGGTGGAACCCCTGGCGGGTCATGCGTAGACGAGACCCTGGACGGAACCTGGGCTGGTGTCAGTGGGACCTACGACGAAGCAAGGGCTGGTGTCGATGGGACCCGAAACAGGACAGGACATAGTGTTGGCAGGAAACTCGGTGGAGCAGGTGTCGGCGGGACCTCCAACAGCACAGGACATAGGATGTACTGCTGTATTAACAACGTGTCACATGTTAAGAATTTACAATCAGAATCGAGTATTCAACTAAGCCGTGTAATACAAGTTGTTAGTAGCCTTAAGGGCCTACACAGTTGTTATGCTATACCACATTGCCCTTCACTGGATGCATAATGAGCTGCACTAAACTACATTTTAGCATTTAAAATACCTAGCTGTTCTTTTGCGGTTATTTTGGTGAAAGTAACTAAAAAGTAACTAAAGTAGTGTCACTCATTACATTTCAGAGACAGTAATATTGTAATGTAACTTATTACTTTCAAAAGAGAGTAATAAGTAATATGTAATATATTACATTTTGGAAGTAACTTGCCCAACACTGGTTGGCAGGACCCCCGGCAGAACAGTTGTCGGCGGGGCCTCCAACGGCACAGGACATAGGATTGGCAGAACCCCCGGCAGAAGAGTAGTCGGCGGGGCCTCCAACGGCACAGGGCATAGGATTGGCAGGACCCCCAACGAAACAGGTGTCGGCTGGACCTCCAACGGCACAGAACATTGGGTAGGGACTCGAGAGGGAACTCGAGAGGAGACTTGAGAGGTGACTTGAGAGGGAACTCGAGAGATGACTTGAGTTCCACCAGGCGCCTTGGGGGACTTCTTGGAGGAATTAGATCAGGGGTCACCAACCTTTATGTCACCGTGGGCTACTTCAAGGGTACTGAGTAATACGAAGGGCTACTTGTTTGATATAAACTTCCTGAATAACATAATTGCACGGTTCACCTTTAATGATAATATTATTATTAATAATAATCAGAATACATATTAATTTACTGTATGTGAAGGACTGTCTGATCACATGTTAATTATTCCTCACAATAATTATTAACAATGATTTACCATTGCTATAGCAACCCCATTGTTTTGTTATGAAAATGTATCTATATTTATACACATTCTTGCGAGATCTATCATGGGTAGTTGTAATGCTGCTTTCACACCGGACTTGACTTCGCTCTAATCGCTCGAGTTTCACCGCTGCTGCCAGCTGTGTTTACTCGCATCATTCAAACAAGACGCGCTGGCTCGGGAGCTACAACTACAACAAAATGAACATATTTTACCGTGATTCAATTGTAATACACGTTTCTAAATGATGCCGAAGTAACAACATACTGATACCGGTTAGTAAAAACCATGAATTGATGCTTGACAATTATGCAGACAAGACGGCAGGCGAAAAACCTTTTAAAATGCTTGTTTTCTGAATGGAGATTGGGTCGACCAGGCTAAGCTAACGTTGTATATGCTCATTCCACACTCATAACAACGGCCTACAGACATAAATAAACCAGCGACTGTATTCTCCATGACACAGACAGTCTGTGGTTTGTACTTGTTTAACTTTTGTCCAGTTTCTGAAAAGATATGAGGAGCTGTGATCTCTGTTTGCTAACTGCTAACAGCTAACTGCTGATGTTTTCTGGTTGAACGTCAGTGGCAGGCTGAGATCCTCACCACTGCTATGTGTGTGTGTGTGTGTGTGTGTGTGTGTGTGTGTGTGTGTGCGTGTGTGTGTGTGTGTGTGTGTTTGTCTGTTTGCAGTGTGGTGATGAGGCCCATGATCGTAGCTGCTCATGCTAGCTTGTCTCAGCTAAAGGTGGAACGGAGATTTGGTGCGTGGAGTTCAACTCTGAACCTATCTGGGGTCAGAGTTCAATTTCACGCACCAAATCTCCATTTCACTTACATATGTAAATACAAAATATGTGCTTTTAAAATGTTATATTCAATATTGTCATTTTAAAAATAAAAATGTATTCAATAATTTTTTTTGACGGTGTTCCATGGTGACTTGTGCTATTTTTAGAACATGCACGCGGGCGACCAATTTCCCCCCTGCGGGCGACTTAGTGCCCGCGGGCACCGCGTTGGCTACCCCTGAATTAGATAATCTCCTCTCACACATCCCTGAAACTGGCCCTCCCGCTGTACTTCTCGGAGACTTCAACCTCCAGACAGGGAAGATAGGGAAACTAACATCTCTGTTAACCACCTTTGCCTTCTCACTGTCTCCATCCCCACCAACTCATAAAGCTGGCAATGTCCTTGATCTCATATTCTCAAGGAACTGCACTACTTCTAACCTCTCTGTAAACCTGCTTCACACATCCGATCACTTTTTCATTTCATTCTCTCTACCCCTTTCCAAACATAACAAACTAATCTCTTCTCATCCTGCACCTGTCCGCCGTAACCTCCGTTCCCTCTCCCCCTCTACCTATGCCTCATCGGTGCTCTGCAGCCCTCCCTTCCTCTGACTCGTTCCAACTCCTGCCTCCAAACTCTGCTGCAGAGACTCTCCTCTCGACTCTCTCATCCTCTCTGGACTCTCTCTGTCCTCTCACATCTCGGCAGGCTCGTCAGTCCCCTCCTGCTCCCTGGCTAAATGACGCACTGCGTGCTAATAGAACCATCCTTCGGGCAGCAGAGCGGAAACGGTGGAAATCCAAACACCATGACGACCTCCTAACCTATCAGGCTCTCCTCTCCTCTTTCTCTGCTTAAATCTCTCAGGCAAAAAGCACTTTCTTTCAAGATGAGATCCAATCTTCCTATTCCAATCCCAAAAAACTATTCCCAAAAAACTAAAAACCATCTTCTCCACCCTCTTGGACCCCCCCAATGCCCCTTCCCCCTCCTCCCTTCTGTCAAGCGACTTTGTTAACTACTTTGAAAAAAAGGTTGAGGATATTCGCTCTTCTTTTTCTGACTCACCTTTACTCACGGCTGGGTCACCAGACCCACCTTTCACCCACACACTGACCTCCTTCTCCCCTCTCTCTCCAAGTGAGGTTCTTACCCTCATTACCTCTGCCCGTCCTACCACCTGTCCTCTGGACCCTATCCCCTTAAACCTCCTTCAGACTATCGCTCCTGATATTCTACCGTTTCTCACCCATTTCATCAACACTCCTCTAACTTCTGGTCACTTTCCAAACAGTCTCAAGGAGGCAAGAGTAAACCCTCTCCTAAAGAAAACCCACTCTCAACCCGTCTGATGTTATAAACTACAGGCCTGTCTCTCTCCTCCCGTTCCTGTCTAAAACACTTGCACGCGCTGTTTTTAAACATCTCTCCTGTTATCTCCATCAGAACAACCTTCTGGATCCGCACCAGTCTGGTTTCAAGGCAGGTCACTCAACAGAAACTGCTCTCCTTGCTGTCTCTGAGGAACTGCACACTGCCAAAGCAGCATCCCTCTCCTCTGTCATCATCTTTTTGGACCTGTCTGCTGCATTCAACACGGTGAACCATCAGATCCTCCTTCGCACTCTCCAAAGACTTGGAGTTTCAGGCACTGCACTTTCCCTCCTCACCTCATACCTCAAAGACCGTACCTACAGGGTAACTTGGAGAGGGTCCGAGTCCGACCCTTGTCAATTAACCACAGGGGTCCCTCAGGGCTCTGTTCTCGGTCCCCTCCTCTTCTCCTTGTACACAAACTTGCTCGGATCAGTCATCAGCCCGCATGGTTTTTCATACCACTGCTATGCTGATGACACCCAATTAATTCTGTCCTTTCCCCGCGAAGAGACCCAGGTCGTCGCACGCATCTCTGCTTGCCAGCAGACATCTCTCAGTGGATGTCTGCTCACCACCTCAAGCTCAACCTTGACAAGACTGAATTGCTTTTCCTTCCGGGAAAAGATTGTCGCACTCTTGACCTAACAATCAACATCGGCACCTCTGTTGTTTCCCCGACTCAGACTGCAAGGAATCTGGGTGTGATCCTAGATAGCAAACTGTCCTTCACTGCAAAAATTGCTGCAACAACCCGCTGCTGCAGATACACGCTTTACAACATCAGGAGGATACGTCCCCAGCTGTCCCAGGAAGCAACGCAGGTTCTGGTCGAGGCTCTCGTCATCTCACACCTAGACTACTGCAACTCCCTCCTGGCTGGTCTACCTGCATGTGCCATCCGACCTCTGCAGCTCATCCAGAATGCAGCGGCTCGTCTGGTCTTCAACCTTCCAACATTTTCCCACACCACTCCGCTCCCTTCACTGGCTTCCAGTAATTGCTAGAATCCACTTCAAAACAATGGTACTTGCATACAATGCTGCGAATGGATCTGGCCCTTCCTAGATCCAGGACATGGTTAAACTGTACACCCCAGCACGTGCACTCCACTCTGCATCAGCCAAACGACTCGCTGCACCCTCGCTGCGAGGAGGACCCAAGTTCCCATTAGCAAAAACACGTGGGTTTGCTATCCTGGCTCCAAAATGGTGGAATGAGCTCGCCATTGAAATCAGGACAGCAGATAGCTTGCACATCTTCCGGCACAGACTTAAAACTCATCTCTTTCGACTCCACTTCGAGCGATATAATTACTAACAAAAAACTGCTAACAGAGCACTTATATACTAATAAAGGACTGGCTTATCTAAAGCCAGTTGAGTAGCACTTGAAATATTTGGCTCTATGAAACCTGATGTACTTATATGATTCTGTTTTCTTCAAGGTTGTATCTTCCTGGTCGAATGTACTTATTGTAAGTCGCTTTGGATAAAAGCGTCAGCTAAACGCAATGTAATGTAATGAAGCACAGGCAGACACAAGTGGCTTTCTCATAACGGGTTTATTCATCTTCGAATCCACCGTGAAAACTACACATAAACAAACAGTATAAATGACAAACATAGTATTATGTTAGACACACAATAACATGCACAGCATGTGAGATGACTTTAGCAAAGTAATAAACGTAAAATAAATACAAACACAACAACATACCTCGTTGGCTGCATGCTCTGAAAACAGAGGGAAGTATTCTAAAGTCCTTACATTTTTATAAGAATAAACTTAAACTAACGGAGCTGTCAAAGTATCCGTGCTTCTTACTCTCAGTTTCTTGTCTCTCTCTCGCTCTTTAACTCACGCGAGAACAGCATAACGAGACGTGAGCTTGGACTTCAAAATAAAATAATCTAAATATTGCACACATGAAATATTTAGAGTCATTTATTTTGAAGTCCAAGCTAATATCAGGATTATCTAACCAGTGTTGTCTTAACTCCAGCTCAAAGTGTGTAACAGGCAGACACAGACAGAGTCGTTCAGTGAGACAAAGTGATGAGTGTGTGACAGACACAAGGCTTGTTTCAGTCAGACCAGATATCAGCGCTGACTGAAAATAAAACAGCCGTTGAGTCTCTTTGGCTACAGTCTGGGCTTCACAGACAAGCTGTTCTATCAAATAATGTCAAAGAGTTTACTGAGTTACTATAATTCATTCCCATAATATATCTGTAGGCATTTCTAAGTTTATCTCTCTTATCTTTTTTCCAAAGTGGTTTCTGTTCCACTTCCCAAAAATAGTGGCAGTAACTTTATGAAAGCAAAGACAGAAGCATCTTTCACTCTGTTACACACATCACATTTGAAGTGAATCTGGATCTCAGTGTTGAGTGTAATGAAAACTGTACCATCACTGAGGAGGCTAATGCTAATCGTCCTTCCACATCAACCGATAAGAGTGGGAGCCATTACCAATTAACTAGCATAATGATGAGGACGACACTAAAATGCCTCATGTGAAAACAACTCAACAAAAAGTATAAACTCTAAAGAAACTAATTCAATATTTAAATTAATATTAACAGTCAGATCATGGTTTCTAAATTGAATAATTAATAAGCAAGACAACATGTTCAACAACTAAATTAAAGAAATCACATCACCTACAAATTAAGAAGAACAAATAAATGAGAATTGGGTGCTGACAGGAAAACATCATGTTAAATGGTCTTGTATGTTTTGTTATGAAATCCAATAGTACATAACACAAATTGGAGCTTTTTCTAATATTTGTACATACATTTTGTGGCAGGACAAACTCAAACAATTCATGTATTGAATTTTGCACAACTGATTTTTTTTATGTTTGAAAAGCCATTATGCCAAAAAGTCCAAGAGGAAGACTGAGGAGATGGATAGAGCCACTCATGGAGAGGTTGGAGAATCCATTAGAGCAGTGGCAAAAGACAGAAATATTGACAGGTCAACCCTGCGTAGAGACATAAACAGGAGGTACAGAGGAACAGCAGGGGAAAGAGGGTCTTCACACAGGAGAGGGAAGGGGCTTCAGTATAGGTTGTTGTTATCATTTGACTTCTATCTAATTTGTCCTTGCCTAGAGGGCAACATAAGTAGAATTGGCTAATCTTACCCTACTCTCCCCTACAGGTTATTATGACATTTGCAAATAAGGAGATTATCTAGCTGGGTGTCATTCACTTAAATGTGCGCAGTCTTTTACCTAAACTAGATTTTGTCCGCATTTGGGCGAGCTCGACTGATGCTGATGTCATTGATATCATTTCAGCGTGAGAGGACGCTGGCGCTGACTGTTCGCCGCTTCTCTGTCCGCCGCTTCTCTGTCCGAAAATCTC
Source organism: Notothenia rossii (assembly GCF_949606895.1). Classification (NCBI taxonomy): domain Eukaryota; kingdom Metazoa; phylum Chordata; class Actinopteri; order Perciformes; family Nototheniidae; genus Notothenia; species Notothenia rossii. The sequence continues at coordinate 61,203,100 of NC_136901.1, read as the reverse complement.
GTCTTTCTTTGTTTTAATCTAAGAGTTTCTGACCACTTTCTACTGCTATAGATTTCTAACTATTCTGTGGCTTTTGTGTTCTGATCTGGACATATTTGTTACACCCGATTGCCATTTTTGACGTACGCTTTGGTTTTCTACCCTGCTACACCTACCTGCTAACGCTGCTCCATCCATCAAATAACCAGCCCCATTCTTCGTCCTGCCCCTCCCTGTGGGCCCTGACTCTGGTTCTTTAAACCTCCCGCTCCTGCCGGTCCCCCCATCTGCTGTAAAGGACAGCCTGCAACTGACCTCTCATCCTGTCTGACGGCTGCCAACAGCTCCACTTTCAGCGCCGCTGGTCTACAACCATAGCCAGCGCTGTGCTAACGCTAGCATCCTACCGCGGCACTACGATGTTACGATACTCTGTCTCCCAACTTTTTAATCTCAATAACTTTTCTTCGCTTCCTCTAAGCTTGTCTGTCATCAATTGCCTCGGGCTTCCACGCAGACCGAGGTATGTCCATAGAGGTTCCAAACGCAGATTTGTTTACTCCCAGTCCGGAAAATCATCCATAACATCTATCTGGTCGACTAACCGCCATGTCCCACAACGGTCATGTCATCTGAGCGCACTTATTACTCCATATTATACACCAGACCTATTCAACTGGCGGCCCGCGGGCCAGATGCGGCCCAGAACCAACTCCCGAGTGGCCCAGCCTCCCGTAGCCAAATGCCTACACTAGTACAGACCATGAACGCAACACTCCGCGTTGCATAGAAACCACCAAACCACAACGCAGCACGTTTTTTGAAAGTGCATCTAGTGGTGCTAGTAACGGTGGTCCTATGATAGCAACTCTAAAACATGTCTCTCTCAACTCTGAAGCGTAAACAGAGACAAATCGGTCATTGATCTTGTGGAGCAGATCCAAGTCAAGCTGGACCTTTTCGCGACCGATTTGAGCACGGGTCGGATGCTGCATTTTCCGACGTTCCCCAAACACATCACATCTCTGGCACAAATCACGGATGTGATGACAGATTTCATTGCGAGGTTGAAAGAGAACTTTGTCGGTTGATTGGATGGACTTGCTCTGCCCACACAGGTGATGATGGGCTTTGCCAGAGACCCCTTCACTGTTGCAATAGAGGGGGACGTATTAACCAGAGCAGGGGTTTTCAAAGTGTGGGTAGGTGAGCCTCCCCTCAGAGAACATAAGAACAGCCGCGCCCCCCCTCCCAATTATTATTGCTGTTATTATTATTATTATTGTTGTTGTTGCTATAATGCAGAGGTATTCAATTGCATTTCAAAGAGGTCCAGTAAGAGAAAATGTAATTAAATGCTCTGTTTTCGTTGTCTACCTTCCGCCATTTGAAATTACTCCGACTGTTTCTCTCCTCTTGTCTCGTCTCTGTGTGTGTGTGTTTGAATCTGTCGTGCTGACTGCACCGATTTGATTGGCTGAGTAGCGTCACCTCCTTAAAACATTAAACAATAACCTTTTTAAACCTTTTTATTTTTATGTTTTAAACATATTGTATAAAACTCTCCCACTACTTGGACTATTCCTTGCACCCCTCTAGAATTAGCCCGAATGGTCTCAACCATATTGCATCAGTAACGTGCACTTGTTATTATAACAAGATCGCAAGGACACTGGTAGCGATCAGAAAATTGAGTGTTCAGTTTGTGTGTTGTGGAACATGCGTGTCCGTGCATGAAAATATACCACACACCCAATTACAATTGCATGTTCAATTCACTACCCTGGAAGTTAATACAGTTGTTAAAGTTGGAACAGCCTGTGGACAGCCGTTCTTCCTTGCATGTCAGTCGCCGACACCTTCTTACAGAGGACAGGCACATCCCTGCAGCACGACCCGTATATTTCCGCACGCCGTGTTCTCAAGACATATTTTTTTTAACATTTTCAACATGGTGGATAAATCCTTATATGCTCCCGGCAACACACTGAACGTCAACTTTGCCTCCTTATTACACTCACCCCTACTTTAGTGGGAACAATGAGTCTGCGTCTTTGATGCACACAGGAATAAACGCAGATCATCCTCTGGCTGCAGCCTTTACCGGTACTTGCTTTTGATCAAAGTCAATGCGGAAAACCTGCACTCACACAGGTGAAGGGAATGAGCACTTTTACAGCCTTTTTGGCGAGGTGGGGGAACTCTGTCTCCACAGACAGCCACAAGTGGGCAAGTGTCACTTTACTCGTCTTTTTCTCGTTCTTTTGTGTCTCACGCTGCGCCTCCCCTGAAGCTCTCTGGCGCCCCCCAGGGGAGGCGCGCCTCACACTTTGAAAACTGCTGAACCAGAGCAAAGGAAGTGGTCCACTGCATCGACAAGGGGAAATATGCACTGGAACTTATTGACATGCAGTGCACTAACGGGCCAGTGAAGTTTTGGAGTGATGTCAAAAAACAGCAGTTCCCTAACGTTCAGAAAGTAGCGATCTGTGTGCTCAGTATGTTTGGATCAACATACACATGTGAATCAAGCTTTTCACACATGAACTCAATTACAAGTAGCACTCGCTGCTCCCTGACTGACAGCACTCTTCACCAATGTCTTAGGATTGCATTGACATCCTATGAGCCAAAAATCACTCTTGTTCAAAACTAAAAATGTCCCTTCTCCCATTGAGAAAAGTCAGCGATGACAAATCACAAATGAGGTGATAGTAAGCACCTAGTTTACTATAGTAGACGTATAGTGTAGTATTCATTCATATAGATACCCGTATCCCTTGTTATGGGTTTGTACACTGAAGGGTTTGACAGTTCTTTCTGTATTCATTTAAATGCACTTTGTAATGTGGCTGGGTCAAATGTGACCAAAACGTATGATTTTTTTGTTATTACTTGAAAAGTGAAAAAATAGTATTGCTACAGTACTACCTCTTTGTGTTGCATCGGAGCTCTTTAGCTGTTTTTTTTGTATGTGAGGACATTTATTAAGACTGCTATTATTGTATTCAGTAAATGCACTTTTTGATGTGCCTGGTTAAACAAAAATAACCTGAATATTTGACTTCTAAAGCAAACAAATGTAATGCTACAACTGCACTTTTTTTTCAGATTCTATTAAATTAATGCTAATTTTTGTGTTTTTATGCACTTTTTGACCTACCTTTGTGAGATGAACAATGAATAAAAATGGCATGTTTTTCATCGCAGCAATATGTGTTGGTTTAAAATGTGTCACTACCCACTTTTTACAGGCCGCTGAATGTCTGGCCCAGCTGAATTTTGTAGTTATAAAATCTGGCCCAACTGAATGTGTTGTTGAATAGCCCTGTTATACACCCACCACTGGTCCGTTACAATCCCAGCTGTACCGAAAACCTGGAGTGGATTCCACTGCCCTCTTCTCAGAGCTGGTCCAAATTCCTGGAGTGGATCCCACTGCCCTCTGCTCAGAGCTGGCCCAAATACATGGAGTGGATTCCACTGCCCTCTGCTCAGAGCTGGCCCAAATACCTGGAGTGGATTCCACTGCGCTCTTCTCAGAGCTGGCCCAAATACCTGGAGTGGATTCCACTGCCCTCTGCTCAGAGCTGGCCCAAATACCTGGAGTGGATTCCACTGCCCTCTGCTCAGAGCTGGCCCAAATACCTGGAGTGGATTCCACTGCCCTCTGCTCAGAGCTGGCCCAAATACCTGGAGTGGATTCCACTGCCCTCAACCACCAAAAACTGATAATAACACACTTCCTTCCACCTCCTCTCCGCTCCTCCCCCCCATCTCACATTCCTCCCCGCACTGTCAACCTGGACAACCTCTCACCTCTTCAGCCTGTGACCATACCACGCCCCTCCCACTCAACTAATATTGCCCTCCTTAACATCCGATCACTCAACAAGAAAGCCCTCATCCTCCATGAACTAATCTTGGAAAAATCCCTTGATTTCCTTCTGCTCACCGAAACCTGGCAACAGCCCAATGACTTCTTCTCCCTCAACCAAACATCCCCCCCTGGCTTTAAATACATCACTAAACCCCGCCCCTCCCGCCGTGTTGGCGGCCTTGCTGTAATCCACAATCAGAACATCCAGATCACAGAACTAACCCTCCCCTCAGTATCATCCTTTGAATTCATTGCCTTCAAAGCCCCTCCCTCACTGACAGTCATCCTCATCTACCGGCCTCTTAAACCTCATCCTCGTTCCTCACACTTGCCTCATCCCTGTCTCAACGTCTGTTACTACTTGGTGACCTCAACATTCACATTAACTCACCCACCTGCAAGCTGGCATCCGAATTCACAACCCTACTGGACAATTTCTCTATCACCCAACATGTCACCTTCCCCACCCATGACAAAGGACACGTTCTTGATCTCGTCTGCTCAACCAACCTCCCAGTGATTGACCTCCACCCTTGCCCATTTCCCCTCTCCGACCAAAAACTCATACAATTCACCATTGCCTCCCCCACCCGAAACCCCTGCCCACCCAGAAACATCACCTTCCGTAATCTACACTCCATTGACCATAACCATCTCTCCGAACTGCTATCGTCTAATCTCCCCCTCAGCTCACCTGATGATCTGCTCAACCACCTCAACTCCACCCTACTCACCTCCCTCAACACTTTAGCCCGCCTCAAAAATAAAACTGTTACTTTCAAGACCTCCTCACCCTGGTTCACACCCGCACTGCGTAAAATGAAGCAGCGAGGCCGCCAACTTGAACGTCTTTCAAAGAAATCATCCCTCACAGTCCATTACATAAGCTACAAACTCCATCTCAATGCATACAGAGATGCTCTTATTGCCACTAAATCTGCCTACCTCTCCAACATCTTCACTGACCCCTCCCGTAACCCCAGGACCCTCTTCTCCACAGTTAACAATCTTTTCAAACTTCGTGCTGATAACCTCCCTACTTCTACTTCCGCTACTTGCAGCTCATTCCTCCAGTTTTTCGCAGACCAAATTAACGCCATTAACCACTCCTTCTCAGCTCCATCTGATATACAAGCATCTCCCCCAACCTCCACCACTACCATTTCTCCCCCCCCTTCTCCCTTGACCTCCTGACTCCTCCTCCCCAGCGCCGCCTTTCCCAGTTCAACCTCGTTACCCCACTTGAAATACTCCATCTGATCGGTTCCTCAAATCCCACAACCTGCTCCCTTGACCCTCTACCCACTCCTCTCCTGAAGTCCTGCCTCCCCGTCCTCTGCCCCTATCTTGCTAACCTTTTCAACTCCTCGCTGTCCCTTGGAACCGTCCCCTCTGCCTTCAAAACTGCTGCCGTTACTCCAATCCTCAAAAAACCTGGTCTTGATCCCTCCTCCCTCACTAATTACCGCCCCATCTCCAACCTACCATTCCTCTCAAAAACTCTTGAACGCATTGTAGCCAAACAAATTCACTGCCATCTCCAAACCAACCAGCTTTATGAATCCCTTCAGTCTGGATTTCGTCCTTACCACAGTACAGAAACTGCACTCGTCAAAGTCCTCAATGACCTCCTTACCTCTGCTGACACTGGTTCCCTCAATATTCTCATCCTCCTCGACCTGAGTGCAGCCTTCGATACCGTGAGCCACAACATCCTGCTCACCCGACTCAGGGACATGGGATTGAAGGTATTGCACTCAGATGGCTCCAGTCCTACCTCACTGAACGATCCCACTTCATCTCCCTCCCCAACCACTCCTCTGCCACAGCTTCAGTCACCCAAGGCGTTCCTCAAGGATCAGTACTTGGACCCCTCTTCTTCATCATTTACATCCTGCCCCTCGGTCAGATACTCCGCCACTTCAACCTGGACTTCCACTGCTATGCTGATGGCACTCAGATCTACCTCAGCACCAAATCCCTCCATAACCCACCCCTTACCCACATCGATTCCTGTCTGACAGCTATTAAAACTTGGATGCAACATAACCTCCTCAAACTGAACAGCAACAAAACAGAACTCCTCCTAATTGGCTCCAAATCCACCCTCAGCAAGGTCACTAACATAACACTCACCATCGATGGCACCATTGTTTCCCCCTCCAATCAGGCACGCAACCTTGGCGTAATCTTTGACCCCACCCTCTCCCTCGAACCTCAGATCCGCCAAACAGTCAAAACCTCATTTTTCCACCTCCGCAATATTGCAAATCCTACCGTCTCTCACCCGCCCCGCAGCCGAACGACTAACCCATGCCTTCATCTCCTCCCTGCAACTCACTTCTGTACGGCATCAGCACTACATCCCTCAACAGACTCCAACGGGTTCAAAATAAAGCTGCACTTCTCCTCACACATACCAAATCATGGCATCACATCAGCCCAGTCCTCAAAGAGCTCCACTGGCTACCTGTCTCCCATCGCATCAATTACAAAATTATGGTCCTCACCTACAAAGCACTCCACCATTTGGCCCCCCCTTATCTCACAAACCTTCTCACTCCTTATCAACCCCCACGGTCCCTCAGATCCACCGCAGCCGGACTCCTATCCATTCCCACATCCACACTCTGCAGGTTTGGGGACAGAGCCTTCTCAGTGGCAGCTCCTAGGCTCTGGAATTCCCTCCCCCAAGATCTCCGCGACTCTGAGTCCCTCACAGTCTTTCAGTCCCGCCTCAAAACACATCTTTTCAACTCTGTCAACCCATAAGCCCCCCTCCTCTCAATCAATTTCCTCTTGACTGCCTTTTTATTTATTTTACTATACTTACTTTTTTGCCTGTCCTTGTTTGTCTACCCTCCCTCATATTGTAAAGCGTCTTTGAGTTGTGAAAAGCGCTATATAAATAAAATGCATTATTATTATTGTCTTATCAGAAACGTGGCTAAATAAATCAATATTGGCCTCTGACATATCCTTAAATGGTTACAGTGACCTAATAAAGGTGATGGCGTTGCCATTTATGTGAAAAATAAGTTTTGTGTAACTAAGATGGTTTCCAAATCCATCAGTAAACAACTAGAATTTAGCCTTAAATATCGAAGTAGCAAACGGTCAACAGGTCATGGTGGTGGGCTGTTACAAACACCCCTCAGCTGTCAAGGACTCCATGTCTTCGTTGGCAAATCTTTTATCTCAACTTGACTACAAGAAATAGTGCTACTTGGTGATTTTAACTGGGACTGGTTAACTACAGTATCAGAGGATTTTAAAAACCTTTGTATCTCATTGAATGTTACTCAGATTGTAGACAGTCCTACTCGCCCTAACATTAAGTTCCCAAATAAATCCTCCTTAATTAATCTCATCTTAACTAATGTGCCCCAGAAATACTCATCTGTGGGAGTATTTGCAAATCATGTGAGTGACCACTGTGTTGTAGCCACAATTAGGGACACAAAAGTCCAAAAGGGTAAACCTTGCATTATCAGTAAGAGACAAAACATTTTGTGGAGCAGGGTTTTGTTCATGATCTGTTTGGTTTCGATTGGGAAATAATTGAGCTGTGTGATGATGTTGAAACTGCATGGTCTTATTTTTATCTTGGTTTTATGGAAATTATAGATAGACATGCACCTCTGCTTAAATTTAGAGTGAAGGGACGAGACAATCCCCGGTTTTCTGCTGAACTGTCCAGTCTCCTTCATGAGAGAAACAAGGCCTGGGCAAAGGCTAGGAAATCAGGCTCAGAGGTAGAATGGCTGCGATTTAGGCAGCTAAGAAATAGCTTCACATCACAAATAAAAAGTGCTAAATCAAAGTAGAAATTTTGGAAAGCCATAAAATCGATCTCCACCGGTGAAATCCGTAATGAGCTACCTCCGTGCCTTACCACAGCATCTGGCACTATATCGGACAGGGCCACCATGTTAAATTGTTTTAATAAGCATTTTGTGTCCTGTGGCTCTCTGTTTGATTATGTCACTAACTCTGCTTCTGTGAACACCTCAATCCGTGACTCTGAACAATGTGGTGGAAAACCCTTTCAGTTTTACTCCTTTTACTATTGATGTTGTTCGTGAAGCCTTAACCAAGTTTGATCCTAAGAAACCGGCTTGCCCGGAAAACGTAGAACCTTTCTTTTTAAAGATAGCTGCAGATTTTATTGCTCCACCTCTCACTACTCTTTTTAACCTCTCTGTCAGCACGAACAAAATCCCAAAAATATGGAAGTCAGCTTATGTCTTGCCTTTACTAAAAGGATTGGAGGCCACCTTATTAAATAATTATAGGCCTATCTCTAAATTGTCAGTTATGGCTAAGGTTCTTGAAAGCCTAGTGAGTGAACAGATAAAAGAGTTTTTATGTACAAATAACATCCTGTCTAAACATCAGTCAGGCTTCAGAAAGCAACATAGCACCATCACTGTGACAATGAAAGTGGTGAATGATATTGCTAATATCTTAGACAAAAAGCAGAGTTGTGCAGCTCTATTTGTTGACCTGTCCAAAGCGTTTGATACTGTCGATCATCGCATCTTGAAGCAGAGGCTAGTCAGTATTGGCTTATCCTGCCATGCACTGGGGTCAGTGGTTTGTGAACTACCTCTCTGAAAGGTCCCAATGTGTTCAGTTTGATGGGCTGTCTTCTGAGTGGTTAAACATTACTAATGGTGTACCACAAGGATCTGTTTTAGGTCTGCTATTATTCTCCATCTATATCAATAGTTTAGGTGAAAAAGTAGATGGAGCAACTTTACATTTTTATGCGGACGATACCGTGATGTGCTGTACTGTGCAGGTCCCTCCATTAACCAGTTTAGCCCTGAGCCTGTTTTTCAGGTCTCAGGCTCGAAAATGACATTTCCAGAACAAATGACCATATCTTCCCTTCTAAAAGGGTTAAATTACTAATATTTTTTCTCAAAGTAATGATAAACCTGTGAGTTGGATGTAGAAAAGTCAGATTCAATATATATGTTTTTTTATTTTAAAGAATATTCAGATTGAACCTAGTAAAAAACTGTAAATTATAGTGTCCGTCCAAAGAATATTTTTTACTTACATTGAAAACTACCCTTGGATGATGGTAAGGTAGACTAAAAGCTTTAGGAATCCAAAGTAGAACATATAATAAGTACCCTGTATCAAGATTGATGCAAAACAAGTGACATTTGACCTGTTTACAGAGGTTTAGCAAAAGAAACTCCACCTCTGAGGTGATTTAGGTGGAAATGGGGGTTTTACCGTTTCTCTGGAACCCATTGGTCGATTTTGGTGATTGATATCTCTTTCTGACCGTTAGAGCCAATATAATCGAAGGGGAATCTCCCCCCACACACACATGGTAAAAAAAAGGTGGGGGCTTCGAGCAGCGGTTTTGCTCCAGAGTGAAGCTGTCTGTTGCTCTGACTTCTGAAAACCGAAAAGCACGTTTATTGCTCATGGATTATCAGAAATCATTCAAAGTGACACAGACACATTGGATTAACCTATGGATTAACTTCAGCATCGTTTTTATCGTTGTAATGTGTTAGAAATTAAAATCAATGTTTTATGCCATAATGTAGTTTAAAATACCGTCAGCTTAAATGCTGTTTTATTCTGAAAAACCAGAAGTTCTCACACACAATCTCTGATGTCAAGCTTTTATTCTGAAAATCCTTCATCTCCGGTTAGCATTTAACATGTTGCTAATATTCCTTTCCCTATAGAGGTGAATTTAGAAGTGAAATGACACAGAGTGATGCACACCGAAACCTACTGATTTTACACTATATCTATAGACGTCGAGATATTATTATTGCTGAATATTAAATAAAGGTACAGTTTATTTTCATAAGTTTTGTTTACAGACGTGGGTAGCATATGACAACATCCGGGACTACCGTAAATGATAACTGCCGTAAAGTATTTCCAGTATTATTAAAGTATTGATTAGAGCCGTTAAAATGTATTAAATGAAAAGTCACTAAAGAGATAAGGAGGAGAAAAGGCGTGTTTAGTTATGTATTGAGTGTACAAGGTCAATATCCTCTGCTATGTGTGATATCGGACATTGGTGAAAGGAGGGCGGAAGATTACGCCACATTCGCCATTGAAGAGGAGGAACCAAATGAGATATATAGTCAGGGGAAGGAGCCTTGTGGAGTCTCTTTCTGGATGGCCGCGACTGCGAGAGGAGGCTGCAGCTTCCCTCTCTCTCTCTCTGAACAATATTCTGCTTGTAACATTACCACGCCATTTTAATTAAAGTACCCATTTGAACCTTTCTCAGAGACTCCATTGTCTCCTTACTTTTAAAGCTTCCCTCCTGGATGCGAGAATAACGAATAAGCTAATAAATGCCATTGAAGACCACTTTTGACCAGACTACAACACAGGTGAGCCATATTAGCAATTGTAGCTACCTAGTTCCATATGTTTTGATGTGTGTTCTTGTTATTATCTCCGAGAGTTCGTATAATTGAGTGATAAGGAAGGGTACCCCTCGATTCTCTGTCTCCTCACGATGTGAAACGATGGGTTGAGATGTGAAGCAAAGATAAAAAATAAGGTTTTGTGGTTGAATTTCGGTGCAGTCATCTGTTAGCATTTTTCGCTCGTTGTTAATTCAGAGGCTCAGTGTTAGCATTGTGGGGTTTTTAAAAAATAAAAAATCAAATGATCAGTTTCTTTCCGTTACATGGATATAAAACATTCGTAGTTTATTAAATGAACATGCCCTCAGACACTGTTTCCTGCAAGATGTTGCAGGAGGCCCCCGGTACCGGGGTCTCTCGGTCTTAACAGGTTAAGGAGGCTGTTGTTGAATTGCAAGCTGTTTTCAACATTATTCAGACTCAGCTCGCTGAGCTTAAGCTTCTTTTAAATGTTGATAAAACCAAGGTAATGCTCTTTTCAAAAGCTAAAAAGACACCAGAGCCTGTTTTAGATTTTGTAACTACGCAAGGAATAAAACTTGAAGTGGTTACCTGTTACAAATACCTTGGTATCTGGCTTGATGATTGTCTCACTTTTAAACTTCATGTCAATAACCTGCTTTAAAAACTGAGGGTTAGGCTAGGTTTCTTTTACATGAACAAGTCCTGTTTCTCGCGTGAGGCCAGGAAAAGTCACTGTGACCTTTTTACCTGTACTGGACTATGGTGATCTGATCTATATGAATGCACCTGCACATTACCTGATCAAGTTAGATGCTGCGTATCACAGTGCACTGATATTTGTGACAAACTGTAAAGTATTAACCCATCACTGTACCCTGTATGCAAGGGCAGGTTTGCTTTCATTAACTGTACGGAGGCTCAGTCACTGGTACATTTTTATATACAAAGCCATGTTAGGGAGACTTCCATCCTACCTCTGCTCCCTGATCTCACGACGAATTGTAAGTGGCTACTGCCTGAGATTGAATGCTGTGGGTTTTATTAAATGTGAAAACTGCTAGGACTGTCTTAGGGAAGATAGCTTTTAGATGCGCAGCTCCTCTGTCTTGGAACAGTCTTCAAAAGGAATGGAAGATGAGCAATTTGGTTCCACTAAATGTTTTTAACCTGTTAAGCCCGAGAGATCCCGGTACCGGGTCACTGCCGCAACATCTTGCAAGAAACAGTGTCTGAGGACATGTTCATTTAATAAACTATGAATGTTTTATATCCATATAACGGGAAGAAACTCATCTAACTGATCATTTAAAAAAAAAAATCAAAAACACCCCCACAATGCTAACGCTGAGCCTCTGAATTAGCAACGAGCGAAAAATGCTAACAGATGACTGAACCGAAATTCACTCACAAAACATTATTGTTTATCTTTGCTGCACATCCAACACATAGTTTCACATCGTGAGGTGACACAGAATCGAAGGGTACCCTCATTATCACTCAATTATACAAACTTGCGGTGATAACAACAAGAACAGACATTAAAACATATGGCGCTAGGTAGCTAAAAACGCTAACATGGCTCACCTGTGTCGTAGTCTGGTCAAAAGTGGTCTTCAATGGCATTAAAACGATAAAAACGATGATGAAGTTAATCCATAGGTTAATCCAATGTGTCTGTCACTTTGAAATTATTTCTGATAATCCATCAGCAATAAACCTGCGTTTCCGTTTCTAGAAATCAGACCAAGAGACAGCTTCACTCTGGTGCAAAACTGTGCGCAAAAGCCCACACTTTTTTGTTTTAGACTGTGTGTGAGTGGGGAGATTCCCCTTCGATTCTATTGGCTCTAACGGTCAGAAAGAGATGTCAATCACCAAAATCGACCAATGGGTTCCAGAGAAACGGTAAAACCCCCATTTTCACCCAAATCACCTCAGAGGTGGAGTTTCTTTTGCTAAACCTCTCTAAAAAGGTCAAATGGCACTTGTTTTGCATCAATCTTGATACAGGGTATTCATTATATGTTGTACTTTGGATTCCTAAAGCTTTTAG
>NC_136901.1:60990045-61188099 GCF_949606895.1 Notothenia rossii | reverse complement strand
AGCGGGGCTGTCAGCATCAGCTTGTAGATGGTATTTTAAACTCGATGTGCTCTGAAACTACGGGGCGGCCGAGGACAAAAAATACACATGCGTTTATCGCGTTTAAAAAATTAGTGGCGAATATATATATATTAGGGCTGTCAAGTTGACGCGTTTTTAACGCGTTAACGCAAACAAAAATTAACGCCACTACTTATTTTAACGCGATTAACGCGTGTGTATTTTTGTCCTCGGACGCCCCGTAGTTTCAGAGCGCATCGAGTTTAAAATACCATCTACAAGATGATGCTGACAGCCCCTCTCCTGCCGTCCGCTTGCGGCAGACCACACTTCCACGCTCACCGGCAGGCCCGGACTGGCCATCGGGAGGACCGGGAGGGTGTGTGTATGTGTGGCGCGAGAGAGAGACCTTACGTGTATTGTTGTTGTTGTTAGCATCTGGTGCTAGCTAGCTGCGCTAACGGATATAAGGAGCTGTTTAAATGAAAACAGAGGAGTGACATTTTGCCGACAACTGCGTCGAGCACTTGACTTTATGCAGGTAGCCAGACAGTGGGACATGGTACGAAAAGTCAGCACACTCAGCACAGATAGTGCTCGCAACATTATTGCAGCGTCCAGGCAGCTCCCGTTCGAGCATATGCCTTGAGTTGCACATAGCTCCAACGATCCATCACACACACACACACACACACACACACACACACACACACACACACACACACACACACACACACACACACACACACACACACACACACATTGTATTGTATTATTGTATGAGAGGGGTTCCAGATTGAATTGAGGCGAATATTTGTAATGTTCAGAGGTTGTTGTGTTTAATATTCATGAGAATATTTGTCATTGTTCAAATGATAATAAACATTTGCATAAAACATATTTTTCCACTCATATGTTGATAAGAGTATTAAAAACTTAAAAAATATTCCTCTAAGGTACATTTAGAACAGATACAAAATGTGCGATTAATTTGCGATTAATCGCGATTAACTATGGACAATCATGCGATTAATCGCGATTAAATATTTGTAATCGACTGACAGCCCTAATATATATATATATATATATTGTTAGAAATTGCATGTGTGTAACCCTCCTGTCCACAAGAGGCACTGTGTAGGGAAGCAGGTAGAAGTTCCTCACAGGCTATAAATAGAGGCCTGGGTTGCGTTCCAATAGTCCATTTAGCTTAGGAACCTTCCTAACCAAGTAAAATGACCCGGAAGTACGTCAGTGGCAGCCATGTTAAGTGCCGTTCCAATTCTCTAAATGAAAGGAAAGGAGGTTTCAAACTTCCTTTATAACCTCCTTTAGCTTAGGAACCACTGGACCTCCCTTGACGAAAGGAGAGGAGAAAATGCTGACCCACAATGCATTGCAGCCGCAGCATTTTCCGTCACTCAACAGTCGGCCGTTCACTGAAACAATCGATTATGACCGAGAAATTATATCATGAACATTACGGTGCTTATTAAGCATTTTAAAATGTATGTGGTAAGTTGCCAAAGTGCTTTGTTTGCCGGTATTATAATCAAAAAGAGAAATACCACAGCTTCAGTCACCCAAGGTGTTCCCCAAGGTTCAGAACTCGGCCCCCTCCTCTTCATCATCTACATCCTCCCCCTTGGTCAGATTCTCCACCATCACAACCTGGACTTTCACTGCTATGCTGACGACACACAGATCTACCTCAGCACCAAATCCCCCAACAACCCCCTTCTCACACACATCGAATCCTGTCTGACTGCAATAAAATCCTGGATGCAACACAACTTCCTCAAACTCAACATCAATAAAACTGAACTCCTCCTCATCGGCTCCAAATCCACCCTCAGCAAAACCCCCAACCTGACACTCACCATCGATGGCACCCCTGTTCCCCCCTCCACCCAGGCACGCAACCTTGTCGTGATATTCGACCCCACCCTCTCCCTCGACCCCCACATCCGCCAAGTTGTAAAAACCTCATTTTTCCACCTCCGCAATATCGCCAAACTCCGTCCCTCTCTCACCCGCCCCGCAGCTGAGCGACTCATTCACGTCTTCATCTCCTTCCGCCTTGACTATTGCAACTCACTCCTCTTCGGCATCAGCACAACATCCCTCAACAGACTCCAGCGTGTCCAGAACGCAGCCGCCAGACTCCTCACCCACACCAAATCATGGCATCACATCACCCCGGTCCTAAAAGAACTCCACTGGCTCCCCGTCTCACACCACATTCACTACAAACTCCTAGTCCTCACCTATAAAGCCCTCCACCATCTGGCCCCCCCCTACCTCACTGACCTCCTCATCCTCTACCAACCACCCCGGTCCCTCAGATCCACCTCAGCCGGTTTGCTTTCAATCCCCAAGGCCAAACTCCGGAGCTTCGGGGACAGAGCCTTCTCTGTGGCAGCCCCGAAGCTCTGGAACTCCTTCCCCCAAGACCTCCGTGAGTCTGATTCCCTCACCCTGTTCCAGTCCCGTCTCAAAACCCACCTCTTCAACTCTGCTTATCCTTAAAGCCGCCCCTCCCCCCTCTGAACCAACATCCTCCTGCTTTTCTGTTTTGTTTTTGTTTTTGTTTGTGTTTTTGTTCTTGTTTTGTTTGTCGACCTTACTCGTAATGTAAAGCATCTTTGGGTCTAGAAAAGCGCTATATAAATCCCATTTATTATTATTATTATTAAATATGAATGTTAGTTTTTACTGAAATGATCAAATAAAGTCAACATTTCACAGTCTTTACTGAGCTGTGTGGAGTTTGTTCAACTTTTAAAAGATGTTTGAATGGTGATATACACAGTGATATATGTTAAGGACTAACGTTTATAATAAATACATTTGTATTGATTTTAAGATATTTTCATAGTTCATACAATCATACGTATTGAGATCATTTGTATTAATGTGGACCGGAGGGATAGGGTGACGAGAATAAGTTTCACTTTCCTTTTTTATTTCAATTCCAACTTTGGTCATGAAGAATATGTTTCTCTGTTGTCCACGTTCATAAAGCATAAAGCAACAGCATCAGAGCACGGTGCAAAGTCTCTAGATGAGTTTACAGTAGTCCCTCCTTCTTAATAAACATCCATGTAGTCCGCTGTATAGAAAACTGTAGTTTCCATAGTTTCCCCCACAGCAGCAGCAGACGCACACAATGACGTCCGCTGGCGCATCATAAACACGTCGGATAGTGAAAGTGCATTCGGATTCTCTAAAGTACCACAGTCTCTTCTCCTAAGTCCTTTTGAATTCTCCTATCCACTATCCCTTAACCCTGTGACGTTTCACTCAGAGGTCAAGGAATAGGAGATAGGGTTAGAATTTAGGAGCTGTTTTTTGGATTATCGGAACGCAACCCTGGATGAGGACTTCCTGCTCTTTGTCCTCAAACACCCACACCAGGATTGAGTGTTTGGTAGCTGTTCGCTATGTGTCTTTTGATTTACCAATGTAAGTAGAATCCTCTTTGTAATTTTGATGTTCGCACTTGAGTAACCCCAATGGTATTGAACACATTTGTTGTTCAATGTAGTAATGAATATAATTTTGTTCCAATTTGATATAATTACGGCAGACATATTTGTTAACTTTAATGTGCATGTAATATAAGTATTATTTTAATGTGCAAATGCTGTAATCAGTTTGTTTCACCTTTCTACTAGAACCATTGGCAACAGCTACCATCCCACCAACATACCCTGATAAAATAAAACAAAGAAGTTTAAACTCCTGTCTCCTGGTGGTTTGTGGCTCCAGTTGACACATATATATATATATATATATATATATATATATATATATATATGTAAGCACAGAAAAAATAATTTTAAAGATATAAAGTCTGCACATTTAATCATGATTTTCTAAAATGTAGTTGTTACAATGATAATATGAATTATACCATAACCACTGTTTGCAATTTTGTTTTATTGTGGTCCTACACACCAGTGTCCAGATAAATGTCTCTAATATTATAATTTGACAAATTGATTGATTCTGGTTCAATCAACAACAACATACATTTTAAATGTATCATCATCATTACGATTCCTACAGCTTAAGGCAAGTTTGAAGAACAACTTCCAAATAAATAAAAACATTGAAAAATGAAACTACTTAAATATATATATAATAAATATATATATAATAAATATAATAATATCTTGCAGAGTTTTAAAATGGACAAAATATACCAAATAAGTTTATACACATGGTTTTGCTTACATTCCCATTTCCAGGAGTAGTTGTCCTCAGCCAAGTGCTCGTTAGAAGGAGGGAGTTTCTCCGCTTCCCCGACAACAGCATTGTGTTCAGTGATGGCATCTTCCAAGGTTTTCTTCTCTTCGGCAATCTTTTTTCTGAGTTTGTGTCACCGCTTATTGCCACCTGCCAGAATTTGAACCAACATTTGTTTTAGTATAATCTTACTTACACACCAACATTTTTCAATATATCAGCTATTTTTTACCATCTATGAAATATTAGTGAATACATTTGTTTCCATATCTAGGCATGCGTATACTTAGAACAGGCAGGGACAGAATTGATCATTTATCTATTCATTTTGATGGCATTTTACGCCTTTATCTGACAGTAACAGTCAGAGAAAAGATATTTGGGAGGGAAAAATAGGGCAAGGGTTGCCAGCAAATTGTCCAGCTGGCCGAGAAATGACCGGAGATTCACTCCTCAAAGCATTTGCACAGAAGTGTTAATGGATGACCCCAATTACTATACTTCAAATATACCTTATAATTGTTTTTAAGCTGCTACTGCATTGTTTATAACATCAATGGGACTATACAAATGCACTATAGTCACTGGGAAAAAAATATAGATGACAATAAAATAAACAATATTCCCATTGCTGTAGATCAGTCATTCGTCCTATTCTCTGTAGACCTCCTTCCAATGATGGATTATACTAGCATAGAGGTACCCCTGATAGAAGAGGAGGGCCAAATAATTTTTTCACAGTAGCCTACCTGTAGTCCACTGCTAAACATCAGATACCCACTGCTGTACTTGGTCGTCCTGTAGTGACAATTCAACGCTGAGTTTCTCCAGATCCTCTGTTGCTTCTGTAATCCTTTGCACCTATGTCAAAACAAATATCAAAGTAACACAATGTTGACCAACATTTAAAACAAAATAGTTTTGAATAAACATTGATGTGGTCAGTACCTTCATGTATCTTTTGGCCAATGTTTGCTCAAGGTTTGCTGCCTTTCGCTTGTTCCAGCCTGTAGGAGCCATGAAACATATTTAGTAATCCTTTATGTTTTAATATAAGATATTTGTTTGATCACTATTGATTGGTTAGCTTGGGTCACATGGATATGGGCGGCACTCATTATAATCCTGTTCACCTGCGTGAGGTGTGTGTGGAAGAGAGGGTGATACAGGGCCGTTGTACTTTTTGTTGACCGCAAATTGAAATTGTTGCTCTGATTAATATAAAAATGTACATGTCCAAGGAGAATAAGTTGATCATCCCAGTTTTCATTAAACCACATTAGTTATTGATCTCAGCAAGTACTTTTTTGTAGCGTGTCACACAATATCAAACAGGCCCGGCCTCAGCCTCTCGGCGACTTTGTTTGTTTCCTGCTGTCGCTCTACAGCCACTTGCTTGGATTGTAAGCATGTCCGTGAATGTATATTAGGCCAGAAAACGTCGACCATGCTTTTTTTTTCTGCTGAGAGAAAGTTGAATTCTGGTGCATTTTAACAGGTGGTTTGATACTTTTATGTGGCTATACTAGCATGAAGAAAATGATGGGTACATTTTGTAATTTCATCCAGTAGTAAAGAAAGGAAACATATTTGATTATTAATTCAGAGCCGTCTTTGAATTAATAAAAAGCAGTTTAAATGCCCATTTTTTTGTACATTTATATACAACAATAAATATGTGTGAGTGCATTGAGAGATATTGTTGTGGAGAGTCATTTATAAATAAATCGCAAAATACATTTGTGAATCCTTCTGTGAACATTTATTAATATTGAGACTGATCTGACTCCATACAGATGTTAAGTTCACCTAGGAATGGTATCATTGACTTAAATGTTCAAATAAATGTTGCTCTTCTGTCTATATTGGTCATATGATGCCCCTTGACAGCAATGTTTCCTGTTCAATATCCCCACTGATTTCCTTACAATTCTGGGATGAGATTCCACATCACAATTTACTCTAAACTGTCATTTCACTTTCATCACTCACCTCAGCAACGGACCTCTCTCCACTGTCCCTGTATTCTGCCTCTGACTCACTCTCAAGCGCCTAGATGTCAATAGAGGTGGTGAAGTGATCATTATTTATTGAGCAGTATACTCTTTCACATTGAATCATAACAAGTCATACTGAATGTAAATACAACTGACTCTAAAGTAAGTCCCAGTCTGTGACATTGGACATTTTGAAGACTCAAAGTCCAAAGCAGTAGGTAAAATATTAGCTAGTCTATGTAATGTGCACAGAAAATAAATAGTTAACTGAATACTGGGATGGAAATGGCCTAAAAGCACTCAGTAAAACATAAAGCTTCTGAATGATAAGAAGTATAATTAAAACATAATGCACATTACCATTTTGAGAGAGAGTTAAATGTTAAAGTTAAGTTAAGTTAAAGAACTCAGAAAATAATCTCTTATCGAACTGAGGCTCCAGTAAAACATACTGACTGCGTCTCTACATGGACATCGGTAAGCCGTTTATGAGTATTATCCCGGTTATGATCATATTGGGAATATGGTGTTTACATGAGCACAGAGAGATCGGATTATTCATGTTCCCTGTTTACATGATAAATACTAGTAACCTGGCATTTCGATGCCTTTTCTCATCTAAACTATTCAGTATTTGTATCTCTCTATCATGACATAAAGACGAAACTCCTCTCAAGAAGTGAGACGCTTTTGCCGCCGCCATCACTGTTAACTGATTAACTGCTACCAGCTGATGACTTACTTTCCTCTTCTTTGAAACAAATGTTCTTATGTCCATGTTGTCTGGGGGAGAAAACATATCAAACCAAGAGATCGTCAGCTTTGATTTTCGCTGTATTAACAATGTCCTTAACATTTGGTGTGTGTGCCTTACCTCTGCTACCGGCATCGCTTCATACAACAGATCTGGGGCCTCATTTATAACGCTGTGCGTAGGATTCACGTGGGAAGGTTGCTTACATAATAGAAATAAAAAAAATAAGTACAGAAATGTTCCGAAATGTTCCGATTCACCAAACATTGCGTACCGGTGAGGAAAGTGCGTATGGCACTTCCTACGCCGGTTTATAAATCACAATCGACTCGAAATGCGGTGCAGCTTTTGCGGGCTTCACATAACGCCCATATTTGCCTAGAAATAGTCAAAGAAAGGCCCATTCATTCATTCATTTTGATTGACTTTATGAAGAAGATAGCAGGAAATGATGACAGAACAGCTAAAAAAGACATCTCACACCGTGTCAGATTTTGGTTATTTTGGGGAGGTCGAGATAAATCATATTGTTTGGTGGATGCAGTTTGAACCAGAGTAGCAGCATGGAGGTCGGGTCGTCACCAAAATAAATAAATAAATGGTCCGAAAAAGGTTTATGACAAAAAAAATAGACATAGCCTTCCTCAGGCAGTGTGTTTGTACCGGGGACAGGAGACCCCCCCTTGATGAGAAACTGTAAGAAATGATCGGGGAATCCCTCCGGAGTGGAGTCATGACGACTGGATCTGAATTATGTTTTTGTATTTGGTGGTTTGTGTCCCAGCTGTCGATCAGCTGTCGATCAGCTGTCGATCAGCTGTGCGCAGCGTCTCCACTGCAGCAACTCTATATCCACTAGTTAAAGGAAATACAACTAATGAGTTGTGTTATATTAGCCGTACAATTTACCACATATGGTGTTCTTAGTTTCCATACCTCCTGTGCTTTATGAGCGACTTATCAAGTCTTGGCAAACGGCATAAAACACGATTAAACATGATAGTATATAAAACCATGCTCGTATCTACAACCTATAGAAATGCAAAACGGCGTCAGTTTAGACGTAATTCTGTCCTCCTGCTTACCGCATCATTTATGAGAAAACATTTCATAACATTAACACAACATATTCGAGGTGGTTTTAAATAACATATCCGTATTTATTTATTTCTCCAAGTTATGTTTTTGTGTGCACTAAGGAGTCTCAAGCAGGCGTTTGTTTAATCATTTTAAGATTGGCTTTAATCAATGTTTGAAAATGAATTCTTCATATATGATAAATGAGAGGTAACATTTTATTTATGGTATTATTTCCACATATTTCTCTCCATTCTTCCTTCTGCCAACGGTGTCGCAGTTTCTCGTCTCTCCCGTTTTTGTGCTTATTGCGTACGCATGGGTTAGAGTTTGCGTGGAGGACCGCACATGTTCCCGTCAAGTTAGTATTTTATAAATCGCAAACATTGCGTAGAAACTGGCGTACGCCATTTTTTGAGCGTATATCCCTTTATAAATGAGGCCCCTGAGCTGTCCAACTATGACAACACTCCTTGGACATGCACGCGCTATGGAAGAATCTGCCTTGGTACAAAGTGGCAGTGAAAACATGGTACGGAGTTTCATTGATTTGGGCATTCTCTCAATAAGCAAGTGGAATGGATTTGATAGTGAAGCACTGACACATCGCTCTACAAAGTGCGGCGAGTGGATAAACCGATTCACGGACTTTCCACATGGTAGAAGTGGGGGGGTCTAAACTAATCATTTGAAAAAGTGGGGGGGACTTGTCCCACCCTCATATAATGGCTGCGAAGCCCATGCGTGACATAGACACCAGCCATTGGAAGTTAATGGTGAAAAAAAAGTAGGGATCCTACAATTTCAGATGCGTTTTTGTAGAAATACTAGGTCCCAAGTTGTGGACCAACCAATATTACACGTTTAGATGTGAGACTGGGTCGGTCTCTCACAGGGTTGACCTACAATCTTTGAGCAGATTTTCATCTGGTGGAGTAGTTTAGACTTTAAAGCGATGGACAAACACTTGTACAATGTAGTATTGCAATACTGTAGTATCACAGATTTAAAAAACAGAAGAAGAATTTGTCTACTCGCCCCTAAGGACTTTTCCTAATTTACCAACAAACATAGTCAGCTTGAGTGGGCAAAAGAGACAAAGAATGAGGAAGAATGCCTGTCTGCTAACATGAGAGTGAGGAATGGGCAAGAAGGCCCAGTGAAGGGTTGAATTATCCACGCTTTCCTATAAATATGTTACTATGTTTATTTGTTATCTGTGTTCCTGTGTGTATCTGTGATATTGTATTTGTTATATTTTGTGGAGGTCCATGTGTCAGAGCCCCAGATAAACAGCCTGCCCCCCTCCCCCCTCCTCTTGGCAGCTTCCTTTCCTATTCGAACATGCCATAGTGATCTCCAAGCAAAGACCATAATCCCTGCCAAACTCTGGGAGCACCGTCAGCACTGGAAGCCAGCCAGGGCCCCGAGATGCCAGGGTGGCCCCCGCTAGTCTGCCAAGGTCAAGTGTATTTAGCTCCACTTCTCAGCTCATCGGAGGGGTGTTAAAGGGTAGGGATGTGAGGAACTGTGCCGGTAGAAAGAGTGGGTTGGGTGGGAGGCCTGGAGGGGAAAACAATGCAGGCCTAAAACTAAATAATTAAAAAACGTGTCTCATAACACAACAACAGATGCTGCAGCTCTTGCCAAGTATTCTGTTTTGTTTTTGCTGGAGTTATAAAGAGATAGCCCACGAGGTAAAAGAGTGCTAATATTTGGCTCAATGATGTTCCACAAAGAGGAACACTTGTTTGTCTTCTGAGGCTCTGTTGTGGGCAAAGAGTCTTTACTGATAAGGCTGTGCACATCCCATATGTTAAGGACGTTGTTTCAAAGTGACCTCACAGGGATATACCATTTTCCAGCTGCGGACACGAGTGAGGATCTTACTTCCTGATCTTTCACTTTCACTTTGCATGTCTTCAAGTGAAACTGTACTGACCCTTTTATTTTCCACAGAGGATGAGGATCTTTGTTCAAAATGTTGAATTCATGGATTTCAAACAGATACAGAGGGATATTTGTATCAAAGTGTCCATCCATGAACAAAATCTTAACTAAACTAGACAAAATAAACCTGAAGTGTAAATATGTGTTGTGACTGAAAAAGCAAAATCAAAAAAATGTGAACAAAGTACGGGTGGATGGGTACACCAGCTGCAGCTTGGTAGGCTAACTCACTGCTGGTAATGAGGTCGAGAACCGTTGTCACCCCAAACCTGATAATGTGTGCATTTGCAGGTGAAGAAAAAATAAAGGAGAGGAATCAGCCCTGTTGGACACCAGTAT
The DNA here is from genome assembly GCF_949606895.1 of Notothenia rossii. Classification (NCBI taxonomy): domain Eukaryota; kingdom Metazoa; phylum Chordata; class Actinopteri; order Perciformes; family Nototheniidae; genus Notothenia; species Notothenia rossii. The sequence continues at coordinate 61,177,731 of NC_136901.1, read as the reverse complement.
TTAGGATAATGGTGAACGAACTGTGGTTTTTAGCTTTACAAACAGGTGTGCTAGTACCCCTTATCTTATAAAGGGGATGGAGGGTGGGTGGTAGAGATGAGCCTGGACGAGCCTCTCTAATCACTGGAGGTAAGTGCAGGAGGACAGAAGTCACTGCAGTTCGACTGTTTTGTCAAGAAACTCTTTTAGTCTACCATTCACTTTCTCACTCATGTGCATATCACATATACAGTATATATATATATTTTTTTTTATAAACCAGGGGTAGCCAACGTGGGGCCAGTGAGCGCCTGGTCGCCAGGGGCAACGTATGCAGCTTTGCTTTGCTGGGAGAAATATCAAACTTGTGAACTCTGTCTGAAGTGTTTCTGCTGATTGAGCCTCCGTGTGTCAGCTGAGTCTCTGCCGTCAGAACAACAGTCACTCAGACATTCACCATTTAAATCGTGCTGTTCATATTTAACTGTTTGGACCCAATCGCAGCAGCGTTTTATTGTCCTCCGCTGGCACTGCAGCGGGAAAATAATCATCTGATCATACGTCATCTGCTCCGTCCATGTCTTTTTGCTTTATGTTGCTCGTTATTTAAAGGAAAACTGCAAATGTATATTCTTCAGAAAGATTGTATCAACTAGCCCTCCATGGAGATAGTTATCTTTAAGTAAGCTGGTCTCGAAAGGTTGGTGACCCATGCTATAAATTATTCTCATAGGTTAAACCCACAGTAGAACATGTCCAGTACTGCAGGTTCAGGTCCGTACAGAGCCAGAACACTCTGGAGTTCTGGCAGGCCGGCCCGGTCCTGCTGCTGCTGGCTGGGACGAGATGGAAACCTTTGGCTGACCAGATGCTGGTCACAGTGGGAAGAGGACATACCTGTTGAAGGGAGAGAGTCCTGCTGAACCAGGCCAACCTGCCCTCAGCACCAGTTAGCAGAGGAAGGGGGAAGAAATAGAGGAACACGAAGGATGGTATAGAGAGTTTACATTTTCTCTCACAAAAACCTGTGTACTGGAAACACTGATCCTGCATGCTCTGTTCTTCCCTGCGTATTTCTACAACTTCACACAGTTAACAACACCCTTTACTGAAATGCAGTGGTGTAATGTGGTGAAGTCTATCTAGTGTTGTACTTAAGTACGATTTGACAAAATGTGTTACTATATGCTTTACAAATTATTATCTATAACAAAATAAAAAATAAACTAATAAATGAACTATGATATATAATAATATAGGTTCAAATATCCAGCAGCAGTATTATGCATTAATTAAAAGTACTATAGCTCCACCTTTAACAGTTGTGATGAACACATTAATGCATCAAAAAATAAATCCAGTAATTTAATAGATTTGATTCTGAAATAGAAAATTACATGCAGAAAGTACTCTTCGAAAGTAGATTTGAATGCAGGACTATTACTTGTAATTGTGTATTTGTACACTGTAGTATTAGGGGAGAATGGGGAAAGGTGAGCCACATTTTACTTAAGATGTCCTCTCAACAAGGAGAAATAAGATCAACCTTTACTTCACGATGTCTTCTGTCAATGGAAAGGATAATAATGCATCTATCACAAAGGGCCATGAAATAATGACTTCTGAAAAAAAAGTGCCCCATCTAAGGGGTCAATTGAACTGATCAATTTACTTTTTCAAGATTAAACCTTAGCAAGTCAAATATACAGTATGTCATGTTCTCTCTGCCACTTCATGTGTCTGCACTGTAGTGACACCTGTTTCTTGAACATCATAAATCATGTTAGGAGAGAATGTATCCCTGTAAAACAAACCTGAGCTGACCTACTGAATCATGTGATCTCTTGGAGACCATACCTGCTAAACCCTTCTTTCTCCAGTTGTTTGGTACAGGAATGTTGTTTCTCTCTGTAATTCAGAGCCAGTTCAAAGTATTTCTTTTGAGAAAGGCAATGGAACTGGTCAGCAGTTTTTTGATCTGGTCTGAAGCCCCTTTTCTCTCCTGTGTGAAGACCCTCTTTCCTCTGCTGTTCCTCTGTACCTCCTGTTTTCACTTCCTGTCCTCCTTCCTGTTTATGTCTCTACGCAGGGTTGACTTGTACATTTTGTGTCTTTTGCCACTGCTCTGATGGATTATCAAGCCTCTCCATCAGTGGCTGACTCCATCTCCTCAGTCTTCCTCTTGGACTTCCTTTGCATGAGGGCTTTTCTACAATGTTTAAAACATCAAAAACACATCAGTTGTGTAATATTACATTGAAATAGTATTTTATACTACAGAGACTGAACTTCAGTGCCTCATGGGGGGTTAAGTTGAACCACTGGCTCACTTTGACCCACAGACACTTTTTTTGGGGAATACAAAGTTTAGTTTAGTCCTTCATGCTAATCTTTACCTAATGATTCACATGGTTTCACACCTTGCTAAATAACCAACATGTATGATACATATGTTCAGACCTGGATACATTTGCTTTGACAGAACAGTAATTATACCTGACATGTTGAAAATGCCCCTCTGAAGAACAAGCACTTTACCGTGGTGGTGTGAGGATTTGTATTTCTCCCTCCTTCTTCTTCCCTTTCATTTCATTTCATTTCAAACCTTTATTTAGACAGATTGGTCCCTTGAGATCATCGATCTCATTTACAAGGGAGACCTGCATCATTTTGTTCCACATGAAACATAAAAACAACATACAAACAAACAACAGAGGATATCATATTTACATATTCAACATTTACAAATACCCAGAGTGTCAGAAAGCATTTAATTTAGACGTGCCTTAAATACATTCAGAGAAATAAAAATGCTCAATTTCAATTTTGCCTGTAGACTGTTCCAAGCAAGTGGAGCTGCGCACATAAAAGCTGTCTTACCTAAGACAGTCCTTACTCTTGGCACATCTAACAAGACTATATTCTGCGATCGCAGACAATAGCTGCTTGCAACTTTCTGCTTTATCAATGAACAGATATAATACGGGAGTTTGCCCAACATAGCTTTATAGATAAAAGTGTACCAGTGACTGAGCCTCCGTACAGTGAGTGATGTAAACCTGCCTTGGTATACAGTGTACAGTGATGAGTAAGTGCTTTACAATTTGTGACAAATCTCAGAGCACTATGATACACAGCATCTAGTTTGCTCAGGTAGTTGGCAGGTGCATTCATATACAGCAGATCACCGTAGTCCAGCACAGGTAAAAAGGTCACAGTGACTAGCCTTTTCCTAGCCTCAAGCGAGAAACAGGACTTATTCCTGAAAAAGAAACCTAGCCTAACCCTCAGTTTTTTAAGCAAGTTATTGACATGAAGTTTAAAAGAGAGACAGTCAGCAAGCAAGATACCAAGGTATTTGTAACAGGTAACCACTTCAAGTTTTGTTCCTTGCGTAGTTACAATATCTAAAACAGGCTCTGGTGTCTTTTTAGCTTTAGAAAAGAGCATTATCTTGGTTTTATCCACATTTAAAAGAAGCTTTAGTTCAGAGAGCTGAGTCTGAATAATGTTAAAAACAGCCTGTAATTTAACAACCGCCTCCTGAATGGAGGGACCTGCACAGTACATCACGGTATCGTCCGCATAGAAATGTAAAGTAGCTTCATCCACATTTTCACCTAAACTGTTGATATATATGGAGAATAAAAGTGGACCTAAAACAGAACCTTGAGGAACACCATTAGCAATGTTTAACCACTCAGAAGACAGCCCATCAAAGTGAACACATTGGGAACTTTCAGAGAGGTAGTTCACAAACCACCCCACTGCATGGCTGGATATGCCAATACTGAGTAGCCTCTGTTTTAAAACGCGATGATCAACGGTGTCAAACGCTTTGGAAAGGTCAATAAACAGAGCTGCACAACTCTGTTTATTATCTAGCATACCAGTAATATCATTTACCACTTTCATTGTGGCAGTGATGGTCCTATGTTTCTTCCTGAAGCCTGACTGATGTTTAGACAGGATATCATTTATACATAAAAACTCCTTTACTTGTTCACTCACAAGTCGTTCGAGGACCTTAGCCAGAACTGACAATTTAGAGATTGGCCTATAGTTATTTAAAATAGCTGCCTCCCCTCCTTTCAGTAGAGGCAGGACATAAGCAGACTTCCATACTTTAAGAATTGTATTTGTGCTGAGGGAGAGGTTAAAAAGAGAAGTAAGAGGTGGAGCAATAAAATCTGCAGCTATCTTTAAAAAGAAAGGTTCTACGTTGTCCGGGCCAGCCGGTTTCCTAGGATCTAACTTGGATAAAGCTTCATGGACAATACCAACAGTTAAAGGAGTCAAACTGAAAGGGTTTTCCAGACCACATTGTTCAGAGTCAAGGACTGGAGCGTTCACAGAAGCAGAAGCACAGTCAGTGACAGAATCAAACAGAGAGCCACAAGAGACAAAATGCTTATGAAAGTAATTTAGCATAGTAGCCCTGTCTGATATAAGGCCAGATGCTGTGGTAATGCACGGAGGTAGCTCATTTGGGATATCATTAGTGGAAATCGATTTTATGGCTTTCCAGAATTTCCTAGGATTATTCAGGTTTTCTGTGGTAACTGACAAATAGTACTTTGACTTAGCACTTTTGACATGTGAAGTAAAGCTATTCCTTAGCTACCTAAAGCGTAGCCATTCTTGAAAGATTGTTCAAACGAACCCACCTCACCGTCCACGCCGAAGCCTATAAAGTTCACATCTCCTCCTACCGTGATGCTCTCCAAGCCGCCAAATCTGCCCACTTCTCCACCCTCATCGACAGCACCAACCGGAACCCCCGCATCCTGTTTTCCACCATCAATAAATTGCTCCAGCCACCTGACATCAATCCACCCTCCTCCCCTGACCTATGCAACTCCTTCCTCCTCGCCTTCAACAACAAAGTTTCACAAATCAACAGCTCCCTAACTGCCATGACCACTATCTCCTCCAACCCCCACGCCCCCCCTCCTCTCCCAGTCCACCCGCCCTTCCCTCCCCTCACTGCCTTCTCTCCTGTTGACTCCTCCCACATCCTAGCCATCATCACCTCATCCAAAACAACCACCTGCTTTCTTGACCCCCTCCCTACGACCCTAACTAAGGCCTGCCTCCCTGTCCTCATCCCCCACCTCACCACCCTCTTCAACCAATCTCTATCCCTTGGTCTTGTTCCCTCCATCTACAAACTTGCCTCCATCACCCCCATCCTCAAAAAGCCCACCCTTGACCCAGCCAACCTCTCCAACTACCGCCCCATCTCCAACCTGCCATTCCTCTCCAAAACACTGGAGCGTATTGTCGCCACCCAGCTCCACACCCACCTCCAGTCCAACAACCTCTATGAACCCCTCCAGTCTGGTTTTCGCCCACTCCACAGCACTGAAACAGCCCTGGTCAAAGTAATCAACGATCTCCTCTCCTCTGCAGACTCCGGTGCCCTCAACATCCTGCTACTACTAGACCTCAGCGCAGCCTTTGACACTGTGAATCACTCAATCCTCCTACAAAGGCTGCGCCAACAGGGTGTTGAGGGCTCCGCTCTCGACTGGCTCACCTCCTACCTCACCGACAGGCAACAATTCATCTCCCTCTCTGGCCACACATCCGCCCTCTCCCCAGTCACACAGGGGGTCCCCCAGGGCTCAGTCCTCGGCCCCCTCCTCTTCATCTGCTATCTTTTCCCCCTTGGTCACATTATTCGCAACCTCAACCTTGATTTCCACTGTTACGCCGATGACACCCAGATCTACATCACCACCAAATCCCCTCACAACCCTCCCCTCACCCATATCGAAACCTGCATCTCTTCAATAAAAACATGGCTGACTCACAATTTCCTTAAACTCAACAGTGATAAAACAGAGCTACTCATCATAGGCACCAGATCAACCCTCAATAAAACAGGACCCATTTCACTCACCATTGAGAATTCGACCATCACCCCCTCCCCCCTGGCACGCAATCTTGGCGTTATCCTGGACCCCACCCTCTCCTTTGACCCCCATGTCAGCTCCATCATCAAGATCTCCTACTTCCACCTCCGCCGCATTGCCAAAATCAAACACTACCTCCCCCCCCGTGCTGCTGAATCCCTCATCCATGCCTTCATCACCTCCCGCCTCGACTATTGCAACGCCCTCCTCACTGGCATCTCCTCCCATTCCCTCCATAGACTCCAAATGGTACAAAACTCTGCTGCCCGCCTCCTCACCCACACCCGGACCCGTGAACACATCACTCCCGTTCTCCGCTCTCTTCACTGGCTCCCCATCAAACAACGCATCATCTTCAAAACACTCCTCCTCACCTATAAAGCCCTTCACCACCTAGCCCCCCCCTACCTCTCTGACCTCCTCATCCCCTACAACCCCCCCCGAGCCCTCCGATCCTCCTCCACTCTCTCCCTCACAGTACCACCATCAAGACTCAAAACATTTGGCAACAGAGCATTCTCCAGATCAGCACCCCGCCTCTGGAACTCCCTCCCCCAATCTGTCCGCCACTCTCCCACACTGTCTACCTTCAAAACCCAGCTGAAAACATACCTCTTCTCCCAAGCCTTCAACTTACCCTACCCCCCAACCCACTGACTTCACTCACACCCCACGCTGTATCTCTTATTCACCCCACGCTGCATCTCTTATTCATACATTCATCAACTTTTTCTTTCCTCTTTTCCATTATGTTGTCTTTTGCTCGTTGTCCTATGCTTGCTCCCCCCCTGTGTTGTCCTCTGCCTGTTCATGTAATGTTCATGTTCAATTTTCTTGTCCAATATGTTGTCTTCTGCCTGTTCACCCCCTTTCTGTACTTTTAATTTTTTTTGTAAGCGACTTTGGGTTATTGAAAAGCGCTATATAAATAAAAGTTATTATTATTATTTTTATTATTACCTCTGAGCCTGATTTCCTAGCCTTTGCCCAGGCATTGTTTCTCTCATGAAGGAGACTGGACAGTTCAGCAGAAAACCAGGGATTGTTTCGTCCCTTCACTCTAAATTTAAGCAGAGGTGCATGTTTATCTATAATTTTCATAAAACCAAGATAAAAATAAGACCATGCAGTTTCTACATCAGCACGCAGATCGATTTTTCCCCAATCAAAATCAAACAGATCATGTAAAAAACCCTGCTCCACAAAGTGTTTTTTATCACTCTTTGTGATGATGCGTGGTTTAACTTTTTGGACCTTAGTGTCCCTAATTGTGGCTACAACACAGTGGTCACTCACATCATTAGCAAATACTCCCACAGATGAGTATTTATATGGAACATTTGTTAAAATTAGATCAATTAAGGAGGATTTATTTGGGGACTTAATATTTGGGCGAGTAGGACTGTCTATAATCTGAGTAATGTTCAAAGAGTTACAAAGGTTTTTAAAATCCTCTGACACAGAAGTTAACCAGTCCCAATTAAAATCACCAAGCAGTACTATTTCCTTGTAGGAAAGTTGAGATAACAGTTTTGCCAATGAAGATAAAGAGTCCTTGACAGCCGAGGGGGCCCTGTAGCAACCCACCACCATGACCTGTTGACCCTTTGTTACTTTGACATTCACAGCTAAAAATTCTAGTTGTTTACTAACAGATTTGGAAACCATATTTGTTACCCAAAACTTATTTTTCACATAAATGGCAACGCCACCACCTTTTTTAGGACGGTCAGTGCGATATACATTGTAACCATTTATGTAAATGTCAGAGGCCAAGATGGATTTGTCTAGCCACGTTTCTGATAAGACAATGACATCAGCATCAGTTGAACTCGCCCAAATACGGACAAAATCTAATTTAGGTAACAGACTGCGCACATTTAAATGAATTAAACCTAACCCCGATCTAGAAATAAAATCAGCAGGAGTAGCTATTTGACTAAAACTACTAGGTGGACCTGATTTGGCTGTACATTTCCTGATAGTAACAACAATAAAAATACCAAGCACCTTTTCCTCTTAATCAACACATATACATTGTCAGCTGTTCTAGAGTCACCAGCAAACTTCGCGAAAGTGAGATTAGAGTTCAAAAAACAATTCTGAAGGACCATTGTGGCAGGCATGTGAGAAAGACATACATTTGACGAAATGAATGTCCGCGACAGTGCAACTAGCAATTGTTTGTGCAACCTATCCGAACCTGTACAGGGGATGTCCACTGCGGGCGGCAGAACAGACCCGAATCCAGCAGAATTTTCAGGATGAATAGCGAACTTCTCCTTGTCCAGCACAGTCAAAAAAAAGGCACAGCAGAAACACGACATTTTCCATTTTCCCAGTCCAGCTCAACAGCATCCACGATGTTCCCGAAGCAAAACCACGTCAGGACAGCAGCAAGGAAATAGGCAAGCAGCAGTGTGGCAACACTCCGGTTTCTCCGCGGTATCTCCAGACCAGGCCTCCCCCGCACAGTAGCACCCAACAGGTGGGAGTAGGCCTCTAACAGCAGGTGGATAGCAGCCTTCAGCTGTGGGAACCACCACCAGCAGAAGCAGAAATGGGTGGACGGCAGGCCCTCAAACTGTGGCAGATCCTCCACAGATCCACGCAGCTGCGGCTGAGAAAAGCTCTATGCAAGTCACTGCATGCATCATTAAAGGATGGTCTCCTGCTATCACTGGGGACTCTAACACCTGGAACGTTCAGCTCCTGCAATGGGAAGCAGCTATACCTTAGCTGCGTAAAGGTGCTAGTGTGTGTGTGTGTGTGTGTGTGTGTGTGTGTGTGTGTGTGTGTGTGTGTGTGTGTGTGTGTGTGTGTGTGTGTGTCAGGCAGAGGAACGCTCTCCGATAAATTGTCATAAAATGGAGATCACTCGAGGTTAAATGGAGTGATTTGTTTTGTGTTTGTTATTGTCTGTCTTCCTGGCTGGGCGTGGCTGACCCACTTCTGTTTCCCGCCAACTCATCTCCTCAACTGTTGCTCATCATCCGGATTACAACTACTCACCTTCACCTGCATATATACCCGGTTCCTCGATCCAGTATTCACCTGTTCGTCATTTCACCACGCTGGTAATACGACTTGGTAAATTAGCTGTAGCTAAACTATACTCTCTGTGTTCTTGTAATCCTTACCTTGTGCTCTCTCTGTCCAGTATCTGTCTGCCTACTCATCTGCTTGCCACGTCCAGCCATCAACTCCCCGTCTGTGTTCCTCCGTGCTTCCATGCACACCGCAAGCCTGTCTACTCTCGCCGGCTCTGGAACCCCCGGCTCTCCTCACCGGTGTTTTCCCCGTGCTTCCACGCACACAAGCTCCAACCGTTGCGTGGAAGTCGCCAGCGTACCTCCGTGCTTCTCCGCACCTCCGCTGGTGATAAACCCTGGCCCTGGATTAAGTGGACATCTTATCCCTCTTTTTGTCTCCTGAAGGTTTTTTTTGGTTAATAAACCTTTTTTACCACATAAACTCTGTCTCCTCGTCCTGGTGTTCAGCATTGTGAGTTCAATCCTGTAAGCTCCCGGAGAGCGTAACAGGTGGAGAGGTTTGTGTGCCCTGATGAACCTGGGGGCTGTGTTGTGTGGAACCTTGTGTTCCTGGTAGAGTCTCCCATGGCAAATTGGTCTAAGGCAAGGGGCCAGACTAAGATTGGTTCGAAGATCTCATGAAAGACGAACTAAGAAGTGAGGATACCCGGCCCGGAGGAAGCCCGGGGTCCCCTTCTGGAGCCAGGCCCAGAAGGAGGACTCGTCAGCGAGCGTCTGGTGGCTGGGCTTGCCACGGAGCCCGGCCCGAAAAGGCAACGTGGGCAACACCTCAGCTTCTCCGTCCCGTGGGCCCACAACCTACGGGAAACAGCGATGGGGTCGGGTGCGCTGCCAGAAGGGTGGCAGTGAAAGCAGAGGGTCTCGACGGACCAGACCCGGGCGACAGAAGCTGGCTTTGGGGACGTGGAACGTCACCTCTCTGGGGGGGAAGGAGTCGGAGCTTGTGCGGGACGTGGAGCGTTACCAGTTAGATCTGGTTGGGCTCACCTCTATGCACAGCGTCGACTCTGGAACATTACTTCTGGATAGGGGTTGGACTCTATTTCTTCTCCGAAGTTGCCCAAGGTGTGAGGTGCCGGGCGGGTGTTGGGATACTCACAAGCCCCCGGTTGGGTGCTTCTTTGTTGGAGTTTACCCCAGTGGATGAGAGGGTCGTCTCCCTACGCCTGTGGGTTATGGGGGGGAAAACTCTGACTGTTGTGTGTGCTTATGCACCAAACAGCAGTTCAGAGCATACGGCCTTCTTGGAGACCCTGGAAAGAGTCATGTATGGGGCTCCTGAAGGGGACTCTTTAATCTTGCTGGGAGACTTCAACGCACATGTGGGCAAAGATGGAGACACTTGGAGGGGCGTGATTGGCAGCCGGGGCCGAGGCAAAGCAGCGGGTGTGGGAGAAGTTCGGAGAAGACATGGAAAAGGACTTTCGGGCAGCACCAAAGCTGTTCTGGAAAACTGTCCGACACCTAAGGAGGGGGAAGCAGGGAACCATCCAAGCTGTGTACAGTAAGGATGGGACGTTGTTGACCTCAACTGATGGAGTGTTAGGGCGTTGGAAGGAACACTTTGAGGAACTCCTGAACCCGACAACTCCGCCCTCTATAGTAGAGCCAGAGCTGGAGTATGACGGGGGATCGACACCAATCTCCCGGGGGGAGGTCACTGAGGTAGTCAAACAACTCCAGAGAGGCAAAGCCCCGGGGGTGGATGAGATCCGCCCCGAGAAATGCTGAAGGCTCTGGGTGTTGAGGGACTGTCATGGTTGAGACGTCTCATCAACGTTGCGTGGAAGTCGGAAACAGTATGGAAGGAGAGGCAGACCGGGGTGGTGGTTCCCCTTTTCAAAAAGGAGGATCAGAGGGTGTGTGCCAATTACAGAGGCATCACACTACTCAGCCTGCCCGGGAAAGTTTACTCGAGGTACTCGAAAGGAGGGTCAGGCCGATTGTCGAACCTCAGATTGAGGAAGAACAATGCAGATTCCGTCCTGGTCGTGGAACGACGGATCAGATTTGTACTCTCGCAAGGATCCTGGAGGGGGCCTGGGAGTACGCTTATCTGGTTTACATGTGTTTTGTAGATTTGGAGAAGGCGTATGACCGGGTTCCCAGGGAGTCACTGTGGGAGGTGCTGCAGGAGTATGGGGTGAGGGGGTCTCTTCTCAGGGCCATCCAATCTCTGTACTTCCAAAGCGAGAGCTGTGTCCCTGTCCTTGGCAGCAAGTCGGGCCCATTTCCGGTGAGGGTTGTCCTCCGCCAGGGCTGCGCTTTGTCACCGATCCTGTTTGTAATATACATGGATAGGATTTTGAGGTGTAGTCGTGGGGGAGGGGGTCTGCAGTTCGGTGGACTAAGGATTGCAGCACTGCTTTTTGCAGATGATGTGGTTCCAGGGCCGACTTGGGGCCCTAAGCGACATTGTGAGATGAGGCCCCCCCCTAAGCGACATTGTGAGATGAGCCCCCCCCCCCCCAACCGACAGGAGTGAACACATTTTTTTGGAAACATAATTCCTGTTTATTATTATTATCAACACAGTTACTTTTTTATAATGTGAGGTAAATGGTAAATGTGCATGTATGTCGTTCAGTATGCGTTTACAGGTGAATACGTCTGAATTTCCTGCCAAATAGTAGCCTCAAAAAGATTAAAATATAATTAATGCAAATAAACTACTTCTACTAATAATAATAATCATAATCAATTTAATAATATAAATACTATATTATTTTTATTATAATACAGTTGTAATAATAGTCAAGACAAAACATGCTTATTAAATACTCAAAAACGGATATTTCTTAAATCTGAATTCAAATCTAGTTCCCTCTGTCAGCAATGTATCAACAACTACATACACATTTCTATCAGTATTTCTCTGTGTTGTGGTTGACATGATGATGACTGTTAGTAATTAAGGGGAGAGGCTGAGCATCACCATGAAATGTGCAAATTGACATAAAAATGAATAAAAGGGGGAAAAATGCTCCATGTTTTTTAGGCTGTAAACTTTAACTGTTATGTAAGCCAACTAGACAGACAGTTTATCACTCTTCCTCCTGTACATTAGCAGATAAAAGGCATAGCAAACTTGAATGAATGGTAAATAAAGAATGCTGGAAATAACTGCATCTCCATTAGCCTATAGCCTATAGCCTATATATATGCAGCTGATGTTTTAATATGGCAATTGGCAATTTGACTTTTACAACCTTCGCAAGTTGTACATTTGACTCATACAATAACCCACCTTGGAGTGATGCTCTAGTTTATTCATGTTATGGTTTTTTTCGCTCTTGCTTGCGCCGGACTGAAACTGTCCTTTCACCGACATCTCTTCACCTGCGCTAGTGGCCGTATCAAAGCCGTGATTGGTCAGATGTCGATTAATTGCAACGGTGTCGGGTTACAGACGTGCTCCCCTTGTCACCTCTCACTCTAGCGTGTCATCGGGGGGTGCGCGGAGAACTGCGCAGTGCGCACAGCAGCTGAGGCCCTCTGAGTAGGGCCCCCTGCGCAAGGCGGGGCCCCATGCAGCCTGCGTGATTGGCCTGTAGGGAGGGGCGGCCCTGTGTGGTTCTAATGGCTTCATCGGTCTGCGACCTTCAGCACTCACTGGATCGGTTCGCACCCGAGTGTGATGCGGCTGGGATGAGGATCAGCGCCTCCAAATCTGAGGCCATGGTTCTCAGCAAGAAACCGATGGACTGTCCACTCCAAATAGGGAATGAGGCCTTACCCCAAGTCAAGGAGTTCAAGTATCTCGGGGTCTTGTCCTCGAGTGAGGGAACAATGGAGCGTGAGATGGCCCGGAGAATCGGAGCAGTGGGAGCGGTACTGCAGTCGCTTTTTTGTTGTGACGAAAAGAGATCTGAGCCAGAAGGCAAAGCTCTCTGTCTACCGCGCCATTTTCATTCCTATCCTCACCTATGGGTCATGACCGAAAGAACGAGATTGCGGAAAGAAGCGGCCGAGATGGATTTTCTCCGCAGGGTGGCTGGTGTCTCCCTTAGGGATAAGGTGAGAAGTTCGGTCATCCGGGAAGGGTCGGAGTTGAACCGCTCCTCCTTCGCGTCGAAAGGAGCCAGTTGAGGTGGTTCGGGCCCCTAGTAAGGATGCCACCTGGGCGCCTCCATAGGGGGGTGTTTCAGGCACGTCCAGCTGGGAAGAGACCAAGGGGTAGACCTAGGACCACGTGGAGGGATTATATCTCTTCGCTGGCCTGGGAGCGCCTTGGGATCCCCCAGTCAGAGCTGGTTGATGTGGCCAGGGAAAGGAAAGTTTTGGGCTCTCTGCTGGAACTGCTACCTCCGCGACCCGACCATGGATAAGCGGGAGAAGATGGATGGATGGATGTTGAAAATGGACTTTGACAAGCAGACAGGGCCGGCCCTTGGAAGAGGCAGTATAGGCGAATGCTAAGGGCGTATCAACCCATCGGGGGAGCCAAAAAAAGTTAGAAATGAAAAAGAATATTTTTCCTGATTTTGGATCAACAAATTACATCTTATTATCTTATACTAACATAACTACGCCTATGTTGCCTACAGCACCCATAAACTATGGCACAAGGGGGGGATCAAGTTGAACTGCCCCTGCCCCAGTAAAAACCAGAGGTTTATGTGAAATGGTTCTGTTTTTGAAATAATGGTTTTAGTTTGCAATTATACGTTTTAAATTGTATTTGTGTTAATTTTCAATAAATCAAACTCCCAAAAAACGTATACAACTTCTGTGTGCTTTTATTAACATTGGAATTTACTGTGTAAGCGGCCGTGGGGGGGGGGGGGGGGGGGGGAGAGCTTTAGAGAGCTTTCTCCTGAAAGACTGAGCGGCTCTGATAACCTCAGCTCAGTGAGGTAAAGGCACACCTTTATATGATCATTATAGTTATGCAAAAATAAGAGAATAGGTGAAAAACAGGTATAAAATACTATGACAGTAAAAGTAGTTATTTTTAAACAAGAATACAGTTTAAAAGGGGAGTGATTTGTAAAAATCCATAAAGAAAAAGGAAATCTGCTTATAGTTCTGTTTCATATCGTGTTGAGAGATGTATCCATAGATATCTTAATGTTGCTCTCAAAGTGCACCAGATTGATGCTTTTAACTTCAATATTTAAAAAAAATCTTCTCGGGGGAGCATGCCCCCGGACCCCCCTAGAGGATGTTAGGTCCACCCCCCACTTAAAGGCCCAGTGAAGTGCATGTTTTTGCACCAAAATGAAATGGCAGTTTCATTCCTTCCATATCATTGTGCCTGTTCATGGCTAAAATAATTTTGAATTATTAATTATTAATTTTGCTGTCTGAGCCTAACGGAAGTTGCAGACGATAGTGGCTGTGACGTCACAAGATGTACCCAGTTGCGATTGTAAACATGGCAGAGACTTTGGAAAGTGATACTAGTGTGAGAGAAATGATTGATTTGGACAGCTTTTCGGACAGGATAGATGAGGAAAGTGATCAATCTGGTGCACTTTGAGGGCAACATTAAGAGATTTATGGATACAGCTCTCAACACTCATATGAAACATATATTTCAATAATCAAAAAACATTGGAAGGATTTCTTAACCTATTTTATACAACTAATATTACATAGATGGAAATATTTGTTTACATAGATGACCAAACCCACTGAGATAACTTAGGCTACAGTTTACCTCCCTGAGCTGACGTTATCTCTCTCAGTCCCACAGGAGAGCACTCTCCCTCTCCTTATTGTTGAAACAGCTAATCTCCGTTAGCTCCGAGCTAGCACCAGATGCTAACAACAACCCTGTAACTCTGTCAGTCTCTCTTTCTCTCTCTCTCGAATCGACCACTGGCCTTTATTTATCATGATCAATCAAATAATCTACGAAACAATGACACCAGCCAGGCTCACCTTCATCTTTTGGGAACAGAAACATCGCCACTTCGGCAGACTTGACATTACTACAGCCAGCGGCAATGCATCGTTTCCCCTGTGTTTTTCATCCCTCTTTCTTCACTGTCGCCTCCATTGTCAGGTTTCCTTGATTGGCAATCACTTCCAGTCGACTCCGACACACTTTCCGGGAAAATACTAGCTCAAAAACGTTGAGAAATTCGACTTTGAAAAAGAGAAAAAACGAACGGTGGTGAATGTAAACAGTGCGGCGGCGTCCATCTCGTGACGTCACGCAGTAGATCGCAAGCCACGCCCACGAAGGCGAAGGTCGACAGCAGATTTCCCCGGAAAATTCAAAACTCGTCAAATTTGTTGCTATTCCAACATTTTTGATATGGGTTCCAATGGACAATTTTGGTCATTACTATACGTATTAGCATAACAGATCATGCACAGGTGCACACTTCACAGGGCCTTTAAGTCATGTTCAAATGGATAGCAAAATAAATACAATTGCACACATCTTGTGTCCATATCGTTCTGTTTTGGTGGCCATGGCAACACCGTGCACGTGCATGCATGCGCGAGTCATAGTGAGTGTCTGTATTTTGCAAGCACAACATGGTTTATTGTGAAAAAACACATTTACCACTTTACCATGTACTTCTCCCCATCACAGCCAAATATAAATGATTGGTGCTTCCTGAATGTATGGTCACATGACCAAAAATGTGCACGGTTCCCTTGATATAGGGGGAAATTCTTACCTCACTCTCCCCGACTACTTTTTCATAAGTAAAATAGCTGAGTTGAGCTCTGCATGATTTGCAATCCAGGTTTGCTTTATTGAAGTTGCTGTTGTTAATTAAAATACAAGTGTTTTCTACAAAGCAAAGACTGTGATATTAAGCGTAAACAAATACATCTCAAATACACATAACAGTGATACTGTGTACATGCTTTAAGGGCTTCAACAGGAAAGTGAAGAGAAAAAAGAGCTGTGGCAGAACATAAGCTCATCAAAATCGTCTGTTTGTTTTATTAGCTCAATGATAGGCAAAATATCCCCCACACACTCCATTCCCCTCACACTGCACTAACGAAGTGCATAGTGAGGCCCTTGACTAGATATTCTAAGAAATGAGAAATGAGTTCAGTGGAAGTATAGTCTTTGCTCCGTTTTATCTCACGCTTTATATTTGAAGATGAAGGCGCTGCTGGCTGTCTGTATGAATGACACGCTGTGTTATCTGCCACCAAAGAATCTCTGTTAATTAGCAAACAGCCACCTAAACATGTTCTAGATCTGAGGGTTAAATCAAAATGCTGACAAAGAGCAGATTAGAGAATTGGCTCAGAAAGCTTCAAATCACAGAGTTGAGTTCAGGAGTGGGTGTCTCTATAAATACGCACATTATTTTCATCGTATAGAGGCAGGAAAATATCCGCGGGGGATCGGTTTGGGAGATGCCCACAGATTCCACATCATTAGACGTGCCTGCTCTGTTCTGTGGTATGTTAGGGGACAGGGGCCATTTAGAAAAGACCACACCTGAGATTTAGAGGATCAGGTGGTTCTAATCTGTTGCAACTCACTTAACATCACGCCCCCAGGTACTTTGTATACATGACAAGAGAGGCACGTGTTGTCTTATAATCTTCATGAGCACCAAATATATTCTCACCCGGGAAATCTTCTAAAGGACTAAGTTATGCATTAAGAATTAGATCCAGGGTTCATATTAAAGTGAGAGTGGTGCATTCACACCAGCCTTTTATAGTTCGGTTGAATCGAACCCTGGTGCGTTTAGCCGCTTGGTGCAGTTCATTTGGGTCGTGTGAACACAATCCGAGACCTCTTAATTGAACTGAACATCCGGACTCTGGTCCGCTAAAATAGGTGGTCTCGGAGCGCTTGCTTGCGAACTCTGGAGCGGTTCATTGCTGGTGTGAACTCAGTCCGCACCAAAACGTAGGAAGCGTAGTATTTACGTGTCACAAGAACACGGATGTCTTCGAAAAATCTTTAGCGAAGAGTCTTTCAAGACATCCGCGGTTGTTTAGTTAAAGAGTGAGGCAGAATTATGTGTTGAACAGTGTCGTGTAAAGTAAAAATGTTCCGTCAACTACACAAAATTAAGAACACCTGTCGTCGGTGAAACGCCCCTCCTTACTGGCGAACGTCTCTCATTACAGTATATGTGTTAATGTTTTTTAACGGACGTTGTCTGATTATATAATCATATGCGCGGGCTGCTAGTGTTTGTTGATCTCCAGATTAACAGCAGCATGAGAATAACCTGCCGAAAGTGCCGATGCTCGATGGCGGAGGCTCCGGTATTAACTGCCGGGATTTGCGTTTTTACCCCCTTAATGTCTGACCAATGGTTGAACAGCATTTCCGTGCACATGACTTGTGTTTCAAGTTTATAGTCCGTTTGAGTTTTGCCCATGTGAATGCAAACCGAACCTTCTGAAAAATGAAACAATGTAACAAACTGTCGTCTGGTGCGCACCAGAAAACGGACTATTAGGTGTGAATGCAGACCCGGCGCCAGAACAAATCTGAAGGGAGGGCATATGATTTTCATGGGAGGGCACACAAAACCGTCATGTGCTGCGGGCCAGCGGCACAATATATACCAAACAGCAAGGCCAACAGCATTGCGGAAAGACGCACACTTATCACAAATACATACAGAAATAAAGGGCAACATAGAAACCACTTTTGAAACATTGTGTGCGTGGCAGCACAAACACTGGTAAATCACGAGCAAGGCACACTGGTTAACCCACTGATCCCACCGGAAAATTCTGCGCTGCGCTGCGGCTGTGCCGCGCTGCGACCTCCTCCTGCGTCATAACCTACCAGGCGCGTTTCAAAACGTTGCGGAAGCGGAGCGTCGTGTGTGCAGCCTCGCAGTTGTTGTTGATTTTGGAATATTTCCTGGACATTTGTACTTCTACAAGTAAGTAGGCTACGTAGTTAAATGGTTTATGTTTGTGTCTGTTTAAATCGTGTTTATTGTTGTTATTTCCTATTTTGTTGTGTTGTAGACTACAGACACTGTTAATAATAATTGTAATATTCCAGTTATAAAAGACATGAATCAAAGATGTGTTGCTGTATTTTAGTGGTAAAAAAATATGCATTCATCATCATAATTATTCTATATAAAATGTACAGTGCCTGTAAACCGGAGGAGAACGCTGGCATGTATTCTCCTACTTGAAAGACTACGGGGGGGTGGGGGGATGAGAAGGAGCCGGTTTTGGGTGCACCCCCTCAACCAGCAAAGGAGACAACAAGGTGATTTTCATCACCTCGTGGCTGAGCTGAGGCTGGACAGCCAACGACATCACCAATATTTTGATGGTGGTGATGGCAGGGGCACAAGGAGCTGTGCCTCGGAGGACAGCGTTGGTGGCGGCCGCCTTGATGATTCAAGGCTTGGGCTCGCTAACTCAGTCCCGGGGTTTGCCGAGGTCAAGCTTGTGACATTAAGGCGTGCTGCTGCAACGGCTGCAGTTCTTTCATCGCTATTTCGTTTTAATAAATCCTTAGACCTTTTAAGCCAATTTCTGATATCCATTTTGTAATTCAAACAGAAATGTCTACAGAATGCACAATAAACAAATCCAGAATAGGCGGCAGAGTGTGACGCTGTGATTGGTCTAAATGTGGACGAATCACAAATCACAACAGACACATGCATTTATTTGACGTAGCCTGCGATATTTTTCAATAGTATGAAGCTGCAGCGTCGGAGGCGGCAGATACAGACAAGCAGATACAGACAAGTAGATACAGACTTCTAGTTGTTTTGCAACATCGCCCCCTAGCGAATTGGATGCCCGCAAAACTACAACAAGCGAGTATTGAGTCTCATGTATTTTGTATGTAAAAAGATAGTCTTTTATATTTGTCTTATCAAATTTGACATATATGACTATTGTATTTGACATACAACAAATATATATATATTGTAGTAATAATGATATCACCTTTACATTTAGATGTATATTTTGTTAAAAGAAAACAAAACTGTTAATTTATGTTTTGGGAAAAGGGGTCTGGTTAAATACGTGTAAACTTCTTCCCACGCCTTTTCCGATGTGTAATTAGGTAGATCATTTGTTCATATATAATTTGTAATTCAATAATATTTACTTTATCAATTTGATACTGCTTACGTTTCTACAGGATCATTCTACAGTATCATAATTAATTGTTTTCATTTCATTATTATTATTAAAAAAAAAAAATTGTATTAAATCAAATGTGTCTTTGAAGAGGTGCTAGATTACTGAAAAACAACTGTTAATGTGTTTATGCACCAGGCTGCAAAAGATAAACAAGCAGTTTGACCGAGAGGCAATTCAGTGCAGAATACATTTTTATTTATTTGCACACTGAGGATTCTTCACTGGGGTGAGGCGGGGTCTGTTGTCTGTCACATTACTCACACTCTCTGCGTTGTCGTTCATGTGGGAGTATCACGAAAAACTAGGGAGCTGTATCTACGCGTCTGTATCTACCGGTCTGTATCTACCAGTCTCTATCTGCCGTCTCCGACACTGCAGCTTCATGCTACTCATTTTGTTTTAAGTTACTATCTGACATCACATACATCGTAGCATAAAAGTTCACGGTTTATTTATAGTTAAATAAAATATAATAAAAAATACATTTTTTTTAAAAAATAAATAATAAAAAACGTGTTTATTAGGGGAGGGCAGGAATGTCAAATGGGAGGGCCTGGCCCTGGCCCTCCCGCGGCGCCGGGCATGTGTGAATGCACCCTAATAAACATCTTTATCTTAATCATCTTTATCAGGGAACTGGTGTGACCAATGTTTAAAACACATGAAGACAATCAAATATTAAGTATGTTTTTGAAGTAAAAAATATACATTTACACTCAATATTTAAAAAAAGATTATTATGATCACTCAAAATTGCTGAGTGATGGAGTAATTTATCCCCAAACTGTAAGAATCTTACCGCATTAAAAACAAAACAATCAAAGCCCAAATTAAAACAAAAACAAATCAAAGCCAAAGACGTAAGAAGGTTACATACTCAATATCGTGTCCCTAACCACTGTCGGGTCGACATCCAGTACAGGAAACAATAAAGAGGAGCCACGAAGGTGGAATATCCACAGCAGTGAGGAGACATATCTATAGCCAGAGGATATAAAATACATGTTGAGGGTTAACTGGAGATTTCAACATTGAGGCCTTAAGGTGACAGTGTCTAACTCTGAGATCCAGAGCAGTTCGTTTTCAAGAGGAGAGTATTGAGAATTCCACTAAGGCTGAGAGGTAAACTTCTGACTGAACACTGATGGGTCACAGGCTCCTCCCAGGTTTCTGATATGGCTCACTCCAGTGTTCTGAGATTCTGCTTTTGAGGCTCTCATGGTTTCACTTGTGCATCCAGGATCAAAGGGGTATTTGAGCATGTAAATCACATGGTTGGTTTTACATAAGGTGACGACGTGTCTCACTTTGTGCGGTACTGCAGAGCATATTTATTATTTGTCCCACACATTAAGCCGATGTCCCACATTTGAATGACAGTCACTGTCTAAAAATGTGGCAATCAATCAATAAATAATGTATTTACTCATGGTCGCTGTTGGAGGGCGATTCCCAGAGAGTCTTTGTGAGATTAGCCAGATTTTCTTTTCCAATCGCACATGAAGTATGGCAGTAGGCTATATAGCTCCGCTCAATTTCCAGACCCAAAGATTGCAAAACAATACGGACGTGTTTACGGATGATAGTTTGTTGGAAAAAAAATCCATTCAAACCAAATATACTACATTTCTTCAATGGCATACAGATGTAGCACCGAATTTCAGACTCCAGCTTACAGCTTCCTGTCTACGACCTGCCTAAAACCAGTATAGAGGAATGTTAATCCCTCCCACTATTTTCCAAGAGGGCGTTGCCAGATTTTCAATTTCAGGTTTTAACCAGGAGATGGCGCTTCATTCACAAATACAGAAAGACAAGTTTCATGGACTTTCAGTTGTGTTTTGAAGAGCATTTGAACACATCAATATTTTAGATCAACTAAAGTATATCTAATTTTGTAATTCAATAATATATAGTCTTTATATATTAAATAATCATAATTATAATGTAAATGTTTACATTACACATCTTTATTTGTTATGCTCATACTTTTAAATGTACAATCGTTTGCTTTAATATGCAGTATATTTTTTGTATATTTTTGTGTTTGCTTCCTCCTGCTCCCTTTCGGACACATACTGTATGATTTATTATTATTATTAATATGAAGATATTATTAAGATAAGATAAGGTGTTACTTTATTGATTGAACATTTTAGTTTAGAATGTGCTGTCCCACAGTAATTCAGAAGGCTCACAGGTCACAGTTCCGACCATTATTTAAAACAATAGGTGCTTTCACACCGTCTACTACAGTTTGATTTGTATAGAGGGACCTCTGTGGCTGAATGGCCAGCGATTAGGTGTGGCGCATTTATCATAGGTGATCAGAGCTAACTGCCTGCCGTCAGATTTCATTTAAAAAACAGATCTGATTTTAAGACTACTTCTGCGCTCATAAAGAATGATAAGAATAAGAATAATGCGTATTGAACTGGTTTCATTAATTAGTAAGTTTATTTAACACTAGAACCGCCAATCGGGTCAATTTGTGTGATGTGTGTTGTGTGTGTGCAATGTAACTTTTTTTCAATAAAATATTAAAGTCTCCCAGTCCGTGACTTTTCCTGAAAGTGTGTTATGTAGCACCCTATGTTGTTAAAAATTGCATTCTAATAGCGGTATTTGACAGGTTTAGGTAGGCCTATACAAAAACCTCTGGCGGTTAGTGTTAAGGAAATTAGGTACAGTAGAAGCCCTTTTTTATCAGTAACGAATTTAGCAGTTGAACATAAAAGTCAACTAACTGAGGGTCACTTGCAATGACAGTGTTGTGTCTAATTGTAAGCTTGTCACTCAGAGTAACCTACAGTTAATTTAGCTGCTGGAGAAGAAAGATCAAGGGGGGAGGGGGGGGGAGAGCTGTGGTTGATGGGCCATTAGTTGTGTAAATACACAGCTGAGAGCTGCCGTTTCATTCGGACTGTTTAAAAAACGGTAACAACGGACTCTTTTTCTTAGCGGATGCATGTCAATTTAAATCAATACATACAACTATTTTTTAAATCAATACAACTATTTTATAAATCAATAAAAACATTTTCTAAATCCATAAAAGCATTTAAATTAATATTGGGAGTCATGTCGTTACTTTGTTGAGAATGTGGCCGTGTAATAAGCGGGATAATTTGCAGCGACTTGTTCTTTATGGGGAAAATAACACCCGTCATGTGTGTGTAGAGGTGTGTGTGGTTAAAACACTTTCATGAAGTGAAGGAATTTCCTTCTATAGAACAGCTGTGGGCAGCAGTGAGTGTCACGGACATGAATTCATAGATCAAGCCAGACTGGTGCACACACTCTCCTGTCCTGCCAGGCGACACGCCCGTTCTAAGCCGTGTCCCTCACTCCTCACATCCCTAGCTGCATCCCCACAAAATGTATTATGTTGTTACATCGTTTTAGATGTTATGTTTCAGTTGTGCTCTGTCTATGTTCAGTGATGTAAACTTGTCACCTTTCGGCTAAATTCGCCGTTTTGAATCCAAAATAGGTCGTTTGTGGGATTCATGTAGATCTGCAATAAAAATATTTTTGGGGTATTGGGGGGTCTGGGACCTGGAGTAATCTGCGGCCGTGAGCTGTTATGTGCCATCATGACACGCATGGTGTTCTTTTTTTATATATTATAATGAAGTACGAGCTGTGTGCTCGAGTCTTCCTGCCTGTCGGCTCTGCTCATGGATGTATAATAAGGCTCTGCTGCTCCGAGATGATGGTCTAGCTTCAGCAGCTACATTACCTACGAGTGCGTTCGTTAATATTAACTGCGCGTCCGGAGTCACTGTGGTACAGACTGGACCGCTGGTGAACAGCTGTTAGAACGGGCCGTTCAGGTGTTCAGAGCAGAGCTCCCTGTCGGAGCGGCAGAGCGTGATGTGAACTGAAAAGTTTTTCTGTGGCAATATTATTTAAGGAATCGTTGAGCTAGCTAGCTAGCATATATTGTCACTATCTGCTAACGTTAGCTTTAGCCTTCTATTTCTAATAGTTTTTTTCATAGGCTATAAACAGAGGTGGTATAAGTATATATATTGTACTTGAGTAAAAGTAGAAGTACTCAGATCTTGTACTTGAGTAAAAGTAGAAGCACACAGATCTTGTACTTGAATAAAAGTAGAAGTACTCAGATCTTGTACTAGAGCAGGGGCGGATCTAGAAAAATGTTCATGGGGTGGCAAGAGGGTGGCAGGAGATTTTGAGGGGTGGCATCCCTGGCAGAAGTATATGCTGATTTAATTGCAGTCATATCAATCAATGTTAACTTGGAAAGGCACAATATTAATATTTTAACTCAATAACATTTGGTGACATTTTTGTGGCACATCAGTAAAGCCTTAAATATAAATATATAAGGTGGCATACATAATTGAATGAATTTGAACTGAATGAGTTTGTCTCACTCTTAGACCAGCAGGGGTACCAAATCTATGCAGACTGCTGCAATAAGTACATTAATTAACTGTCTCATCGATGTGTGTCTGTATGAATATGATCATATAAACAATCATATTATTCCTATCAGCTGTCAATCCCTTTTATGATTCAGATATTCAGTGTTATTATTAAATAAACTATATTTTTTGGAGGAGTTAATGATGAATGTTCCTCAAGATGCTTGCTCACCCTCCTTCAAATTTGAAAGACAAGTAATTACTATCATAATTCAAAAGAATAAAAGGAACAGTTCAGCGCCCCACGACTTTACAAACAGTTACAACCTTGACTTTACATCAGAAAGAACAAACATTTAAGAAGTGACTAACTGCATCAGTTAGGGTTACAAAACGTGTATTCAGCTAAAACATATACATCGCTGCAGTTATTATCCAGTGGAAAGCCCTTACCTACTGGCCTAGTTAAATCAAAGTGGTTACTTTCTGTTGGCTGGGCAGTGAAGTTTTACGTCTTATTTGACTTTCTCAGGACTTAAAACAGTTTTTTGGGGGCAGACCCCCACAAAGAAAAAATATATATTTACACACGTAAGGACATCATCTTAACAGTTTATTATGCTCATCGAGTCATCCGTGAGCAGAGCATCAAGTTGGCATGCCTATAACAGCTGAATACGGCGATTACCATCTTGTTCAGCAAAACGCCTCACAAACTTAAGATTTAAAGCTATGGTGCATTTTGATTCAATGCTGAGTACAGCCTGAAGAACCTATCGAGGATTACAAAACTATAGGTTACTTACGTAACCCCAGTTCTCAGAGTAACATGAAGTGAGATGTCTCACTATGGGATGCGCCTCATCGCGGAGCAAACAGAAGCATCAATCTCATTACGCCAATCCTGATTGGCTGGTGATCTTGACGTCAGCGTCAGGGAATCCACCCCCTATAAGTGGCTTGCGCTACGCCGCATGCGTCATTCAAAATAAGCACCTCTTCTCGCTTCACCATAGCAAGGAGGGCCGTCTGGTGAGACATCTCACTTCATGTTACTCTGAGAACTGGGGTTACGTAAGTAACCTATAGTTCTCATTCATAACACTCCGTTCGATGTCTCACTATGGGATATTGTAGCTCCCGTATTGCCAGACGAGCTTATCTCGAAAGTCACCAAGACCAACCAGAACTTAACAGTTAGAGCTCTAACTCAGCAGGGGGCCCAGCACTGCATGGGCCACACTGGGAGCAGAGACGTCTAATCTGTAAAAGCGGACAAAAGTGAGCGGCGAGGACCAGCTCGCTGCTGCACAAATGTCTTGGATGGAAACACCCCTGAACAAAGCCCAGGATGTAGCCAGACCACGAGTCGAATGAGCACGCAAACCCGAAGGTGCCTGCAGACCCTGACTCGTGTAAGCCAAAGCAATTGCCTCCACAATCCAGTGAGAGAGCCGTTGCCTAGTAACAGGCTTGCCCTTCTGAGGGTTAGCCCAGGACACAAAGAGTTGGTCATTATGACGAAACTCTTTTGATCTGTCCATATAATTGCGTAAAGCACGGACTGGACATAGCAAATTTGGCTGCTGTTCCCCGGAGGAACACAGCGGCGGAGGAAATGCCTCAATGTCAATGGGGGTACATGAACCAACCACCTTAGGTATAAAGGCAGGGTTGGGCTTCAGCAACATTCTCGTTAACCGTCGGGCGAACTGAGTGCATGAAGGATGTACAGATAGCGCATGAATGTCACTGACTCGCTTGGCGGATGCCAGGGCCAGTAACAGCACTGTCTTGAGTGACAGGTGCTTCATGTCAGCTTCTTCCAGCGGTTCAAATGGAGGTCGAGTGAGCCCATCTAAAACCACTGTCAAGTCCCATAAGGGCACCAGTGACCTGGAAACAGGAAGGAGCCTGCGAGCTCCCTTCATAAAACGGCAGACCAGAGGATGCTGGCCGGCCGTCTTACCCTCAAAACCCACATGGCATGCAGCAATAGCAGCCAGGTACACTTTGATCGTGGAGAAAGCTCTGTGTTTATCAATTAGGTCCTGTAGAAATGATAAAATCACTCCCACAGCGCATTGAAAAGAGGTGTGCCCTTTTTGAAGGCACCAGTCCTCAAACACCCTCCACTTACAGTCATAAAGAGACCTAGTGGAGGAAGCTCTTGCACTCTGAATAGTGTTTATCACCTTCTGCGGGAGACCCACTGCATTCAGATTATACCACTCACGGGCCAGGCCCATAGGGCCATGCGCTCCGGATTTGGGTGAAAGATCGTCCCCCCCGCCTGAGACAGTATGTCTCTGCGTAGGGGGAGCTGCCACGGCTGACTGCACCGCAGCTGATATATCTCCCTCAGCCACTACCTTACAGGCCAGTGCGGAGCTATCAGGATCATTGTGTGTCGCCGTTCCCTCACTCTGGCCAGAGTTGGGGGTATCAGCGCCAGGGGTGGAAACGCGTACAGGAGGACCGGAGGCCAAATGTGCGCGAGCGCGTCCACGCCTAATGGTGCGTTTTGGTCGCGCATTGAAAAGAAAAGCTGACAGTGAGCATTTTCTTTTGATGCGAACAGATCTACCGCGGCTCGGCCGTAACGCACCCACAGCTGGCTCACAACCATTGGATGTAGAGTCCAGTCTGCATATAGTGGTACGCTTCTGGACAGCAGGTCTGCCCCGAGGTTCATCACACCCGGTACGTGCGTCGCTCTCAGAGAGAGGAGACTGCCGCAGCTCCACAAGATCAGTTTGCGTGCCAGCATGTGTAACTGGAGAGAGCGCAAACCTCCTTGTCGGTTTATATACGATATTGTGGTCGTATTTTCCGTCCTCACGAGGACATGGTGTCCTCTGAGAAAAGGCAGAAAGCGTTTTAGGGTGAGGAACACCGCTAAAAGCTCCAGGTAATTTATGTGCGACCGCTGGAGGTCTCTGCTCGAGAGACCCCTCACCGGACGACCTTCGTAAATACCTCCCCAGCCTGTCAGACATGCGTCTGTGGTGACCACCTTCCGTGAAAGGACAGCACCCATAGGCACGCCCCATACCAGAAAAGTCGGATACAGCCAGTGGCGCAGTGCCATTATGCATTTCACAGTAACCATCACTCTCCGCGCGCCATGACGCGCGGGGTTTAGTTTTAAAGCGGCTACCCAGCGCTGAAACTCCCTCATGTGTAACCGTCCCAGTCGTACGACCAGGATGGCTGACGCCATGAGCCCCAGTAACCGCAGGCATGATCTGAAAAGAACATGTTTGCGCAGCTGGAAATGAGCGAGGTAAGCTCTGAAAGCTTTCACTCTTTCCGCTGACAGGCAAAGTAAAGGGCACCGAGTTCAGGTGTAAACCCAGGAAGAGTACAGTCTGTGCCGGGCACAACATGCTCTTTTCTGTGTTTATTATGAAACCCAGGTTGAGCAGGTGCTTTACGAGGACATTTGTCTGCGTAATAGCCTCCTGTTCCGACTGTGCGAGAAGCAGCCAGTCGTCTAGGTAGGTTGCCAGGCGAATACCCTGTTGTCTTAACGGGGCTATCGCGGCTTCCGTACATCGTACAAACACTCTTGGACTGAGAGACAGACCGAAGGGAAGTACTCTGTATTCGTAACAGATCCCCTGAAATGCGAACCTCAGATATTTCCTGGGTGAATAATATACTGGGATATGGAAATACGCATCTTTCAGGTCGACTGATGTAAACCAGTCGTTTTGTCGCACAAGACGCAGCAGAGATGTGTGAGTGAGCATTCTGAATTTGTATCTTTTTAGATACGCGTTCAGAGCCCTCAAATCTAGTATTGGCCGAATTCCGTTCCCTCCCCGTTTGGGAACGAGGAAATACTTGGAAGAAAAGCCGCTCTGACTCCGCTCGGCGGGTATTATAGATATAGCCTTCTTTTCTAGAAGCGAGAGGATCTCTCTTTCTAGAATGTGGGCTGACTCCCCTCGGGCCTGTGAATACAGAACGCCCGAGAAACGAGGGGGGGTGACAGCGAATTGGAGTCTGTAGCCCCGTGTAACTGTCTTGAACACCCAAGCAGACGTTGTGAGCATCTTCCGCTGTTCGCTCCTTAGAGCCAGCGGAGATGTCACGTCTTTTGCCCTCTGAGTCTCTACTTGTTGTGTTATGGGGCCCTCTAGTGTCTGAACACGGTGGTACCCCGATTTGACAGTCCCCACCGACACTGCGTATGCACGTGACGGAGGTGCCTTAACAACCCCAGCCGGCACTGCGCCTGCACGTGATGGTGGTAGCCTCACAGCCCCAGTCGTCACTGCGCATGCGCGTGGCGGCGGTGCCTTCACAGACCCGTTCATTGTCCGCCTTTTGAGAGAGGCCGTAGCTGCTCTCAAAAGGGGAACAAATGGCGGGCTGTTTATTGGTTTTATTGTTTTCATTGTTTTCTCTTTCATTTTTCTGAGCTGCGCCCTCAGCCTGAGGCCTGGATGCGTCAGCGGAAAATGCTTTATCTGAGAAAACAGAACAATATTGTGACATGTGTTTTGGTGCACTTGAGGATGGCGTTGAGACATCTCTCGAGGCAGCGGGAACACATCTGGAGCTGGGGAACCTTCCAGCTCCGTCACCGAGGGAAGAAGAGGAGGCTGTCAGGCCGCCAGCTTCTTCTTCCTCGACTGCTGGCCGAAATTCCGGGTTGGCTGCGCCTGGGCTGCAGCCGGAACCGGAAATGTTCTGGGCCAACTCGCCCTCGTCTCCTGCCTGGGCTGGGGACTCGGGGTGGGCCGTAACCTCTGCTGTTTCGGTACTTTAAACCGAGCAGCTGAGGTAGCTTGGGCGAAGGACTGCCGCTGTGAAGGCAGCGGCTGGACCCTTCGAGGAAGACAGAGGTGGAGGGCCTCGTCTTCCTTCTTCTTGGACTCGCATCTCTTCTGCATAGAAGCGAGCGCAGATCCAAAAATCCCCTCGGGAACGATGGGCATGTCCAGCACATCCTCTCTTTCCCGGTCTGGGAGGTTGGTGAGGTTGAGCCATCTAGCTCTTTCCTGCACGACTATAATTCCCATTGCCTTTCCCGTGGCCTGGACGGCGCAGCGTTGAACGCGGAGACAGATGTCCGTGATCGCGGCTATCTCGTCCAGTACTCCCGGTCCCGGATTACTTGACAGATCCTCGCAGAGCTCCGCTTGGTAAGCGGTTAGCAGCGAGGAAACGTTCAAAGCCCTGGCAGACAATGGGATGTCTAGTCTGGCTGCGGCACGCTGACACACGGCCTGCAGGTCCATACTCAGACAGGGCGAAGCTGGTGTGCTATCGCCCGGGAGAGCAGCCATCGCTCCCGGCGTTGCAGCCTGAGCCGATGACATGAAGACGTTGTCTTCCTGCTCATCAGAGTCGGACAGGAGGAATCCAGAGGTTTCATCCTCTTCGTCCTCCGTATAGTCCAACTCCAGGACATCTTCTGCGGGCGAGACCATGGTGAGGTCCAGCCGGGGGCCCCAGCTTGGTATAGCGTGGGGCCCCGCTCGCACGTCCCTCGCTGCCACCGAGTCCCAGCCTGACACGGCGCGGGACTCCGGTTCTGCAGCTGCCACGAATGATGAGCCCCAGACCGACACAGTGCGGGGCTCCATCTCTGTGGCGGACGCCCCCATGTCTTGATTTCCGTCCGGTAAATCAGAGGACATGAGGGGGTCCTGACCCGACAAGCTAGCTTGGCGAGCTAACCGTCGGCGGAGGCTCTTCACGGTGAAACGGGCACAATGCCCGCATGAGCCGGGGTTGTCGATAGCCTCCTGGGCATGTTGCAGCCCGAGACAGGACGAGCACACCTGGTGTGCGTCTGTGTCCGAAATCTCCAACCCGCAGCCGCAGAGCCGAGCCTCCGATTCCCTGGCTCCTCTGGTGTGAGGGAGAGACGTGTCCATCTTGTCCACCATTATGGCGACGTGGGAAGGACGCGCTCGTAGCAGGTGCGTTGCTGAGAAAAGAGAATCACAACCTGTCGTTAATCCGGAGAAAAAGTGACGGTGTAGATTTTATTCTCAAAGAATATTAACTGGTGTGTTAATACCTTTTTTATCTTCTACTCCTCTGGTGTGAGAGAGAAAAAGAAAAAACGTCCTCGCTACCGTGGTGTCGGTAGTGAGGGAAGACAAACTAGCAACACGTGTGTTGCTAGCTTGAAAAAATCAAAACCTTACCTTTATTTCCGAAGAAAAAACGGCGAGGTCGATTTGCAATACTAACTGGTGTGTTAGTATTAACAGTCTTCTTGCAGAAGTATATATAGAAGTAGCCGGCGAGCGCCCGTCGACCGAAGTTAGCTTGGATAGCTTGGTTCAGTCTGTGGACTGTTAAGCTAGCCCGGCTACCAATATAGAGATGTGCTCTGAAGCGAGAAGAGGTGTTTGAATGACGCATGCGGCGTAGCGCAAGCCACTTATAGGGGGTGGATTCCCTGACGCTGACGTCAAGATCACCAGCCAATCAGGATTGGCGTAATGAGATTGATGCTTCTGTTTGCTCCGCGATGAGGCGCATCCCATAGTGAGACATCGAACGGAGTGTTATGAATGAGAACTAATGTCACAACAGGACTTAGAAAAGCTTGTCCATGCTTTTATTTTCAGTAGACTTGACTGCTGCAATAGTGTATTCACAGGGCTGACAACAAAATCCATCAGAAATCTGCAGCTGATTCAGAACGCTGCTGCACGTGTCCTCACTAAAAGAGTGGATCACATCAGTCCGGTTCTGAAATCTTTACACTGGCTTCCAGTCGGCCAAATAATCTATTTTAAAATACTATTGCTAGTTTTTTAAATCATTACATGGTTTAGGATCAAAGTATATTGTTGAACTCCTGCATAATTACGAGCCATCAAGGTGCCTCAGGTCTTCTGGGACGGGTCTTCTATCGGTTCCGAGAGTAAAAACAAAACATGGAGAGGCAGCATTTAGCTATTATGCCCTGACAATCTGGAACAAACTACCCAAATCATGCACGTCCGCAGAAATGCTTACTATTTTTAAATGGAGACTAAAAACATATCTCTTTGGTTGCTTTTAATTGAGCTGCTCATATTCGCACTACAGTATGCCTTTTAAACATGTATTGTATACCCGTGGTGTTTATTTGTATTATTTTATTATCTTTGCTTTGTAATGCCTGTTGTAAAATGCCATTATATGTGTTTTTACTGTATGTATTCCTAAAAAGTCTTTTAATTTGTTTTGTAAAGCACTTTGAATTGTCGCGTACAGAAAAGTGCTATATAAATAAACTTGCCTTGCAGCCAAACCTGACGTGCTCTTCTCTGTCACTGTAGACCGCAAATACCTCCTTCCTTCCGTCTACTTGGATCCGAAATGCTTCTCGTTTTGCGCTGTCCCCCCATTCAAATGAAATCGCCGCCAATCATATTTCCAGGCTCCCGACAGGGCCGGGGGAGGGGTTACAAGGCTCGCGTCTTGTGCTGCATTCACTTGCACTCGGACATTAGAGCTTTTCTCTCATAAATGTCCGATGAGCCACAACTTTTCTTTCAAAACAAAGCTGTCAACTGGGGTGGCAGCTGGGGTGGCAAGGCATTTTTCTGACCCCGTGCCACCCCGTAGAACCGCCACTGTACTAGAGTAAAAGTAAAAGTACTCAGATCTTGTACTTGAGTACTCAGATCTTGTACTTGAGTAAAAGTAAAAGTACCAGAGTGTAGGAATGCTCTGTTACAGTAAAAGTCCTGCATTCAAAAGGTTCCTCAAGTAAAAGTAGAAAAGTATTCTCATCAAAATATAGTGAAAGTAGCGACAGTAAAAGTAGTCATTGTACAGATTGGTCCATTTCAGAATAATAGATATGATATGTTTTATAATGATTGATCATGAAAGTGTTCTCAAAGCTGGTAAAGGTGCAGCTAGTTTGAATGACTTTGTATACTGCAGGGTAGCTTGTGGATTTACTCCAGGTGGAACTAAAGTCTGATTTAACACTTGATTATATTTCACATCATTCATCCACATCTGTAAAGTAACTAAAGGTATTAAATACATGTAGTGGAGTAGAAGTACACCATGTACCTCTGAACTGTAGTGGGGTAGAAGAACAAAGTAGAGAAAACATTGAAATACTTAAATAAAGTACAAGTATCTCAAAATTGTGCCCAAGTATAGTACTTGTTGAGTTTATGAACTTAGTTACTTTACACCATTTGGCTATAAAGATAGAAAGACTTAAGCCTTGCACAGAGGCCTGAAAATACATTTTCAAAATGCTCAACAGTGCTGCCAAAATTATAAACTGACTGCTACACAATTTAAAATAAATGCTTTTATATATTTCTATCAGATGTGACTCTTTGGCGTTTCTGTTATTATTAACACTGCTGCTTTAGTTGTTCTGACTGCTAAAATCCTCTGTCATTCCGTGGGGTGGGGGAGCCGGGGGCTCGGATCCTTGTCACCTTTTTCATACCTGATGAGTTTGCATCCCTGTATGTTAAAAAGCCTCAGTCACCTTAATTCATGTAATAAAAACATCTCAGGTCAGTAACACTCAAAGCTAAATGTGCAATACCATGTTCAGCTATGTTACTATTTATAATGTTATTGTTGTTACATCAGAAGATGTACATATTGGAATGATTTCTTAACTTACAGTAGGCTATTTTTTACAGTATGTGTTGGAAGGATGTATTAAATTACTATGAATATTGTCATTGTTGAAGGCTTTTAGAGAAGGATGAACTATAAGCCTGAATTACATAACATTTTATACCTAAAAACATAAAAGCCACAATAAATAAATCACAATTATTCTAGTTATTTTTACCTCCCGTATTGCTTTCAACCCACCAGCTTTTATGGTGTTGTTACGTCACTAACTGTAAGCTTGTCACATACAGTCTATGGTCACTCAGAGTAACCTACTGTTAATTTAGCTGCTGGAGAAGAAAGATCAGGGGGGGAGGGGGGGGGGGGGGGGGGAGAGAGCTGTGGTTGATGGGCCATTAGTTGTGTAAATACACAGCTGAGAGCTGCCGTTTCATTAACACTGTTTAACAAACGGTAACAACGGACCATTTTTCTTAGCGGATGCATGTCAATTTAAATCAATACATACAACTATTTTTTAAATCGATAAAAACATTTTCTAAATCCATAAAAGCATTTCAATTAATACTGGGAGTCATGTCATTACTTTGTTGAGAATGTGGCCGTGTAATAAGCGGGATAATTTGCAGCGACTTGTTCCTTATGGGGAAAATAACACCCGTCATGCAGATCAGGATCCCTCCGCTACGCTTTGGGATCCTGATCTGCCGACGAGGCTCCATTAAAATATAAATATTTTTGGTGAATTACTGAGTTTAGGCACGTTAATAATGTTTTAATGAAGTTGAATACAGTATATTCATATGTGTCAGTGATTTCATGTCAATTCGGCGAACATAAACATAAATGATCGTGGTGAAGATGATGATTAAATTAGGATTAAAAATTGAGAGCCGGGCTGCATTTCCTCCTGTTCGTTTTTTTCGACTAAACAACATTATTTTGTTAAATAACAACATGGTGATGTTTTGTAAATGATTACATGTCTCTTATTTAGCACAGAGTATGATATCCGTGACATATGGATCTTAACAAAGTTCCGCCAGGGGTGGACTGGCCATCTGGCATACCGGGCATCGTCCCGGTGGGTCGTTGACCCAATGTGGGCCGGTCCGCAATGTTTTTTTTTTCTTTTCGTTTTTTTCCCTCTAAATTCCCTCCAATTGGGCCGGCCAATTGGCTACACAAGACTAGCAGTGTGTTGCCAGCATCGACACATATTATTGGTCTATTGTTTGTCATTGTCAATCAATCATGGGCTGACAGGCTCAGAGAGCCCTGACAGTGCTGTCAATTACAACACAAACCAGGGTGGGGCGGGACCTCATGGCATGGGTGGGAGTCGCGGGACGGACTGCTGCTGAGCTGAAAATGGATAAGCAGAAGAAATGCCCGGGTGGCGCTGAAAAACTGCGACTTAAAAAGCTGAAGTCTCTGGAGGTGGAGGCTGCTAAATATTCTAAATTGACGGACTTATTTGGTGCCGGGGTCACCACCCCAGCAGGTGCTGCTGCGCCGGGAGACGAGCGAGTGGAGGCATACATGGTAAGTAACGTTAGCTTGGGGCTGGCTAGGCTACATTTTTGAGACATGTCCAAAAAAAAAGGAGAAAACGTTTTTACATTGAATGTGATGTGACCTAATGAACTGCATAGTCCTACTTGTGACAACATATTAGCCCAGAGTTGAAGGGCTGTGAATGTTGGTAGTTGTGGTTGATTTTGTTTAAATATGCCGAATTGTGATATTATGGGTTTTTATTGTTCAGATGATTTAGCTAGGCAAGCTAAGAGCTGCTAACGTCAGCGGTTTCTTGTACCCATAGCAACAGTAAACGTTCACATGGACCAACGAGCTGTAAGTAGAGATGAAGCTGCAGAATCAAGCTGTATTGTAAATACAGATGAGATACTTTGAATTTTAGCACAAAATATAAGTAAACCTATAGGAAATAATTAGATTAATTTGCAATATTTGCCATTGAATTTATTGTAATCTTTCAATTCATTTATTGTTTATTGAGGTGATAACTATTTCATAATTTGTGTGTAACTTTAATTTCTGTGTAAATCTGTTACTTTTACTGTAGTTTTCAAATGGCTGTGTATAGTGCTGTCTTGAGCATTTTCAGGTATTGTCACAAAGATCTGACTTTTTTGCATTGGAAAACACTAGTTAGTGTCATAATGAAAACATGGCAAAGCCACTAGTGTTGTTACGCTCGCGAACGTTTCGTTCAATATGAACTAATCTTTTATCTTGTACATTATTCTGTGGTTTTGAGTTATTTCCCCATCCAATGATAAATGCTTTCCCTATGTCCAGCCCAGACAGGTTCACGGCAAGTCCAGCTGGTCAGTTCAGGGAGAGAGCCAGACCAATTCAGGCAGCCCAAAGAGTGCACCACCTGAGAGGGAAAAGGCTGTAGAGAGTGAGGAGTATGTCAGCCCAAAGACAGGATCACCTGAGAGGGAAAATGCTGGAGAGAGTGAGGAGTTCATCAGCCCAAAGACAGGATCACCTGAGAGGGAAACAGCTGTTGAGAGCTATGAGTGTGCCAGTCAACTAACTGATTTTTTTTCACAACCTGATCAGAGAAATCTCCAGTCATTTTTAAATTACCATCCTCAGCAAAAAAGTAGCAATCCAGTGGTGCAGAAAGTGTTCTGTAGCAGAGACGGCACCAGTAGAAGGTGGCTGACGTACTGTCCAGAGCGTCACATGCTGTATTGTTTCATCTGCATGGCATTCGGTAAGAGAACTGATAGCAGTCTGTTCATCAGTGGAATGTCAGATTGGAGGCATATACACCAGCGCACAGAGGAACATGAGAGAAGCAGTGGACACAGAAACTGTGCTGAAGCTTACCTCTTGAAATCCGCCAGTGCTGATATCAGCAGTGTGTTTGGTGGCAGTCAGATGTCGGCGCACAGAGAGCAGGTCAGAAAGAGACGGCAGGTTTTGGAGCGCATCATAGATGTCATCAAGGTTCTTGGGAAGAGGGGGCTTGCATACAGGAGGTCAGAAAATGAGGCAGCATATACTCTGGAAGACCACACAGTTGATCATGGTAATTTCTTGGAACTCATACTTCAACTGGGGAAGTATGATTTCTGTTTAAAAGAGCTGCATTGACAGCTGCATTGAGAACAGCAAAAAGTTGCATTTGTCTGGTGGCACGAGAGGCAGAGGCTCCCTTGTAACTTTACTCTCCAAAACCACAGTCAACTCAGTGATAGATGCAATTCACCATCTGATTCAAGAAAACATCTCCAGTGATATCAAGAAAGCAGGAATGTTTTCAGTGCAGCTGGAAACAACACAGGACATCACCTCTCAGGATCAATGCTCTATAATTATGAGGTGTGTTACTGATGTTGTTCATGAGAGGCTTGTTGCAGTGCTGAAGTGCAGTTCATCCACTGGACAGGCCTTGGTCAACATGCTGTCAGAAGTTCTGGATAAAATGGGCCTCAGCAAGACCATGTGCATTGGAAATGCGACTGATGGGGCATCAAACATGCAAGGCCAATACAAAGGATACTCCTCACTATTGTCTGCACAATCTCCAAACCAGGTGCATGTATGGTGCTACGCACATGTACTAAATCTGGTGCTTGCAAACACAACCCAGATTGTTATTGAGAGTGGGTCCCTGTTTGCGCTCCTCAATGGCATTGCGGTATTCATCAAAGAGTCATATAAAAGGATGAATGTGTGGGAAGAGTCAGGCCGAAACAAGAGACGTAGACGCCTTGCTCCTATTTGCGAGACACGCTGGTGGGCCAAGCATGAGGCCCTGAAGAAGGTGTTTGGCTCCTTTGGAAAACCGGAAGATGGTCTGTACGTTGATGTGCTGTTGACATTATCAGCTATACAGAAACAGGCAACAGTGAAACCATGTATCCGTGTCATGGCCAGAGGATATGCAGAGTCATTGCTCAACTATGAGACGATCTTGACGGCTCAAATCTTCCTCCGCATATTTGAACATACCTCTCCATTGTCTAAATACCTTCAGACGGCAGGATTGGACATCCTCTCTGCTCACAGAATGGTGGCATCGACACAGGATACGCTGAAAAGCTTGGGAAGAGATTTTGAATCTGTAAAAAAAGCAGCAGACACATTTGTCAACTGGACAAACACAGAAATCTAAGAGAGAGATGACACGGACATAGAAGTGGAGGCCACACTGCCACAAAAGTCGAGGAGGATGAAAAAAGTCTTGCCTGGAGAGATGGCTCAGGATGAGACCCTGGATGATGCAGAAAAATCCTATGAGGTGAATGTGCATAACCGGATCATGGACACAGCAATTGAAGCCATTCATAGGCGCTTTTTAACACACGGCAATCTATATGCTGACTTGGCATGTCTGGATCCCAGAAACTTCCCTCAGCTCTGCACCAGTGCTCTTCCCCAGTCTGCCCTTCAAGACTTAAGCAAGTGCTTGCAAGGATTTGACAGCAGGGCAACCAAGGAAAATATGCAGGCCGAGTTGAAAAGCTTTGCACTCCAGTGGAACAGGCTGAAGGCATCCCCATTTGCAGAGTACAAAGCAAGAACAGTAGAAGATGGATCAGGTGGTGAGGAGGACAACACAGAAGAGGTTGAGATAACTCCCATAAACTGTTGCTCCTGCAAAGAATGCCCTCTGTGCTGCTACCAGATACTTCGCCGTTTCAACATGCTAACAGATGCATAACCTGCCCTAGGCCTTGCTTATAAATACCTGCTTACATTATCCCTCACACAGGTGGCTTGTGAGCACACATTTTCAATTTTGAAGTTTATTAAAAACAGACTCAGAAGCACCCTCTCATCTGATAAATTGGAGGCATTTATGTTGATGGCCACAGAGAAAGACATCCTCATGTCCTTGGACTCTGACTCTGTGATAGACAGACGAGAAGAGTGAGCTGCTTAAAAAGCTGCTCCACTGATAAGGCGAGAAATATTTAATATTATTGTTATTATCACACATCACACATTATGGATGTAGTAATTCATTATTTGTCATTTTAATGATGCTTTTCAGAAGTTGTATTGTGCTTATGTGTTGATCCTTACTGGTGTGATCATGTACACTAAATTATCAATTATTCTCCATTACAGGTTGTTCTGATATATTTGAGGAGTCGTTCTCCCTCTGTTCTATATGTGGACTTGTTCTCTCATTTGGGACCACTGTTAGAATTTGGTAAGTTTATCATGTATTTTTTTATGTTGTATAAATTCATACTTCATAATTTAAAAAAAGTTTTGAAAAAAACGCACATCCCAAAAGTTTTCAACTCTAGGTGCAGGACAGAGGAAAACATTTTATTTATTTTTCAGACTTAATAATGTATCTAATTCCCTCTCAGGTTGACCACTTGACATGTGAGAGCTTGAGGAGTTGTTCCCCCTCCGTCCATGTTCGAGGACTTGCTCTCTCTCTGCGTCCACTCTCTACCTTCACTGCACCAAAGTTTGGCTGTTGAGTCTCCTCTAGTATGGTGAGTTTATAATTTTTTATGTTTTATGAAATCATACTTAATTTGTGATGATTAGAGACTTAATAATGTATCCGATTCCCTCTCAGGTTGACCACTTGACATGTGAGAGCTTGAGGAGTTATTCCCCCTCCGTCCATTTTCAAGGATTTGCTCCCTTACTGCCTCCACTTCACCACTTTTTGAGAAGTCTATGATTTGTTGAGTATGTCATGTGTCTTATAATGTTATATGAATTCATACTTGATTTGTGATGATGAGAGACTTAATAATGTTTCCATGTCTCTTTTAGGTGGACCACCCTATATATGAGAGCCAAAGGAGTTTTTTTCCCTCTGTCCCCTTTTGAGGACCTGCTTTGTCTCCTCCATCATTCACTGGGCCACTTTTAGGCTCCTGAGCTTATTTCATGTGGTGAGAGGAATGCAATATGTGTATGTTTAAAGGTTATGTTTAAAGGTTTATGTGAAGAAACATACTATATGTGTGATAAAATGACAATTGGTAATTCATAAATGTCTCTTTATATTCTCTGCTACCATTATCTCCTGTCAAACAGGTTTTCCTGACCTGCTAGAAGTTCTTCTATGATGCTTGAGTCATCCATCATATCTGAGAGCTTCGTCTTGACTTTGTGAGTTTATTATGCAACTTGTTTTGTCTCAGATTGAAACAAAAGGTTTGATTATGATTATGTCCTGGCTGAAGATTTTCATATTGATGGTTTTAATTTCAAACATCTGCATATCTTTTAAGTTCAATTAACAGTTATGCAGGTAGGCCTTAGGGCTCTTTTGAGACTTAAGTCATCCTTCATGACAGATACATTTGTTCACTAAGTGTCACTACGTCACAATATGGCTACATGGCTACTTATATTTGTCAGTACACAGATACTGAGTACAAGTTCTGTTTGCTGTTTCTTGCAGGTCATGAATTTGGTGAGGAGTGGAGCTGGCTGGCTGCGGACGGGAAAGTATAGAGCAATACATACTTGTGCACATACACGTATATGAGAATGCATATCTATTCAGACCTGTAACCCATGTCTTAGACTTTTCACACAGCTACAGTATATATATATATATTTTTTTTTTTTCCAATTCTCTATTTATGGTTTCATAATGAGTGAGTGAGCTCCAGCTCTAATGCTGCTACTGTCTGTAATATGTTTCTATTTAGATTATTTGTCAGGATATTTTTTTGTTATTATTGTCCGAGTCTGGTTTTAACTAATACTGGGCTTACACCAAAAGATTTTCAAAGTCACAGACTAAAAACTGAAAGGGTAGCATAAGGGTTCTTCCCGTTAGTCTCGTCCCACCTCTAGTCATGACATAACTTCTGTTGTGATTTGACACTATAATGAATAAAGATTGATTGATATAGCTGTCAATTTTAGTCCTTGAGTTCATAGTTAAGTGCTTTATTTGTTAACTGCTATCAAGGAATATGACTCTCCTTTGTAGTATGCATGAGAGAAGATGCCGCAAGTTTAGTGGACCTCTATGTAGTGTCCGCTGATAATGTAGTGGGCTGGTCTGGACAGAAAATGCCAGGGCTGAATTTTTGTCCCAGTCCACCCCTGAGTTCCGCTGAACATCCAGCGTACTGTATCTGATTTTATTTCACATGAGCTCCAGTGTGGAACCCCACTGCACCCACTGGTGGATCAATGATCCATTGCAGCTGGCTTCATTATAATTACATTTATCTATCACGGGGGCGGTCTCAAGTCAAGCTGGAGGTTTTCCCTTGAGCGAGGGCAGATCACGTACCAATCACGGCCCTCGCGTTTCAAACTGTCTGAAATGGATCGCTACCTCTGTAGTTTGTGCAAACAGTTAACCCATAGTAAAGCATTGCTATTGATAATTATAGCCTATAAATTCAATATAAAACATTTTTAAGGGTTAGGAGGGCATTACATTTAAATGTAAACTAGCTCTTTTCATTGCAGTTACATTTTCCCGCCCAAACGTAATCTTTATCCCACATGGGGCTTGTTTGCACCTGATTGTTTTACATGAGATGTTTCCTTTTTTTAATTAATCAGCACCCTACACATTCTATGGTCGAGCGGTATTTTATCTTCACTAAGTACATGCCTTATTAGCTGTGTGTATTACAACATATCTCTTAGAAATGTGTTGGAGGCAATATGATTGTGTAAGAATCTGGATCACGCAACGTGTGTGTGTGTGTGTGTGTGTGTGTGTGTGTGTGTGTGTGTGTGTGTGTGTGTGTGTGTGTGTGTGTGTGTGTGTGTCTGTGTGTGTCTCTGTGTGTCACAGTTTGTACAGTTTGTACACTCACATCTTTGTCCCCTACATGTTTATCTGAAGTGACCCAGTTAGTGAATGCTTGAACGGGTCATTGTGTCCATGCCAGCAGTGATTTTGGATCCCCAGCGCTGACAGAATTATAGCTGAAGGCTGTTTCTCCATCAACTCACCTCAGAAGACTCCTTTCACCTGACATGAACGCTTAGCGGGTCACACACAATGACTGTCTCCCTCCTCCCAGCCCCCCCCGCTCCCGTCCGCTCACATCTCCTCCAGTCCTCCGATGAGATTAAACTTTAAAGTCCTCTTTTAGCATCACTAAATTATTGCCATATTCAATCTGAGACATTAGTATAACAACCGTAAACAAACAGAGTCAGTGCTCAGCGGAGCGGCAGCCCCTCGCGGCTTCTCTTCTGTCACAATGTATCGTCTGGGAGCTTTTCTCCATCGCAACAGCAGGGCCATAGCAGGGCCACAGCCTGGACTCTAGCATTGATGCAAGGAGGGCTGAATCTGGCTCTTTGGCATGAGAACTGTTGAGTTATACCAGTTGGCTTAGTTGGCTTAACCAGTTAAGCCCAAAGCCTGTTTTTCAGGTCTCAGGCTCGAAAATGACTTTCCCAGACTATATCTTCACTTCTAAAAGGGTTAAATTAATAATAATTGTTCTCAAAGCAATGATAAACCTGTGAGTTGGATGTAGAAAAGTCAGAATCAATATAGAACTGTTTTTATTTTAAAGTAAATTCAGATTGAACATAGTAAAACAATTTAAATTATATTTTCCGTCCAAAAAAAAAACATTACTCAGTGCATGACATTAAAGGCCCAGTGAAGTGTGCACCTGTGCATGATCTGTTATGCTAATACGTATAGTAATGACCAAAATTGTCCATTGGAACCCATATCAAAAAATGTTGGAATAGCAACAAATTTGACGAGTTTTGAATTTTCCGGGGAAATCTGCAGTCGACCTTCGCCTTCGTGGGCGTGGCTTGCGATCTACTGCGTGACGTCACGAGATGGACGCCGCTGCACTGTTTACATTCACCACCGTTCCTTTTTTCTCTTTTTCAAAGTCGAATTTCTCAACGTTTTTGAGCTAGTATTTTCCTGGAAAGTGTGTCGGAGTCGACTGGAAGTGATTGCCAATCGAGAAAACCTGAAAATGGAGGCGACAGTGAAGAAAGAGGGATGAAAAACACAGGGGAAACGATGCATTGCCGCTGGCTGTAGTAATGTCAAGTCTGCCGAAGTGGCGATGTTTCTGTTCCCAAAAGATGAAGGTGAGCCTGGCTGGTGTCATTGTTTCGTAGATTATTTGATTGATCATGATAAATAAAGGCCAGTGGTCGATTCGAGAGAGAGAGAAAGAGAGACTGACAGAGTTACAGGGTTGTTGTTAGCATCTGGTGCTAGCTCGGAGCTAACGGAGATTAGCTGTTTCAACAATAAGGAGAGGGAGAGTGCTCTCCTGTGGGACTGAGAGAGATAACGTCAGCTCAGGGAGGTAAACTGTAGCCTAAGTTATCTCAGTGGGTTTGGTCATCTATGTAAACAAATATTTCCATCTATGTAATATTAGTTGTATAAAATAGGTTAAGAAATCATTCCAATGTTTTTTGATTATTGAAATATATGTTTCATATGAGTGTTGAGAGCTGTATCCATAAATCTCTTAATGTTGCCCTCAAAGTGCACCAGATTGATCACTTTCCTCATCTATCCTGTCCGAAAAGCTGTCCAAATCAATCATTTCTCTCACACTAGTATCACTTTCCAGAGTCTCCGCCATGTTTACAATCGCAACTGGGTACATCTTGTGACGTCACAGCCACTATCGTCTGCAACTTCCGTTAGGCTCAGACGGCAAAATTAATAATTCATTAATTCATTAATTATGAATTATTAAAAATTATTTTAGCCATGAACAGGCACAATGATATGTAAGGAATGAAACTGCCATTTCATTTTGGTGCAAAAACATGCACTTCACTGGGCCTTTAAGGATTTTGGGAGATGGCCCTGTGGGCCATCTAAGCTAATTTACAGATGGCCCTGAGCCCAATAGAGATTGCCCTGAAAAATGCGCGCGGACGAAATGACGCACGAAGGGTTCTGGGGGCCTCTCCCTAGAACATTTAGATTTTTGCAGGTCTTAGATGCTGTCTGGTGCATTCTCTAGACTGAATTATAAGATGAACCACCACAATATTACAATTTCAATTGTATTCTTCATTTCACTTGTTTGTGTTTGCTCGCTTGCATGTCCTGCATAGCTATAATAAATACTTAAGTTGTTGGTCAAGACACTTTCCATCTGATGAAGGCAAATGCCTTCCCAGATGTAAAAAAGTAGAAAACATTACATGCAGTTATAACTGCCAAAACAAACATTATTTAAGCTATTATGGCCCCTGTTAAAAATGTTTGTAAAGTTATCCACTAGGGATGTAACGATACCAAAAACTCACGGTACGATAATATCGCGATAACAAGTACACGGTACGGTATTTATCGCGATATTGAATAATAAAGGGAAGGGAAAAAAAATCAGATTTTTTTTTTTCTTCAATAAAACATTTTTTTACTCGGAAAATGTTTTTTTATTAAATAATAAATCTGATTTTTACAGCATTTTTGTAGGATAGCAGTATTTTAAAGTGTCAAAAACAAAGTGACAGTAACAGACTGGAACAAGAAAACCAGTGTTTTTTTACCTACTAGTACTACCAAACAAAGTAAGCTTTGTTTTCTTTATGCCACTGCATCTCACAAATAAACAAGGACATTTAATAATCAGACCCTGCAATAAAATAAATCAAGTTTCACTTTAGTTTTTCAAGTAACTCAACTCAAACTCACTAGTCACTCACTCAGCATCATCAGACAGGTTTTTAGGAATATGAGAATGTCCACATTTCCAGGTATTTATAAGCTGGGATGTTTGGGCATTTACAATATCCCCTGCTCTGGAAACAACTCTCTCGCTTGGTACTGATGTTGCTGGGACACCAGTGGTCGCGTTAACCGAATATTTTATTTAACAATGACGGAAAAATCTGAACGCAGTCTGTCATTTTGACAGATTAAAAGAAACTCGGAACAGCGCCAACGTTTCCCCGCAGCCAGGCTCTGTTGTTATGCCGTGTTATGCATGCCCTCCAAAAGGAAATGATATAGTTTCCAAACCGTACTTTGCCGTACAGATCAATACATGTCTGGGAGGTCTTGCTTTACGCTGTGCGCGTCCCGCGAGGTGCATGTACACTCGGCATAACACCGCCCCCCCCCCCCCCCCCCCGTTGACAGTTCACGAGCATGCTCTATCGTGAACTTTTCAGACCCGACGGGTAATAAGGGATTATGACGGATATTTTACGATCATGTCTGTCGAAATGACGGACAGCGAAAAAGTCTAACGCCAGGCTTATTGACAGGGCTCGATATAAATATATGGTTGATACTTGTCAATGTCTCTAGGTGTGTAAATGTAGCCCTGTAAATACGATGTCCTTTTGTGTTATCTGTTGTTTTATTTTCATGTTGTAACCTACTTGCTGCCATGTTAGAGAGGTCTCTCTTGAAAAAGAGATCGATGATCTCAATGGGACCACCTGGTTAAATAAAGGTTTAAAAAAAAAAAAGTGTTTAAAAA
Source organism: Notothenia rossii (assembly GCF_949606895.1). Lineage (NCBI taxonomy): Eukaryota > Metazoa > Chordata > Actinopteri > Perciformes > Nototheniidae > Notothenia > Notothenia rossii. Next base: position 61,134,286 of record NC_136901.1, on the reverse strand, counting down.
AAAAACTTTTTTTTAAAATAATTTTTTGTTGAAAATCGATCGTAGATTTTGTCAAAAAATTTATCGTAGATTTTGTCAGTCTCACGACGGTATTGGGAAGTTTATTTACCGCGATACCGCGATATTCGGTATATCGTTACATCCCTATTATCCACTAAGTTGGTCGAAGGAATGCCTCCTCATCCAGAAGCTGACCGAGCATACCCGAGCAGCCGAGTGCATCCGCGAAGCACACACAATGGCGACGTCAGAGTTCCCGTTGGCAAGCAAATCTAAATCTCTTCGGTCAAAATGTCCGGTCAAAATCATTTCCCTTTAGCGCAATACCGCTTCAGTTGCGCCACTTATGTGACAGACAAGAAGAGTATGCAACAGACAAGAGTAGTCAATTCTAATGTGTAACACTTAATGTGGAGAAAGAGATGTGCTGTATGGGTTGATTGTGCGTTGATCTGTTGCTAATGCCTCGGGGTTCCGGTGGGCATGTAAACAAATGCATAATGCTGCGCTATACTTTGTGGCCTCACCCAGTTGCATAGCGACACTTATTGTTTAGGTCACGGTGTCTTTTAATAAGCAGGTAGTCATATCATTAGCTAAAACTAGCTGGATCTGATCGATATGGACTTAAACGCGAGTGAAGTCTAATCTGACGGGAGAGAGAGATCAGCTGCTGTTCACGAGTCGACACGCAGCTCTGCATGATCACATGCAGCGGTGAGCGGAACAAAACACACACTTCAGGTTAGAATATCACACGTAGCTATTTTAAATACCTCCCAAACTACCTAAACTAGTTATAGATATGTTTAGTTTTACTGTCGGGTCACTCATTACTGGATCCGCGAGCTGCATGATACTGGATACTGGCTGCATGATAATAGATTGCCCGATCGGGCAACCAGCAGGTGAGGCTTCATGGCCCGAGCTAAATACTAGATGGCCCCGGGCCATCGGGCAGTCCTTAATGTCGAGCCCTGTTACTTATAGTGAAAACCACCCTTGAATCAATCAATCAATCAATCAATGTTTATTTATATAGCCCAATATCACAAATGTTACATTTGTCTCAGTGGACTTCACAGTTTGTACAGAATATCAGTATGACAATACGACACCCTCTGTCCTTAGACCCTCACATCGTACAAGGAAAAACTTCCAGAGAAAACCCCACAGTTTAAAGGGAAAAATGGGAGAAACCTCAGGGAGAGCAACAGAGGAGGGATCCCTCTCCCAGGACGGACAGACGTGCAATAGATGCCGTGTGTAAATTGAAAAGATAATACATTTGCAACATAGGTAGTCCAAATGTTTTGAAATGCATGTGTGTATAATAAGAAGATGAATCCACGAGGATATCCATCCAGGACTTATGATCCAGGACCGCAGCCACGACTCAAGATCCAGGACTCGCAATCCATGACACAGGACCGCAGGATCATCCATGACTCCGGATCCCGGCGTATATAGACACCAAAAAGAAAGAAATTTGGGGAAGCTGGGTTAATCGGAACATGAGAGTACACAGGTATAGACAGAGAGAAGGAAGAAGTAAGATGTCCCCCGACAAATTAAGCCTATATCAGCAAAACTAGGGGCTGAATCTAATCAGCCCTAACTATAAGCTTTATCAAAAAGGAAGGTCTTAAGCGCACTCTTAAAAACGGATAGGGTGTCTGCCGTCCGAACACAAACTGGAAGCTGATTCCACAAAAGTGGAGCTTGATAAGAAAAGGCTCTGGCTCCCATTGTACTTTTAGAGACTCTAGGAACAACCAACAACCCTGCATTCTTGGAACGCAATGCCCTAGTAGGACAATAGGGTATAATGAGTTCTTTAAGGTAAGATGGCGCCTGCCCATCAAGGGCTTTGTAGGCGAGAAGAAGAATTTTAAATTCTATCCTGTGTTCTATAGGGAGCCAGTGTAAGGCAGCCAGAACAGGAGTAATGTGGTCCCTTTTCCTAACTCTGGTTAGTACACGAGCTGCAGCATTTTGAATCAGCTGAAGCGACTTGACTGACTTCTTGGTACACCCTGATAATAAGGAGTTACAATAATCCAGCCTTGAAGTAACAAATGCATGGACTAGTTTCTCTGCATCGTTTTGAGGCAAGATATGCCTGATTTTTGCAATGTTACGTAGATGGAAGTAGGCGGTCCTTGAAATGGATTTTATGTGGGTGTTAAAGGATAAATCCTGATCAAATATAACACCAAGATTCCTTACAGTCTCACTGGAGGCCAAATTAATGCCATCCATAGTTAATATATCTTTAGATAATTTGTTTCGTAGATTCTTTGGGCCAAGTACAATAACTTCAGTTTTGGTCGTGTTTAACATCAAAAAATTTAAGGTCATCCACGTTTTTAAGTCCTTGAGCAGTGTGCGAAAAAGTACACGTCCCACCGTCCGGGACGTGTTATTTACAATATCGGACAAGTAGATATTTCAATTGACTTGTCCGGCGGACAAGTGACGTTTTTCGCCCTGATTTATTGATAAATTCAGTTTACAAAAGGCAGAACTCATTCGCAAATTGTCAGTGTCCGCCATTGTTCGTTTAGAAATGTTAGTTTCGGTTCTGCTTGTCGATTCCTAAGGAAATGCATCTCACCTTTTTCTGTACAGACGGGGGCTGGGCGGGGCAGCGCTGGAAGTGTAGCACAGTGGCAGGGTTGGGAAGCAAAACTCTGTTCCGAGTAGGAACAAATAACAATTGTCCGGTACCGGGATTAATAAGAGTTGTGAGGATAGGAGGCGAGGCCGAGCCCCGCGGACCACAGCTCTCTCTCTATGCTCCGGATCAGCTGTTCGCTGCATGGTGCAGCTCAGCGTCTCTCTCTCTTTCTACACACAGCGGATCCGCTGCCCGTTTAACAGCCTCATCTTTTTCAAACTTTCTTATGTTCTTTATCTGACACGTAATGAAGGTTATTAAGCGTTTTAGCTCATGTGTTGTTAATATTTACCGCCATTTCCTTTATGAAGTGAAGCAGCCTCCCTGTGTCCTCGCGCTGTCCTCACATCCCCGGACCCCCAGACTCGGAGGAGCACAGGGATGTCAGTGTTGTTTATGAAGCAGGGTATAGAAACTACATTATTTAAATGAAAATACTATTTATTTACTTTTACAAACAGTGAGCAGCTGGGCAGATGCAGCATGTAATACACATGCATAAGGACATGTGTAAGCGTGCAAGCGTCTTTGAGTTGTAGAAAAGCGAATAATTAATTATTACTTATTATTATAAGCTATTATTATTAGCCTATTATCATTATATTTAAGGCCTAGCGCTTTTCTACATAGGCAGGTATCAGGCAGGTTGCAGTGTAACATCAGAGGAGACTGCGCCAATTGTACATTCTCAAACTGCACCACTTAGAACTAACTAAACAATGCAGAGATTATTTTTATATAATTGTATTCAATAACCATAATAAATTAAACAGTATGAAGTGATTTGTAAATAGGAATACAGATTTGACTTAATGTTTTCATAAATATATTTTTCTCCCACTTTATCATGGGACTTATTTTTACCCTCTCAAAGAACCGAAAATAACCAGAATCGAAAAGCAGAACCGGAATCGTTCGAATCCAAACGATACCCAACCCTATGTGTGAAAATGTAAAATATGATGGCGAAGAAGAAGATTCCAGTGGCCCCAATTTTTGTCCATTCTGGACAAGTGAAAAATGTATTCGGACAAGTAAATTGCCAAACTCACTTGTCCATGGACAAGTACTCTCTAAAAACTTTTTCTCACACTGTTGAGGCAGTCTTGAATTTTATTTAGATGATTAATTTCATCAGGCTTGATTGATAAATATAGTTGAGTATCATCCGCATAACAATGAAAGTTTACAGAATGATTCCTTATAATATTGCCTAACGGAAGCATATATAGGGTGAATAAAATAGGTCCAAGCACTGAGCCCTGTGGCACTCCATGGCTAACTTTGGTTTGCATGGAAGATTCATCGTTGACACGTACAAACTGAGAGCGTTCAGATAGATAAGACCTAAACCAGCCTAAAGCAGTTCCCTGTATGCCAACTAAGTGCTCTAGTCTTTGCAATAGGATATCATGGTCGATAGTATCAAATGCAGCACTAAGATCGAGCAAGACAAGAATAGAGACAAGTCCCTTGTCAGAGGCTATTAGAATGTCATTTGTGACTTTAACCAGAGCTGTCTCTGTGCTATGTTGTGTTCTAAAGCCAGACTGAAAATCTTCAAATAAATCATAGTTTCTTAAGTAATCACACAGCTGTTTTGCGACTGCTTTCTCAAGAATTTTTGAGAGGAACGGAAGATTAGAAATAGGTCTATAGTTGGCTAAAACCTCTGGATCGAGGTTGTGCTTTTTAAGAAGCGGTTTTATCACTGCTACTTTGAATGATTTTGGAACATAGCCTGATAATAAAGACATATTCATAATATTTAATAAAGAAGTGCTAATTAATGGAAAAACTTCTTTTAACAGCTTAGTTGGAATCGGGTCTAAGATACACGTTGATGGTTTAGAAGAGAGAATCATTGAATTTAATTGTTCAAGGTTTATGGCTGAAAAGCATTCTAGTTTACTATCTAGTGTAATATTATTAGAACTTACGTTTCCGGGAGCTGTTGATAACACTATACTGGTCAAAGGCAAGAGGTCATTGATTTTGTTTCTAAGAGTAACAATTTTATCGTTAAAAAAGCACATAAAATCATTACTACTGAGTGCTATGGGAATAGAAGGCTCAGTCGAGCTGTGGCTCTCTGTCAGCCTGGCTACAGTGCTGAAAAGAAATCTTGCATTATTCTTATTCTCATCTATTAATGAAGAGTAGTATGCTGCTCTCGCTTTACGCAGTGCTTTCTTATATTCATTGAGAGTAATATGCCAAATTAAACGAGATTCTTCAAGTTTAGTGGAACGCCATATCCTTTCAAGTTGTCTCGACTTTTGCTTAATTTTGCGGGTTTCGGCATTATGCCATGGAGCTAATCTATGTTGTTTTATTTTCTTCTTTTTCAAAGGAGCAACAGAGTCTAATTTTATTCGCAGCGCATCTGTAGCACTATCAACAACATGATCAATTTGGGGTGGTGTACATTTTGTATAAGTTTCCTCCCCTACATGCAGACATGCTATCGAGTTAAGTATTGGTGGAATCTCTTCCTTAAATTTGGCTATAGCACTAACAGATAGGTTTCTGCTGCAGGAGCTTTTGGCTAATGCTTTGTAGTCTAGTAACAGTACTTCAAAAGTTACTAAGAAATGGTCGGATAAAGCAGGATTATGCGGTTCGACTAATAGTTGCTCAATTTCAATACCATAAGTCAGAACAAGGTCAAGAGTGTGATTATAGCAGTGGGTTGGTTTATTTACACTCTGACAGAAACCAACATAATCTAATATAGAGTTAAATGCAACAGTAAGGCTATTTTTATCATCGTCAACATGAATATTAAAGTCACCTACGATAATTACTTTATCTGTTTTAAGTACCAAAGCTGATAAAAACTCAGAGAATTCTGATAAGAATTCTGAATAAGGACCTGGTGCACGGTACACTGTAACAAATAAGATTGGCTGCAAAGTTTTCCAGGTCGGATGCGTAAGACTGAAAATGAGGCTTTCAAAGGAGGTATAATTTAATTTTTGTTTAGTATTGATAAGTAAACTTGAGTCAAAGATTGCTGCAACTCCACCTCCTCGGCCCGTGCCTCGGGCAATATGAGTATTGATATGGCTGGGTGGAGTGGCCTCATTTATGCTGACATATTCTTCATGTCTCAACCAAGTTTCAGTGAGACAGCATATATCAATATTATAATCTGATATTAAATCATTTACCAGTATTGCTTTAGATGCTAGAGATCTTATGTTTAAGAGACCACATTTAATCTTCCTGTTTTGTTGCACTGTAGTAGTTGTTACATTTACTTTTATTAGGTTATTATGTATGACACCTCTATTAGGTTTTACCTTAAATTGTCCTTGGGCAGACACACACACCGTTAATATTGGGTATTTTATTGGGGTCGGGATTCCTATGGATGACTGCCTAGGAGAGAGCGCAGAGAAGCGTGTAAGACTGCGACTCTGCCTCCTGGTCTCAACTCCAGTTTGTCATGGATTAAGTCCACAGAGCCCTGAAATGTTTGCCGAAATGAGATTTGCACCTTCCAAAGTAGGATGAATGCCGTCTCTCTTAATCAGACCAGGTTTTCCCCAGAAGGCTGTCCAATTATTCACGAAGCCCACATTGTTTGCTGGGCACCACCAAGACAACCAGCGCTGAAATGATGACATGCGGCTATACATGTCATCATTGATCAGATTGGGGAGGGGACCAGAGAAGATTGGGATAGTAGACAAAAAGCTTTAGGAATCTATAACTATAACATATACTCAGTACCCTGTATCAAGATTGATGCAAAACAAGTTAAATTTGACCTTTTTAGAGAGATTTAGAAAAAAAAAACTTCTGGAGTCATTTGGGTGCATTTTCCATATCTCTGGCCCCCCTCCGATTTTGATGATTGACACCTCTTTTTAACCGTTAGAGCCAATAGAATCAAGGGGAAGTTCCTAAAATCCATCTAAAAATGACCCATTGGTGAATGAGTGATGTGCAGCCAGAATGCCCAAACCCGGAAGCTGTCATACACTCTCGTAGCTATCATAGCAGCTATATATGAAAACTCTGTTTTTGCCATAATATGATGATGGATTATCAGTAATCATTTCAAAGTGACACAGACACATTGGATTAATCTTCAGCAGCATTTTTATGCTAATCAGAAAACAGCAAAGGTAAGACGTATTTTGCCGTTTTGGCTCCGTGAAGCTAAGCGAGGAGACAAGCCAGTAATCAGAACAGAAATACAGCCGCTCAGGCTCCAACAGCACCAGCTGTTTGAGAACTAGAGAACTCGCCGATGCCGACTGTTGCGTCGGCGTGTTCTCCTGCGTCTTGGCCATGTGTCGCACTGGAACACACCGCAAAGACTTCAGCAGAGCACGTACGAACTGCGCATGCGTGAGTGGCAATAACTCTCCTTACCAGCAGGCGACGGTAGTGTGTATTCGTCCTTCAAAAGAGGCAACAACAGGAAGACAGAGAAGAAGAACAGACTGCGTGATTTAAACAAACAACAAATAGCGTGTGCGTTCCATTTTCACTCTCCTCCATCGAAAACATGTTTCGTGCGGTACTGGAGCTATCAGCCATTGGAGTGTTGCTTGTAGAAGACATTCTCAAGCAACCGTTTCGCTTCTCATGCACTGATTCGCTAGCTGAACAGCCCAATCAGAGTGATTTCTTTGTCCGAATGACTGTGGCCGACGCACGGCCGATTCAGCCATGAAAGGCCAAATAAGGCGTGTCACGGCCGACGGTGCGGGACACACCAAATTGAGTTTGGACGACAGGGCACGCTTCGTCGTCCGACTAACGAAAATGGCCGATTTCGGCCTGGTGTGTCAGGGCCTTTAAACGCTCCTCATTACAAAGCGCTCCTCACATGTGGCGCTGCTGAACCTGCTGCTGCCCGGCTGCTTTTAATGTTGCGCGGTCTGACTCTATTCCCTCCAGAAATAGAGGAAGAGTTTGTTAAGTATCTCCTCTGGAGGCCAGGTTTGTTTAAGAAGCTCTTTAAAAAAGGGATTCATTCGAGTTTTAAAGCCGCTATGGAGAGGGATCACCTGATCAAGGACGCAGCAGCTGCAGAACAGAGAGAACTAGAGGGGGGTGGAGATGGACAGGACTAGAGCACTTTATCTAAGAAATACAAAGTTACACCCACACATTTAGGTTACAAAGATGATATGAGGGAGGCGTGTGGCGCAGTGGACTAGTGCGTTGGTGTTCGGATCAGGGGAGTACAGGTTCAAAGCCCACTGCAGTGGGGTTTGAACAACATTGTGTCCCTGGGCAAGATACATTGCTCCTGTAGGGATTGTCCACAGTATTGAGTATGTAAGTCGCTTTGGATAAAAGCATCTAACATGTAACGTAATGTAATATGATTATAATATATACTATCAGTGCTTGAATTGGGCCGGTACGCAGTACGGCACTTCTGATTTTTACCCATGTGGTACCGGCACTTCTAAAATGCCGGTACTCAGCAGCCGGCAATATACGTATATATTGTAAACGCAACGCAGCGCAAATGTGGGTCTGACTCTGCCTCACAGAGGGTGACTGGCTGTCTACATGACGTGGCCTGCCGACATTGCCACTTTCATACAGATCATACTAATGCCCTCGATTGGTCTCTGTGTGTCATTCAAGCTCGGGAGGGTGTGTATTGGTGTATGTGTGGCGCGAGCGAGCAAGAAAGCGCGCGCACCGGTTACGTGTATTGTTGTTAGCATCTGGTGCTAGCTAGCTGCGCTAACGGGTATAAGGAGCTGTTTCAAAAACAAGGTGGAGGGAAAGTCCTTTGCTGTCAGACTGAGAGGCTGATAACTACAGCTCTGGTGAGGTAAATTACTCTCTGAGTCTTTAGATAGTTAACTTAGTTTAAGTTATCTCAGTGGGTCTCAAACGGTTCGGTCACCATTTATGTAAACAAATATTTCCATTTGAGGGGGTAGTGATTAGTAAAATATGCATGAATAATACAAACAAAATGTTAACTAGGTGAAAAAAGGTAAGATAAACTTGTTGAGAGCTAAAACTAGTCTTTCATGTTGCCTCAAAGAGGAGCAGGGGGGAGAGGAGGGAGACAGGAGAGGCCGATTCAGGAGCCCAGACACACTCACAACTATAAATGAACCAAAAACAAATAAATAAACAAGTTTCAATGTTTTTTCATATTGGATATTGTATGTTATTGGTTATGGCCATGTACTTATGATTTTATGATTATTTAAATGTATACATTTTTGTTTCATATGGGTGTAGTCTCTTTATTTCCCCCTCAAAATGCACCAGATTGATGCATTTAAGTCCAACATTTAAAAAAAATCTTACCGGGGGAGCATGCCCCCGGACCCCCCTATAGGATTTGAGGCCCGGCCCCACTGTTCCCAAATAGATTTGCAATTTTTTTTAAATAGTAACCCATCTCCATATGTTTCTTTTTGGGTAGTAGATTTAAACTAGAGGGCCATCACTTTGTGCAGCAACGCTATTGACAAATAAATCCAGCAAAATGGCACAAAAAACTGGTAGTGGCCTCAGGGACGAGGAGTCATTTAACCAGCCAGTAGGAGTCAAGCTTTACTTTCTTTTATATCCATAAAGAAAAAGTAAATCTGTTTACAGTTGTTTCATTATGGATGTTGAGAGGTATCCATATATCTCTTCATTTTGCTCTCAAAGTGCACCAGATTGATGCATCTAACTTCAATATTTAAAAAAAAATGTTCCCGGGGGAGCATACCCCCGGACCCCCCTAGACTAGAGGGTGTCAGGTCCACTCCCCACTTATAAAAATAGCACTTTACCACTGCAGCCCCTCTAATCTCAGATGCACCCTGAGTCATTTTGTTTAAGTACAGTGAGCTTTTCTAAAATATACAGTAAAGAGACAAACCCACCAGCATTATAGGATATACTATGACTTTGTGCCAAATACTTGTTGCTGATTTAGAGTACTGGCACCTTTTTTATTCCAATTCAAGCACTGTATACTATGATGTAATGTATTGTCTGTGTCTCCGTGAATTCCTGCAGTGCTGTGAACCCAGAATGTTGGAACAGCAGGGGCATCACAGGTGAACATCACCAGGGGAGACCCTGTCCTATAAACGACTTTATTAAGACAACAGTTACCAGTGTTTTAGGTACATCATTATTATTACAACTAAGATGGCGCCGCGGAAGGCTGCTTCGGTGTTGTCGTGCGCTCAGTGTTGTCGTGTTTTGTGCTTTGAATAAGTGTCTACACTGAGTACACCGTGCTCTCTCACCAGAGAACCGCTCCTAAACATCAGAGGAACAACTCAAGCAGATTTGTTTCCCACTTCCCTGGAATGATTGGACTGATTCAGCTCTGCCTTCAACACCATCATCCCGGCCAGGGGCAGACTGGGACTAAAATTCAGCCCTGGAAACTGACCCAGTCCAGCCACATGAAATGTCAAATGTTAGAAATCCGCTGTTTATTATTTAAAGTTTTACGTCCGATTCGCTCCTTTTTTCCTCTGACCACAGCTCCAGTTTGGGCATTGGCCTGTCATCAGATTCCATTTTTAGTTGTTGCTGCCTGTAGCGGAAGTTTAGTAAAATAATTTTTTATGAAATACTTCAAATCTCCACCCTCCATAATTGCACTTGCTTCAGTTGCTTGCTACTTTTTAAGGGCGGTGATGACAGTTACAGTACGAACTGGAGTTGATCTGATTTGATTGGATTGTGAGCAAGCGGCAAACTCTGGGGAACAGCCGGGACGCCAATACGGAAGTGCTAAACACTGCAGTTCATACATGGGCCGCTAGGGACTGACTGCAGAAAGGAGCAATTTCCTTAGACCCCCATGTTAAAATGCCTAACTTTACAGCAGAAAAAAACATGTTTCTACCCATGTATGCAATAAATATTATTATGGATATAGTTAGATTCCACCTTCATGATTATGAATGTGTGAGTGAATTGTTTTCTAACACGACCCTTTTATTTATATTAGGTCTTAAAGTTTTTGCATAAATTAGGGCGTGGTCACTTTGATGGACAGGCACATGCCTCACTGTCAGCTAACAGCAACTTGTCCACTCTGCTAGGCTCCAACCATAGAGGCTACAACGTTAGTTAGTCATAGTACTGTACTTGACCCTTTAGCTTTAGCCGTGTTTGTGGTGATTGTGGGAATATTGTTGCAAATACCAGACAATTAAAATGTCGTGCTGTGTGCTTGAATGTACTTACAGAACTTCCAAGAAGTCTACTCTCAGCTTTTTTCGGTGAGTAAAATGATAATATTATACATGCTTGTTAACCCCGTTAGCAGGTGTTTGTGTCCTTGTTAGCTTAGCTTGTGATGTAGCTTATTAGCCAGCTAAGGACGTAACCCTTTATACATGTGTATGTATATATATAGAGTTTAGTTTATGATTCAGCCTTGGGTAAGACTTTTATAGTATATGGCTATGACGCCCATAATGCTAAACGGGAGCAAATGTTAAAAGGGGACCCATTATCCCAGTGGTGGCCGCCGGAGTCCACGCCGCTGAAGCTAACCGTAGCTAGCCCCCTGCGGCTCCGTTAGCTCCGGCCAGCGGCGGAGTCCGGCGTTATAACTGGAGATCAAGGAATGCAGTGAAACGCGGACTTGGTTCGCCTGCAGCCCGCTATAGTATTAGCTAAAGAAATTATGTTGAACAAGGCTTATTAAGCTGAACATCGCAACAATTGTTCTGCTATGTATCGGTACTTATTTTCTTAACGTGTGAATGAAAAGCATTAAGAATAACAATAAATAGCTATTTATCTTGCACATTGTCTCGTTTGATTATGAATGTAACGTTTATAAAGTGGAACTACACTGTTTTATAAAAACCAAAGTGCCACGCAGTAACTTGGTAGGCCCATGCATGTATTTCAGCAGGAAATGTGCAACCTAGATGACATTTACGTTTATGTAAACGCCATTATGTGCCCATCCCCCCATGTGAATCACACCTGCCACACACAAACACACACACAGAACAATTTGATACATTTCCCACTCTTATGTGCCCGTCCCCCCACAGTTTGAAAGAGTGTAAAATGAAATGTGGTGATGATTAATGGTTTTTGTGTTAATGTAATAGCAGTTAAAACAGGACCGGTCAAATTTGACCGTGAACACCAAAGTAAGGGGGGGGGGGGGGGGGGGAACGAAGACAATAGGAGGGTTAAAACACCTATGCTTTTTGACTGTCACATTTTTACATTTCAGCATTGCATCACTAATTTAAGTTCTATGTTTTGCTTGTTAAGCAGTCTGTAACCCTACACACCTAACATATAACTTTTCATGTATTTTTGTATAAAGGTTTCCTTTAGGTGATCCAGACAGGCTGGACCAGTGGGTGCTGAACATCCGGAGGAATACATGGACCCCCAACGTTTCTTCTCGCCTGTGTTTATTTGCATTGCATTTGATATTGAGGTAATCCAAAAGAAAAATAAAGTTATCAGGTTACATTACTTTTATATCTTGATACTCACATTAAGTTACTGGTTGCGTTTTTGGCAAGTAGCTCTCCCAACCCTGTACATATCAGCTAAGGGGTTGTCGACCCTCCGCTTCGCGTCGGGCCAAACCACGCCCATTAGCTGTGATATAATGAGCATATACCACGGCCTGTCGTGAGCTATTGCTTAAATATATATATATATATACACGTATGTATATACTGTGTGCTGTTTATCTCCAATTATGCACATAATGTATATAGATATATATATAGATATATATATCTATATACATATATATATATATATATATATATATATATATATATAGTATGTTTGTGTGTAATGTCAACCATCTGAAGTCATGTACAGTAAGCCAGGACCATCAACTTACAGGTTGTGGAGGAGGTTGCCATCTTTTTTTCTTAATGCTGAAATAAATAAAAATTGTTTAATCAATATAAAAGCGCCTTTCTTTTTCTACAATCATATTTAATTTATACTCTCACAGTGCTGTTGAAACAGTAACCGTTGGATTAAATGTATATACAATTGATGGTCAAAAAGTATAAATATGCACATTTTGCATGTGTTAGCCCATGCATATTACACTGTTTATATTTGAATCATGGAGAAGCGTTTTTAAACTTGTATAGTGTAATATCAAGAACAGTTAAATCTTAGAGAAAAGCTTTGTTTAATTCACAATACGCTAATTCCTTATACTGTATAGGCCACAGTCTATGGCTAATTCCATAGGCTAATTCACGCAACACTGGCCATATCTCTGCTAGTTTACAAAGTTTAGTTACAAATGACATTTATATTTGAAAAACGGTGAAGCACTTAAAAAACAATTCTATAGTGTAGGTTCAAGAACATTTAAATCAAAAGGACAGGTTTTGTAAAGTTACAGGGTATTTTACCTTCAGAATATGCCTGGAACGAATAGCAGTGACCGCAAGCTGGGTTGTTAGCTTAATACTGGGAGCATATTAGCTTAGCTTCTTAGCCTGAGCTAGGTCTGGAATTTCACGTCTGTCCCGCCTCGGCTCCGCCTCTTTGCCCTTATTTGGAGTAGGCGGGAGTTAAAATCAACGTCACTGTCGAGCCGTTAGTGGCAGACTCCGCCTACTAAGGGCTTCTCGGCAACTCTGCAGAATCCTATGGGTGATCAGGGGCGCCGTAAGGGGATGAAAGGTTAGGACGATTCTAAGGGCCCATGACTAGCAGGGGGCCCCAAAATGTTTAGAACATTAAGAAAAAAAATGTAAGTACCCTTTCATAAATAATTAACATTAATATAACGTTATATTGCGTATTAGGCTACTCACTAAACTTACGATTCATTTAACTTATTTTCTTCCAAAAGTTAATTATCCAAAGCTCTATTTACATGTAATGGTTTGGTCCTAAGACTCCTGCCTCCAAACGCAGCACTTTTCTAGCAGAGTGAAAGCATGTGACTAAGCTGACATTAAGTAGGCTACTGTTAATATCTTCACAGAAAATTCAGAGGTTTTTAATTTCACTGCTCTTTTAGCTGACATTAAATGCAGGTACATGTTTATCAACTATTCATACTAAATCAGTTGTCCCTCCCCCTGGTGCCAGGACCAACATATCCATCTTCAGGCTCAGCAGCACTGTCCCCCTATAAGCAGTGGCGGAGCTAGGGAGTGGCTGGGAGTGGCCATGGCCACCCCCAGCTGAATCCTGGCCACCCTATTGGCCACCCCAAACACCCTCACCGCGGGGTCCAAACAATTTTAGAACATTAAGAAAAAATTGTTTAAGTAACCTTTCATCATTCATCAATAATTAACATTAATATAACGTTATATTGATAATGTAATCACTAAACTTACAATTCATTTAACTTATTTTCTTCCAAAAGTTAATTATCCAAAGCCTCTGTACACCCCCCTCTATTTACATGTAATGGTTTGGTCCCGCCTCTGCCTCCTAACGGCACTTTCTAGCATGTGAGCAGGGATGCTAATACTTACGTGTGTGCCATTGCGACAGACAAGACCAGTCTATTCTGAGAGATAGATGTATCCTACTGTATGGGCTGATTGTGCGTTAATCTGTTGGTAATGCCTTGGGGTTCCAGTGGGAGGGATCACTGCGCTCTTCCTCACTCGATTCAGACGAGCGAAGGCGGGAGCTGCGTGATTGTATGTCTTCACTTCTCTCACTCACTATTTCCCTTTTTAAGGTAATTACAGTAGCTATACAAAGCACTATACATCTATCAACCCATGTTATATATGTCATCTGTATTACATCACCGTGGTTCGTTGTGAGAGGAAAGTGTGTATTTTGCACTTTGTTGTATTGTTTGAAGGTTCTTGCTAACTCTGGCTAACTTTGTGGTCATTGAAGCTAGCTGCTGTATACCTTGTGGTACCGCTGAATCTTACCGTTTGTCATGTTATTAGCAGCTAAGCTAGGCACTCAGGGCTCGACATTATAATTGGCCCGCTGGCCCGGAAGCACTATTTAGACACCCCGGGCCAGCATAAAGTACTTTCCACTTGCCCGCTCGGGCCACTAAAAATATTGCTTTAAAAAAAAGAATTGTCCTGTGGTATTGGTATTTTGACAAGCAATGTAGTTAAATTGTTTCGTTTATTAACGCTACAACATAGCGTTTTGTGAGTCGGTTGTCGTTGTTGGGTGAAAAGCAAACAGCTGTTTGCTGCGGAGCGCAGCGCGAGCAGGCTCCCGTGAGCGGGAGCGCGCTCCTTCACTAGTACAGACTATCGCGCCACCTAACCATTCGCCATTAATGTTTTTAATACCAGCGGTAACCGGCCAAGCGCCGGGCAAAAAAAAATCTTCAAATAAAAGAAAGTCACCGGAGGAGTCAGTCCCGGCTCCAGCTCAGTACAGAGGGGGGGGCAGCTGAAAACCGAGGGGGGTCGATGAGTCACAGCATCATGTGACATGTCACCGCCGGTGACATGTCACATGATGCTGCATAGAATGAGAAAACATAACGGAGCAACATCAAAACAGACTCCACAGATCAGAGGCGCTGATCTAACATATCCAACAACGGATGATCAATAACCACATTGCTAACAAACAGTAGCAACAATACAAATGATAAAATAACCAGCTCTTACCTTCAGTAGAGTTGCAGTCTCCTCTTTCCTGACGAGTGGAACCTCCTCAGCAGCATCTCCTTCCACTCATCTTTGAATTTCCTACTGAGGTCATTCTCAAAGGCCAGCTGGATGAGATGGGCTTTGCGTCGATGCAACATGCTGCGTCTGTGCTCACTAAATACATTCTTCAACGTGGAGAACGAGTTTTCACATGTAGCAGTTGATGCCCCGAATGTTAGTGCGTGTTTGAATGCTGTCATTACCGCTGGCATGGCACTTAATACCCTGGACTCCTTTGCAACAAGGTGACTCAAAGTCACTCTCTCTACTCCCTGGCCTGTGCACCGGCTTTTCAAAAACTCTCGCGCAACTGTGAACTGTGCCTCAACTATGTCTGTGTTTGTTAAATCCAGTAGTGGTTTCACTTTCTCAGCCTCCAGGAAAATCACACTGGCGGGGTCCAAAGCGTCCAAAGCTGACATATATTTCCCGTGACGCTCGCTGAAACGTGCAGCCATTTCACTCAGAATAGAGTCGATGATGCCAAAAAACAGCCGCTTGCACTCTTGTTGAATGTCCACTTCGCGCTGCCCAAGGCTTTCACTCACCACGTAGTCTTGTAGCGTCCTGGTGGCCTGCCGCTGCCGTTTTGGAGGAGCAGGCGCGCCGGCGCCCTCACCTGCATCCCCGCTGTCAGCCCACAGTTTCTGAAATTCCGCATCTGATCGTAGATCCTCTATGCAAGAAGAGGCACTTTGAATGAGCCGGACTGCAGTGATTAGATCTGTTTCTTCGGCTTGCAGCATCCGATTGGCTGGGTCCATCAGCCCCAATACTTTGTGCATCACACCGGTGAGAAATGTGAAGCTCCGTTCTGTAATGGCCTTGTGAAGTCCAACAGATTCAATTTTCACATCAGCACTTGCTCCCATGGTTCCGATCTCTTTCAGGAAGTCCACCAGTGCAGTGTGGGACTTCAGCACCACAGACACCGTGTCAAGGTGTCCGGTCCATCGCTGCTCTAACAGCCTTTTAAGCTTCTCTCCTTTGTACTGTGCGGCTACAGTGGGCTTTTTCATAAATTTATAAAGGGAATTGCACACTTCAAAAAAATCCCCAACTGCACTCTCTGAGGAAATAGCATGCACGATCACCAAATGCAATTGGTGGTTGAAACAATGGATGTAAGGCACTTCTCTGTTTAACTTATTTTGAATAAGCTTCTGCATGCCTCCCTCTCGTCCCGACATGACGCTGGCTCCGTCATAACACTGACTAAGAATTTTGTTTGCGTCAAGGCCAGCATTTGACAGTTCATCAAGCACAACATTAGTGAGTGACTGGGCATCACATTTGTCCGTTGTCTGCATTGATAACAGCCTCTCTTGCATTTTGTAGTCCTTGTCCATATAACGCACAACTATAGATACATTTTCACTGCCTGTCGGGTCTTTAGTTCCATCCACCTTGAGTGTAAACCATGACTCCCCGACATCTTTAACAATTTGCTCTGTTACGATCGTGCTCATCAGTTCAATGATGTGATTTTGAATATCATGTGATGTGTAAGTTGCGTTTTTTGGAATTGTACTGAAAGCCTTTGCAAACTCTTGGTTTTGCCTCAGCGTGTAATCAAACAATGAGAGAAACAGTCCGCTTCCCAGTTCATCTCTGCTATTGACTGAATCCACTTCACCCCTCAGTGGCAGTTCGTTTGAGACAAGAAATTCAATTATGTCAACAATTGCAGACACATACAGGCGGTTTCGCGCAAGCTGATGAGAGTTAACCATGGTTGAAATTTCACTGCCTGTGTTGCATCGCATTTCCTTCTCTTTCCAGCTAACATTGCATGCTTGATGCTCTTTGCTGTTACTGTGCCTGCTAAATCCCTTTGCCTTATCATTAGCATGCTTCCAATTAGTATACCCAGTTCTTGTGAAAACGGAGTCACTCCCTCCAAATTTCCTGCAGGGAAAACAAAAGGCTGCATCTTCTTGCTGCGAATATTCAAGCCAGTCTCTCTCGTTGTACCAATTAGCCGAAAATGACCGTTTACAGTCATTATTATGCTGTTGCTTCTTTGGAAACTGCCTGAGATGAACCTGAGCTGGCTTGTCAACTCCGAGGTCCTCTGGTAAACCATGCTGTGAGTGCGACGGCGGGCTCTCCGGTCCCAGTGAACCCGGCTCACTCTCCTCACTGCGAGGCTGAACCCGCGGCTCCTCCCTCGGCAGGTGTTCCTCGTCCTCTCCGGTGCTCCTGCTGCTGCTGCTGCCAGGCGGCGGGGATGCCGCCGACGGTGTGGTTGTTTCTGGCTTTTTCAGCCATTTGCGAATATCCATTCTGTCCATAGACTGTATAAAATATTCTGAATGTCCGCTTGAATTAAAATAGCTGCTAGGTTGCTTCGTTTGTTTTTGTTTTATGGCGGGATGACGCACTGACCGTCAGTGACCGTCAATTTACGTCTCATGACGTAAACTGCGTAAATTGCAAAGCTGTTTTTTTATTTACCCATGCTGTTCATTTTGGTTTGTCAGTGGAGTTTTCTGTTGTTTTTAACACATCATAAACTGTTGTAATAAAACTAAAAACAATAAAAAATAAATAAAAAAAATACTATTTTGATTGAGGGGGCGGACAGTCCGCGTGAGGGGGCGACGCCCCCTCACGCCCCCTCTTGACGCCGGGACTGGGAGGAGTTAAAGGAGAGTGACAGGGAGTATGAGAAGAAGAGGAAGAGAAAGTTTCAGCCAGCTTGTGATCGATGGAGTTGGCTTCTAGTGCAGTGACGCGTCCTAAAACCCTTTTATAATCTATCGATTAGATTTATTATTTGAAAATTATAAAAGTAGGGTAGACATGTGGAAATTATCCGGCTGAACAAAATATGCATTTATCAAACAGGTTTGTTTTCCAAAGAGCTTATTTCCAACTATTTTCCAAAACCCTTTGGAGAAATCCCATTGCTTTTTGTCTAGGAAACGAGCAGCTTATACTTCCTGGTTTTAGGACACGTCACTGCACCTTTCAATATGATGCCAATATAAACAAGGTCTTCTGTCGGCTCTATACATCAATGCCGACCTATGCTGACAAGTAAGTGAAGAGTAGAAAATATAAAAGGTATTGGCTATAGGGAAATGTCCCAGCAGTTTAGGATAATGAAGGTTCTAATCTAATCTATTACATAGCCATTACATTTCTAACTCCTAATGACAGGAAGGCAGAAAGTGCATTATACAAATAATAATACTCATAATAATAGCTGACATTTTTTAACAATGACCACAATATCATTATTTTAATAAACCAAATGGAAATGAGGAAGAACTGATGATTCAAATGTTGTAGTACAAGTAGTAATGTAGTTAGTGCATAAATGACTATTGCAACAAATGTGTTAATTTTCTTCATTATAAGTCGATTTTCTTTTGGACGAATGCTCCGGGCCAGTGGTTACAATGGTGGGGCCAGTGATAATACAATTCCACCGGCCCGGAGGGCCAGTGGCATTTTACCCTTAATGTCTACCCCTGGCACTGTTGCATTCACATGTCCATACATATGTTTTTTACCACTGTTAAAGAGCTAAAGATAAAGGAGAATTTAGTCATAATTATTGGTCCTGAAATTTGAGTGTATTCATTGTAAATGTACAAGCTTCATTTTAAAGATGGCTCGATTCAGACGATTGAAGGCGGGAGCTGTGTGATTGTATGTCTTCACTTCTCTCACTCACTATTTCCCTTTTTAAGGGTACAACACCATGTCTCAATGAGTCACAAAGTCAGGCTTTCTAAAAGAAAAGAAAGGAGAGAAAGGAAAGAGAGAGGGACTAAAGGAAGACAGTATATCACCCAGTATGTCAAGAGAAAAGGTGAGTGTGGTCCATGAGTGGTGGAAATTAGTCTGTTAGCTAAGCGTAGTCCATTGTAAATAATATTTTTTATGTTTTTTTTTACGAAGCTGACATTAATGTTAATATCTATATAGAAAATGCAGAGTTTTTTAATTTCACTTTGAAGGAGGTGAGCAGCATTGTGTTGAATTACATGCCACTTAACATATCTGAAGGGAGACTGGAATACAATATATATATATATATATATATATATACAGTATATATATATCAAAACAAAAAGCTAACATCTCATTTCAATTATACATTTCAAACACAGTATTTTCCCACATATTTAAGTTATATTTATTTGGATTGATGCATTCGTGTTGAGAATGTTCCATTCAAAAATGTTATTATTAAAAAGGCATTTACACCAGAAAAGATGACTATTGAGATATATTGTCAGGAATGTTAGTCTTATATGTATGCTCCAGAGGGCAGGACCTATAAACACATGTACTACCCAATAGCATTGTGAGGCTGAACAAAAGGACCTTTTGACTATGTAAATGTAGTCTTTTAAAAAAACAAAAAACATTTACTGACTTTTTTGGATAGCTTAAAGTAATGTTGTAGGATTACAACCGGGGGCCTTGCAGGGTTAAGGGCTATAGTTTATTGTTATTTACTTTAATATGTTTATTCTTAACCAATAATTGAATTTAAAAACTCTTATTTAAATGATGTGTGTGTGTCTCTGTATTCCTGATGATACACTGAGAGAATGAGCTCATAGGGCTGCTGATCACCATAAGCTAAACAGTCTGTATATTGCACTACATTTGTATAATGTAAGCTTCGTTGATACTTTGCCTGCGGGAATATGAAAAAAATAGTTAGATATACTGAATATGATTTGATCTATTCCACCACTAGCTTAATCCCAAATGATGTAGAGGTGTGTTGTAGGTGCCTTAAATAATCCCTTGTTTGTATTTTTATGTTCATATAATAGTGATTGCAATACCACCCCAAAATGATCACTGGTTCCATCCTGGCCACCCCTCTGAAAATATCCTGGCTCCGCCACTGCCTATAAGGCTGAACCTGAACCAGCTTTTCTCCCAACTGAAGGAGGTGAGCAGCATTGTGTTGAATGGCATGCCACTTAACATATCTGAAGGGAGACTGGAATACAACACATATATATATCGAAACAAAAAGCTAACATCTAATTTAAATGATACATTTCAAACACAGTATTTTCCCACATAGCCACTGATCTATATAAGACAAAAAACTGCTTTTAGTCTATTTAGGATGTTTGAAGCGTTGAGTGATCAGTCTGTATTAGGTAAATAAAATGTTAATCACCAACATTTTGGTTATGATATTAATACTAATATTAAATAATATATTATCATATGTGTCATGTACACGCTACAGAGCCAGGGCCCTCTTCAGTTTTGTCAGGAAGGTGTGTGGAAGTGGAGGAAGAGGTGAAGGACAGTGACAGTGCCAGTGGCAGTACCAGTGTAGATGAGGAGGATGAAAGCTCCAGTGAAGACAAGAGAAGGTGTACAGAAAGGGACAGACAAAGTGAGGAAAAGGACAGACAAAATGAGGAAGCTGTAAAAAAAAAGACTGAGAAAAGGCAATAGGCTCTGATTTGGCACCACCATAAGGCCTTTTCATTTCCATTTCCGTTGTATTCCACTTTAATACCTGCATATTTTGTAGTTGGTATGTATATTTAATTTTAAAATCTGCTGCTTATGTTATTTTTTGTGTTATAGCATTTTATAAATGATTTTGTTGGTGGTAATGTTCACTTTATTTTAATTTAAGAGGTCATGTATATTTAAGTTATATTTATTTGGATTTATGCATTCATGTTGAGAATGTTCCATTCATAAATGTTATTGTTAGGCATGTACACCATAAAAGATGACTATTGATATTTATTGTCAGGAATGTTAGTGTTATATCAAATAGTGAATTCTACTGCAGCAGAATGTTCCATGTCTGCACAGTGTTATATTTTCACAGCTCAGTGTCAGTAAATATTGTGCGGTTAGTATTGGACTACAAGATAGATGCAAGCCTGTACAGGTGGAGTTATTTAAAGCATACATGAGTGGGTTGGGTTCTGGAGGTGTGGTTAGCAATTGTGCTTGGTTGGCGTGGCCTGGGCCTGGTGATGGGGGGGCCCAATTTGATATCTTTTCACGGGGCCCAAAATCCCTAGCGGCACCCCTGTGGGTGATGTCACGGACCCTACCTCCATTTATATATACAGTCTATGATTGTGAGGCATGACGTGAGCTTCATCTGATTGGTCAATCCCTCCATTTTTTTTCACCAAGGTAAGCGAATTTCGGATAGCCTCCTCTCGCAATAGAGAGTGCAATATACTGTTTCACCATAACATCTAGAGGAGCGCCATTTCACTCTTTGTAAAATACTCAATGAGAATGGGGGAGAGATGGGCCGGCAGAATAATTACCGAAACTAAACGAAGTGTTTTTATTTATATATAAAAATTATAGCTACAATCCAAAAAAACAGGGGAAGCCTGGCTTCCCTCGGCCTCCAGGAGAAAACGCCACTGAGTTCAAGGGATCATTCTCACCCACCTCTTGCTCTTGCCCTGCACTTGTGTGCGGGTTGAGCTGGTTCTTCCACCAGCTCAACTCTGTCCCTCATCATGAACGGAGGAGGCTGGCTGTATATCTGAACTCGCGCCCTCATCATTCTCTTCATCATTTTGCACTTGTTCTAAGCTGCTGCCAAAAAGGTCTGTCAATTTGCGACATTTATAAGCTTCACCTGCGAGTGAATTCACCTTTTTTTCTCTTGCCTTCTCGGCCCCACCTTTTTTCTTTTCGTTTTCTTAGATTTTTATCTATTTTTTTTTCATTCTCCCTGTCTGCCGCGGCGTCTAATCGTCTAATCCCTTCTCTTCGTGTGGGCGGTCTTTTTTCTTCTTCGTGTGTAATTATTTGACAGATAAGAACCACACAACTGCATTAGCGGCTGCTGTCGCCCTCTGTCGGCCGTCAGCGCAACTTAAATGATGACGTTAAACACATTTTTTTTTTAAAGGGCCGGCCGTCAACGGCCCTTGAAGACCGGCCGTTCTGTGGTTCTCCAGATTCTACCGATGGCCAGTCCGCCCCTGATCCCGGCTCTGCTGCAGGACAAGCTCTCCCAGCTGCATGTGCCGACTCCGCCTGCAGGTGGATCACAGACTTCCTGTCTGACAGGAAGCAGCACGTGAGGCTGGGGAAACACGTCTCTGACCCCCGGACAATCAGCACCGGTTCCCCTCAAGGCTGCGTTCTTTCCCCCTCTGCTCTTCTCCCTGTATACAAGGGCTGAACGATATATCGTGTCATGGCGATAACCACGATATGCGCATGCGCGATATTCCCACCGCAGGGACGTGCTGTTTTTTTTTGTTTTTTTTAAATACTAACGCACTTTAGCACAGAATTCAAAATAAAGATACCCTTATTACTTATCGAAACTGTACATACAATATATCCGATTAAAGCTGAGACTCCACAGATTATTTAAGTATAGTATCATCACAAAGCGATCCAATCTCGCGACACGAGAAGCAAACACAGACATCACAACACGTACCTTTACGGAGCTTTTACGAGAGATCGTCTCACCATAGCTGTCAATCTGATCAAAAGACGTGTTCAATGGCATTAAAACAAAAAAAACGTGGCTGAATCGGTTGATCCATAGGTTAATAATGTATCTGTGGCTTTGAAGCAATTGTTTATAATCCATAATTCAATGGATGTTATCCACCCCACAAACATGATGCATTACATTCATGTACATAATGTGAACAACATCTGGTTCTTTCTTAATACTGTGAGCCTCTCTGACTATGCTTTGCACATTTTTGCACAAGTCTGCACAGATCTCCACTTTAAAATAAAATACACTGTAGTTTTCTACATACCCATTGTCCTAAGTGTTTTCGTTTTTTAGCTTTTAAGGTTCTTTGTATATTTAAATTAGGTGTAAATACTACTCTTTATTATTATTTTTAAATCTTTTTAATTTAATCTTTATATGTTTGACCTCCTATTGCAACTTATTTTCTTAAGTTGTTTATGTTTGCACCACCAGACACCAAAGCAAATTCTCTGTATGTGTAAACGTCCCTGACAATTAACTTGATTCTGATTCTCTGACATTAAACTCACTAATGTAGTCATACAACACCCTGCAAGAAATCATCCTTCATGAAGGTTGTGATGTTAGGATTTAGTTTAAACTGCTTCAGAGGTGTTCATTCAACCCGACCGTCATTTAGATGCAAGATGTAGTGTGTGTAGGAATGGGTATCGTTTGAAATTTATCGATTCCGATTCCGGTTCTGCTTATCGATTCCGGTTCTTATCGATTCCCCGTTTTGATTCCAAAATTGTAAAAGAAAGGGGTCAAACGTTTAGATAACAAAGATATCTTTATTCTTTTAAGCTTTAACTGATATTTTTACAAATAAAAAATATACAGGCAATACAAATGTATTGCACAATAGCTGTGCTTTATTTTTAACTGAGCTATGCCTGTGGCTTGCTATTAACAGGCATTACACTGTGCCTTGTCTTTTTCTTTTTTAGTGTAGTGGAGCCTCACTTTAGAGCGTTTACCGCGATCCATCTTTGGTGTTAGGAAGTGACTGAGCTCGTGAACTGTCTACGGGAGGGCGGGGGGAGCCTCGCTGCGGGGCAACTTAGGACCTCTGTCGCCTGTCAGCGCAACTTACATGATGGCGTTTAAAAGAATTAAGGGCGGTGCCGGCCGTCAGCGTACCGAGCCGGCCGTTCTGTGATTCTCCAGAACACACAGATGGCCAGTCCGCCCTTACCCTTTATTCCACCGGGTCACGGCGGCGCAGACGGACCCGGTGGAATACAGGGTCTACCGCATTTAGGAACCGTTAAGCAGAACCAAAATTGTGTATTTTGTATGGGTACCCGGTACCCGGCATTTTCTTAATGGTTCTCATCTGGAACAGAGTTTCGGTTCCCAACCCTAAGTGTGTGCTGCTGTTGTTGTATAGTGTTAAAATAACACTAAATAATATTTAGTCTGGACCAACTATATCTTAAAATAGACACCTTTTCTAAAAACATTACAACCTTCATGATGGTAGAATTTATTGAAAGGCTGTTTCTCAGGAACATGACGCAAATACCTGGATCAATGCAACGATTCAAGACAAAGTTCAGAATTGCAAAAGGTCCTAACTTAAAGGAGAAAACAAAGTTCACCAATGAATTCCTCTTGCAGAGGCAACAAATGGTAAAGGCAAAATACAAAAACTTAAGACTCAGTATCTTAACCTTTATTTAACCAGATAAAAGCATTGAGATACAATCTTGACTATCGGAAATAACTCACAGTGTCTTGGCAGCAAAACGCCAGCTCTCTGGACTAGCCTACATATGAAACAAGACGGCACCGGAAAAAGGGAGACGAGGAATAAGGGCTAATGGCACACAGGTGGCAACAATTAAGGGAGGGGCTGACAATGTCAAAGGGGGAGACACAAAATGGCTCTGAAAAGAGAGGGAAAGT
Source organism: Notothenia rossii (assembly GCF_949606895.1). Classification (NCBI taxonomy): domain Eukaryota; kingdom Metazoa; phylum Chordata; class Actinopteri; order Perciformes; family Nototheniidae; genus Notothenia; species Notothenia rossii. Next base: position 61,109,583 of record NC_136901.1, on the reverse strand, counting down.
AAGTACAAAATAAAACAGGAAGTGCAATGACAGACAGTGCAGGGCGAGATTATATATAAGTGACTGAGGGTGTTTCTCAATCGCGAGTAAAGCTTCTCCAGAGCCACTATTTCAAACATACTACGTCATCGAGTGCCGCCGAAGTACTTTTCCAATGTCCAGCATACTTGGAATTCTACTGAGCCCGGCGTACTTCGTTTGGAGAAATCTCGAGGCTGCACATGTGTAGACTCCGCGGTCTTAAAATCCCCACAATGCTTTACGCACGGACCAATTTCCCCAAATCTGTGGCGGAAAATGTAAGGCGGGTCCTCTCATATAGCGCACACCTGCACACTTGCTCGCCTGTTCCACTCTTCGTTTTCCGAATGCCAGGAAGTATTCTTGCCTCGCTTCTGAAGCAAGATGCTCGGCAGACATGTGCTACCAAGCAAGCGTACTCAAGATTGAGAAACACCCACAAATTCAATAATAAAACAATGAACTAAACATAAAAAACACAAAAACATAAATCTAAACATGGATTATAATCTAAACATGAAACAAAGAACATAAACCTGATAAATAACTTAACCAACCTGATCTCACCAAAATGCGTGTTTCCACCACGACTCCTTAACACCACATTGCGTGGTGGAGTCACGAACTTTGTTACATTTACGTGTTAGCACCACGCAAACAACCCCTATGTAAAGTGAATGAGGCTCCTTTGTCGTGGTGCACACATGCATTTCTACAACATCCAGCAGTGAGCTTTTATTCTATAAAACGTTTTTAAAATCTACTTTATAGCTTGTAATAACTCACAGGAGGCTTCTTTTATTTTATTTGTATTCATAATCATTGAAATATTTTTCGTCAGAATGTAAATATTACATTAGTTACGAATTGTTGTTCTCAAAAAACAGTGCATTGTGTGTAATGCAACTGTGATTTTTATTAAATTAGTTAGTTTTTAAGGCCAGAGCTTCAGCTGTGTCAAATAGATTGTTCCCTTTAGTTAACATTATTTAAAAGATAATGATCTTGTCCCCTTTATTGTATTACGAGTGTCCATTCCCATTGGATAACGGAACATTTTACACCCGATTGTCGATTGATTTTACAGTGATATCTGCACTACTCATCAACTAAAAACAAATTATCCTTGTTAATCACACAACATTGATTGGTTTGAATTGTGTACAAGGCTTTTGTATTTGTCCCCTTCAATTCGGAGTAAAAAATATGTTTTTGAATGGCAGAAGACACTACACTACCCAGAATCCTCAGCTATCGTTTGGGACTACACCATGTGCTTAGCTTGACAAACCCTTTATATATACAGTCAATGGACAAACCCCGTGATCAGTCCTCAAGCTCTGTGATTGGTTGACCTACAACTGCATTCCATATGAAAAAAAACGTTTAGTAGGACACGTTCAATTCCTGTTTTGAATAGTGTGCCGTCGATGGGTTTCATTCCATTTCAAAGTGCTTTTTGACGCTGCCACTCCAACATCCAATCACAGAGCTTGAGGACTGATCACAGGGTTTGTCAAGCTAAGCACATGGTGTAGTCCCAAACGATAGCAGAGGATTCTGGGTAGTGTAGTGTCTTCTGCCATCCAAAAACTCAGAAAAAATATTTGTTTCTCCGAATCGAAGGGGAAAAATACAAAAGCATTGTACACAATTCAAACCAATCAATGTTGTGTAATTAACAAGGATAATTAGTTTTTTTTTAGTTGACAATGCACTGTTTTTTGAGAACAACAATTTGTAACTAATGTAATTTTTACATTCTGACGAAAAATAAAAATGATTATGAATACAAATAAAATAAAAGACTAAAGTTACTGATAAGTCACATGTTTCCTGCCTGGCCGCAGCGTGTATCATTACCCTCTCTCGTCCGGGCGGTAGAAAGGAGCCCTCAGCCAGAGCAGCAGCAGCCAACAAACTGACTGTTGCTATCTGTAAACTATGCCGCCGAAACATAATTTCAGCCAATCAGCGTCATCAGATCTGATGCTCAAAGGGCGCCCTTTCAGCACCCTGGCCTGTGTGTCTGTGAGTTGTTTGGACTCGTATCCAAGGTGACGCTACAGTAGTTGTCTGCAGCCGGTGTAGACTCCGGTGCTAGTGGATCGAGGGAGCTGTAGATTAACATTTACATGCTTATTGTAGTTGTAAGGGCAATGCCTTTGGCACCATGGAGTGGGCTGGACCTGTATTTTACAGAAAAGGAGTGATCAGAGGGTCGAGTTGTCGATTCTTGTTCAGTTTTCATCTACCTCACCCTCTCAGACTTTGAGTTGCGCGCGCTGCTGAAGAGACACGTTACCATGGAAACCAAACAATGGTGTAGCTGTATTAAAGTCCGAGTGGAAACAGTCGTGAGTAAATCTGATTTTGTCAGAAATCGGGAGAAATGCGGGAGTCTCCCGCGAAAATCGGGAGGGTTGGCAAGTATGACACACACACACACACACACACACACACACACACACACACACACACACACACACACACACACACACACAATGTTCGTATTTAGTCTCCTGATTTTAAATGCCCTAGTATGGTTTTGTCACCATTTCCATAGCCCCACCAAAAATATTTTCCACCAGCCGCCACTGCTGCTGGACGTTGTAGAAATGCGTGTGTGCACCACTACAAAGGAGCCTCATTCACTTTACATAGGGGTTGTTTGCGTGGTGCCGACACGTAAATGTAACAAAGTTTGTGACTCCACCACGCAATGCTGTGTTAAGGAGTCGTGGTGGAGTAGCGCATTCTGGTGAGATCAGGTTGAACTTAACATGACATGAATTAAAGGTGTCCTATTATGCAAAATGCACTTTTTATGTCTTTTATACATACTCGCAAAGTGTCAGAAAACAAAACCCTGTCTATTTTCCTACTTCCTACACATCCTTAAAATCGGGGATACAACAGAGCTGATCCACATTTGCTGCGGTCTTGACGTCAGTACTAAAATGTGGGTTGGCTTTACGTTGAACTCCTGGCAACGTAAATTATTTGGTTCATACCCGTTTATCTAGCTCAGTGGGTCTAACCCAAGCGGCAAACTCTGGGGAAGAGCCAGGACGCCAATGCGGAAGTGCCTCAAACTGCAGTTCATCTAGTGGCCAGTAGGAGCAGTCTGCAGAAGGGAGCAATTTCCATAGACCCCAATGTTAAAATGCCCAACTTTAGAGCAGAATTAAACATGTTTACATCGTGGTTCAAAAAACCATATTCTCTGTATAGTTAGATCCCCCCTTCATGAATATGGATTGGGGGGGTGAATTTTTTCTCAACTCATCTGTTAATTAATATTAAGCCTTAAATATTTTGCATAAATTAGGGCGTGGTCACTTTGATGGACATGTACATGCCTCACTGTCAGCTAACAGCAACTTGTCCACTCTGCTAGGCTATAACCATAGAGGCTACAACGTTAGTTAGTTGTAGTTACTGTGCTTGACCCTTTAGCTTTAGCCGTGTTTGTGGTGATTAAAATGTTGTGCTGTGCGCTTGAATGTACTAACAAGAAGTCTAAAATGATAATATTATACATGTCCCGTTCACAGGTGTTTGTGTGCTTGGTAGCTTAGCTTGTTACTTATTAGCCAGCTAAGGACGTAACCCTTTATACTATATACATTTTAGTTTATGATTCAGCCTTGGGTAAGACTTTTATAGTCTATGGCAGGGGTCTGCAACCTTTTTGACCAAAAGAGCCATTTTGCTCCTTTTTCCCCAAAAATGTTTTTGTCTGGAGCCGCAAAACATATTTCATAGCTTGATAGCTAATAAAGTTGTATTTATTGTTATATCAGACAAAAACTACAGTTTTTTTGCATTTATTAGGCTATTTATTACATTATATAAAACTGTTAACCTCTAATAAGAAACAAAGAACTCCTATAAGGAGAATTAAAAATAATACACAGGCCTACTTTAAAATAAATTAAACACAGCACTTGGGGAGGTAAGGTAGGTAAGAATGGAGAAACCAGCTCGAGTGCGCTAGAATTTGAAAATACACAACCGGAAAAAATATGCCTCTTCCTTCAGACTTCCTCACAGAGCGTCTCCTCCAACACACACGAACGCGCACATGACCAATGAGGGCACGAGATAAATGTGTGCACAGATGGAAGGCTGACAGGCAGGTAGGCCATCCAGTTATTTTAGCCGGACCGGCTCAGATGATTAGTAGTGCTTTTTACAGCGCTACGGCTTCCAGAGATTACTTTTTGTATGTATTTATTGTCAAAGCATTTAATATATGCATTGCTATCGGGATGTTAAGAGCATTCCGTGGAATATAACAAAAAGTGTTTTCTGAAATAAATGACATACCCCATTGAATTATGACTGAAGATCGTCAGCTGTCTTCCTCTCCCTTGTTGTTCCCGTTGTTTCTCGATACGTAAAGGCTGCAGTGCAACACCTTTGACAACTTCTCTCTACATATCAAACATACCGGTAAACCAGCATCGTTTGCTTTGAAAGCATGTAACTCTGTCCACACATAATTAAATCCTGTGTTCCTCCGGTACTTTTTATTTATTTATCCATAGTTCGCTCATCGAGCCGGGGGTCAGGTTATTCACCCGCAGGAAAAGGCGCACGCGCGGGACCGTAGCAGGATGTGACGCATATTTTGGGTGATCTAATTAAAACCGTTTTGTTTTTTATTTATGTGTCACAGTATCACCTCAAAATACAAGATACGAAACATTTTCAACCATGCAACAAAATATAAATAGTCCTACAAATACTTTTATTTTATTTTCTTCTTATTTTTTGTCTAAGCTCAAGGGAGCCAGAGCAGAGGGCTTAAAGGGCCGCATGCGGCCCGTGGGCCGCGGGTTGCCGACCCCTGGTCTATGGCTATGACGCCCATAATGCTAAACGTGAGCAAATGTTAATAGGGGACCCAATTATCCCAGTGGTGGCCGCCGGAGCTAACGGAGCCGCAGGGGGCTAGCTCCAGCCGGCGTCCCGGAGCTAGCCCAATGTGGCTCCGTTAGGTCCAGGCGGTGGAGTCCGTCTTTTCTTAACGTGTGAATGACAAGCATTAAGAATAACAAAATATAGCTAATTCTCTTGCAGATTGTCTCATTTGATTATGAATGTAACGTTTATATAGGGGAACTACACTGTTAGCAGTAACTTGGTATGCATGTATTTCATGTTAGCTTAGCTTCTTAGCCTTAGCTAGCTCTGTTTACTTCCAGTTCGGAGGCAGCAGGTCCCGCCTCGGCTCCACCTCTTTGCCCTTATTTGGAGCAGGGGGGATTAGACTCTGACGTCAAGCCGTTAGTGGCCGACTCCGCCTACTAAGGGCTTCTCGGCAACTCTGCAGAATCCTATGGTTGACGTCACGGACACTACGTCCATTAATATATACAGTCTATGGTCTAACCCCACTGGCAAAGTCTTTGCTGGATAATTTCTCTAGGTTGTAAAATATTTTAGACAGAAGGCTTTAACTCCACATTACCTGTCCTAGTGATATCATTTTCCTCAAAATCAATTGTATCGAGGTTGTTGGAGTCCAAGTGAACAGAACATGAGTTTATGAGCGGTGATTTCCAGGCGCTCGGGTGGAGAGAAAAAGTCTGGGACTCCATCTAAACTCCACATCGCCTGGAGCACAGCGAACAAGGCGCTAGCTGACCAAACAGAAAGTATTTTTTATTGACAATTAATAATTGGAGCATTCACATAACCAGAAACATTGCAGAGGAAACAAACATCTGTCTGTTTAGGATAAAAAACATTGTTGTTCTCCTCTCTAAGGAAAACAACAATGCTCTGCATCATCTTCAGATCATTACTGCAATAAAAAATAAATCCACTTTAAATATTGTATTTTTCCTCTCCAGATCATTTATTCAAATCAGATTGCTAAATGTGTTTGCTGCTCTTTTCTTTTTCACAGCTGACTTTCAGGGGTCTGTCCAACACCGCCGAGGGAAATAAGACAGATTGATAACTTTGGATGGCCACAAACAGAATGCAAATGGCCTCTGAAATCATATTAAAGCCCCTGACGGGTGTGAGTGATGCCAAACAAAAAGAGCTTCATTCTCCTGTCACCTTTTCTGTTCTCATATTAATGGGGACAGACGTATACATGGGATGACAAGGAGGGTCGCAAGAATAGGAGGAAGATGAAAAAAGAACAAAGCAAGCCATAAGGGGAAAAAAAGGGAAATGGAAGGCAGTGAATGAAGACTGATTGATAATGAAAATCAAAATGGAGAGAGCAGGTACAGATATCCAACATGTCATGTTAACAAGTAGAAGTGGAGCTCAGATTCTCCTCCCTACCCTTCGTGCTATGCTAGGCTGGAACCGACAGCCTTCTCCCAAACCGCTCCTCCTCTCAGAGAGACAGCCCAGCAGAGCCCGAGATAAATCTGAGAGGAAGATGGAGCGCAAGGAGGGGGGGGGAGTCTAATTTAGGTCAGAGCAGACAGCACCTCTCCAACACTGGGTTGGTACGAAACTATTGTTTTTCCAACCCAGTTTAGATTCAACCACGCCCGCTTTTGCATGAATGTAAGCCCGCACTCTCTCATGGGTGTGTAAAGAGATCGAGCCGGTCCCATGTTAACAGCGCTGAAGTAATATCATGCTAGCTATAAGGCTACAGCTATTATTTTTAAATCCATGGTGAATTAATATAAAAAAGAATTAACAATTATTCAGCTAAGCATAACGGTGATCTTCTTTCATAGTAAAAAAGTGCTATTTTCATCAATTTACTTTGAAATAGATACTCAATGAAGCAACTGTAGCTGTTATATTCATATTTGCTGCAGCGATGCGTTTGTCTTGCCGAAGTGGACGTGACTGGAAGGAGGCCTGGATTAAAGTCAAGGAGCGTTGTCTCAACTCTCATTTCTTGAATCACCTGCAGTGAGTTGTGAGGTGGCAGTGAATCCCTGAGGATCAGCTCCTTCTCTATCAGATCCAAAGACAGAGGCTATGCTGGGTGTTGCTCCCGCTCTGCTGCAGGCCTGCAGGCACAAATCAAACAACATGATGAACTCCAGCACTGTGCTATTCAAACACCCAGCGCTCCATGAACTAATTATTTTGTTATTTTTGTAGACTTAAACGTCCCATGTCATGCTTTTTCGGTTATTACCCGTCCCCTTGTGTGTTATGAAGGTTTTTATTCATGTAAACGGTCTGCAGAGTCAAAAACCCTGAAAGTACACCCTGTAGCGAGTAAAACTCTAACACAGAAAATACCTCCCCAAAACGCCTCGTTGGAGATTTCTCATTTCCTTCCTGGGTATCGCTACGTAGAGATACCCAGTAGCCACGCCCAGAGCTATGGCCGCACCCTCTGCCAGCCTTTCACGAAACAAAGCTACCCAAACCTTTCAGCGATTCATGCTGGATATGTACAGCGTAGGGCACTGAAGAACGATGCTGGTCCTACTTTGTTTGGACCAGCGGGAGATTTGGGTACACAACCTGTAAGTATTCATTGTTGTTTGTGTATTTATGATGTTTAAAACAAACAAGGTATCTACCACGACTGTTTAAATGGGTAAACGTTTTTCGGACTACTACGTTGGGATCGCGGAGAAATGCTCTCTGCAGACCCATGCTCACGGCGTTATAAACCTTTTCTTACTCAATATCAAGCCACACTTATTGTTTTTACTTCGGCTGTGAGTGTTTGTGTGTGGTCAGGATGAGTTTCGCTTGTTCTAGCTGTATTGCCAAGCCTGTCTGCTCCTGCAGCAGTCCACAGCAGTGTGTGTGTCTGTGTGTGTGCGAGCAGCAACGAGCCTGTCAGCTTCTCGACCAATCAGAGCACACTGGGCTCACAGGGAGGGGGGGCAGGAGCTCGAACAAGCCGTTTAGGACAGAGAGTGAATACCTGTGAATACCATTGTGAGTTTGGAAAATTGCACGGTATAAATCTATTTTAGTAGACCTCAACAATGGAATTATGATCAGTAGAAATGGTCATGACATGGGACCTTTAAGTTCTCTTTTTGTTACGCTTAGTTTTTTCCTCCTTGTGAGCGTTTTTTTGTTATTCGAGTTCTTACTCTGTTAAGAGGGATTTTTTGTTCGTTGACATTAAAAAGACAATTTGTTACATTCAAGACTGTGCCTCTGGGTCTTGCATTTGGGTTCTCCAGTTTGTGTCGAGGTCGTGACACTTTTTCAACTACAGCACGTCTCTAAACATTTTGTGTCAATTTGTTATCGCCAGTGTTTTAAAAATACAATCTCCATTGTTTTATGGATGAAAATATTTAATAAGTGGAGGAATTGCAGCTGTTGCTCAGTTAAGCACAGTTTATAAGACATGGAAGATAATTGTACATGGGATATGCAATGGACGACTACATTTGTGGTAGCTCACCCATTTAGCACAAGAAAATACATGTTCTTGATACCGTTCGACAATTAACAATAAATTGTTAAAATGGATTGGTCTCCCTGCAGTTATTGGTGAGCTTTAAAATTGTGTCAAGAATTTCTGGTAATCTGTAAATTACCAGCATGACATGAAGTATACTATAATAAAGAAATAATTGTACACTTACAATACTGATACTGTAACTTAAAATTATAGCATTAAAGTTTCTATTTTACAGTTGAAACACTATTACCGTAAATAAAAATACAGTACTTTTTAAATGGCAGTGTTTTATTTTATAGTTAAAATACTATTACCTTAAACACAAATACAATGCTTGGAAATTATTGCGTTTTATTTTACAGCTATAACACTACTGCTGTAACAAAAAATTAAGTAAATACATATTACTGTGTTTCATTTTACAGTTAAAACACTATTACCGTAAACACAAATACAGTACTTGGAAGTTACTGTGTTTCATTTTACAGCTATAATACTACTACTGTAATACAAAAATAAATAAATGCTAATTACTGTGTTTAATTTTAGAGTTAAAACACTATTACCGTAAACACATATACATTACTTGGAAGTTACTGTGTTTCATTTTACACTGTTACTGTAAATAAAAACTTGCGAATACTGTGATTACCTTTACAGTACGTAACTGGCAGCAATTGACAAGTTACTTACTGTATTTAATTTTACAGTAGCCTATGTAACTGGCAGCAATCGACAAGTTACTTACTATAATTAATTTTACAGTAAGTAACTTGTCAATTGCTGCCAGTTATGTACTGCGAATTTCACGGTACTTTTCTTAGTGGTGTCAGAGTTTATTAAAGGTTCATGACAACAGTATATTAGAAGTTGAACATGTGGCACAGATAGAAAAGTGTATTTTGTTTGCTTTACCCATAGTTAGTTTTTAGGCCTTTACTTCCTCTGTCTTTATTAGGTCAGCACAGCACACGCATACAAATACAGTTTGAATCATGCAGATGCTCTTAAATTCAGATTTACATTAACTCATAAATCAAGCTATTTGAGCTCAGCGCCCGTTCAGCTTGATAAGAAAAAGAGTAACGGCCAGGCTCCACTCTTCTTCTTTCTTCTTCTTCTTCTTCTTCTTCTTCTTCTTCTTCTTCTTCTTCTTCTTCTTCTTCTTCTTCTCCTCTGCTGAGCAATGCCTGTGTAATCACTGCCAAATGGGCAACAAAAGGTGTTAAAGAAAGTGCTGCTCAACAGAATCCAGCCAATTAGAGGACAACCTTCCTGGGAGAACTCTATTTTAGGTTAATGCATCTAGTCCTTCTGCATGTGTACACACACACACACACACACACACACACACACACACACACACACACACACACACACACACACACACACACACACACACACACACACACACACACACACACACACACACACACACACACACACACACACACACACACACACGATCTTTGCTCTGACCAAATGCTGATGCATAACTTTAGTGGTTCATTTAAAGAGGTCAAAGGTCCAGCCATCGCTTTCATTATGAGACCCACACACATACACACACACACATTCTGTGGCATCGGGAGACACACAGCCAGCCACGCAGAATTAACAGTATGCACATAATTAACTGAAGTTAGTCTCCGCGCTAATCTGCTTCACATTCTCCATCATGCCAATGAGGCTGAGCTCCACACTTTCCATCTTCTGCTTCTATCTCCACGCTTGTGTTTTTTATCTGTCTATAACACACTCATCTATGGTTTATCTCCAGCCCACTCTTCCATTCGCTCCCTCTATCTTCCCTCCTTCCCCTCCTCTGCTGTTTGTCTTCTTTCTTTCTCTCACAGCGACTATACCAGCCATTTTGCATCCGCCAGATAACGACACAAAATTCAATTTCTCGCAGAGTTGCCTCCCTAATGGCTGAGTGGGGGGGTGCGACACACGCTGAGGTTCCTGTGCTGCCACTTCCTCTCTGCTTTCATATCAAAAGTTCCTCAGAATGGAGCGCGTCGGTCGGCACAGTGTGGCGGGATGCCGGTGTGCCGCACAGATGTGGAGCATGTGTCCATAGACAAGAGGCTCAGTAGTAACAGGGACAGTGATACAGCAAACACTCCTCTGTGTGAAGCGTTTATATGTATCAGTGTTTCAGCATCGCACACTCGCTGTGATCTTGGTGCTATGCCACTACATTTCCCTTTAATCCTATAGGGGAGAGTGGGGTAAGAGGAGCCAGTGGGTCAATTGAGCCCCCCCTCCCCTTTATCTAGGGAACTGTGCACATTTGTTGTAATGTGACCATAAATTCAGGAAGCACCCATCATTTATATTTGGCTGTGATGGAGAGAAGCACATGGTAAAGTGGTAAATGTGTTTTACTCACAATAAACCATGTTCTGTTTGTCAAAGTACATTTTCAACATGTAAGGTATAATTAGTGTTCTGTCAAAGCAAATGTATCCAGGTCTGAAAAGATGTTTCATACATGTTGGTTATTTAGCAAAGGTGTGAAATTATGTGAATCATTTAGCTAAAGATTAGCATGAAGGATAGACAGTTTTTATTCCCCAAAAAGTGTCTGTGGGGCAAAGTGAGCCACTTTTTGATTTATATTCTGTTACTTTTTGCACTATTTTTATTGTTTCACGGTTTTATGTCGTATATATATTTATGTTGCATTGCCATCACTTCACTTTAGCTGTGCATATGACAAAAGAGCATTTTTATCTTTTAATTTGTTATCGTCGTTGGTCCATTTGAATCAAACATAATAAAATAAGTTACCTTTTTTCAGGAAGAGTTCATACTTCATAACCATTCTTAAGAATATGAGTCGTTACCTACATGTTGGACACTTCTGGTGAACTGCTGCTGATAGCAGTGCAGATCAGACAGGAATATAAATACTTGTATACTCACGACATGACAAGATTAATATATTTACATACCACTATTCAAGCTTCCAGCTTTGATCCAGTGCTGTTAGAGGACAGAAAAAGAACAAAGCCTTTGTGGGTTTCAGTTGCGTCAATCTTTTTATGAAAGTGTTAACATAAATACTTCTGGGCATGCAGTCCTCAAAGGCAAAATGAAGTCTGTTGGAAAATTATGCAGTGCCAATGATTTCCAATAGCAAAGTAAGGTCACCTGTGTTTAATTTAGACACCTTTAGGAATATGGAAAATCTATGATTTGCATAATCACCTTCTAAGATCTAAGGCCCTGGGCTCAACACCGCCCATTGATCACAGCCGCCAGGCGCCACCATAAACACACTGACATCAACACATCCAATAAGCAGCCAGAAAGCACCAGAGATAGCCGGGCATATTAACACTGGGAGACTGATGAATGTCCTCCTTCCCTCGCTGATTCATTTGTTCAATTAATTTCATCAATTACCTGTGACAGCTACGTCAGCGGAGGGAGAAACAGAATCACAACACAGTGGGAGTATCAGATTACCACTAATTATCCACAGGCGCAGCTCTGATTTATGGAAGATGATTAATCATAGATCTGAAGAGTTACAGTCACTATTTGTTGAGTAAGAAAAGATAGGTTTGGAAATATACGTTCCCTGTCTCGGGGTGGCTGAGACACGTCAGCAAAAAGAGAAAATCTACCACAAATCCCAAACAGCCACAGAGATAGACTGCCTTTCAACAAAATACATTGAATTCAGGGTTGACAGAGGTCAAATTCACAACCCAGTCTCACAAAAAAAACGTGAAATAGCTACGTTGGTCCACAGGGCAAGACATACTATGTTCACAAATATCCTCTCTAGATGTGTCATTTCTAATGACCAGTGTTCATGTCACGTGATCGCAAACTTTTCCAGCGTGCGAAAAAAAAACATGGCAGACACCAGACTTATTTTTTGTGGAAAATCCTAAACTGTAGGATAGTTTGGCCATTATAATTATTTTTGATAACATTTTTACAGAGAAGTATATATTCAACTTTCATAAACTACGTCCAGTCCAGTGCAGTCCAGGTCTCACCAGGAGGACGTACTATGTATGTAACTATAGAGGTTGCTCTGTGCGCACCCCCTGAAAGTGTGAGATTGATACGTCTTTCCCCCTATTCATTTCTATTGACCAGCGTCCATGTCAAGTTATCGTCAGCTCTGAAAACAGTATTTCCGGTCCAGCAATTAAACAACACCTTCAATTTCTCTTCACACAATACGTCTCCTTGCAGTATCAATACTAATTCGGCTGACTTTTCTATTTGATCAAATCAGTAGATACTATAGGTTTTATTTACAACATTTTGCATAGCAGAAATAAACTACAAAATATGGTGTCGTTTAGCATAACGATTCACAGCTAATATAATGGGAGTTGTAATTTTTAAAGATATTACTGATTTTCTTTTAATTAAAGAATGTAAATACTGAGTTGAGAGAATAGTCAGGGGTTTTAGGTGATGGGAAACACATCTATGGAATCAGAATTCCAACATTTAACCATTAAATGACTGAACATAATTTAAATTTGGCTACCGTTATGCAAAACGACACCATATTTTGTTTATTTCTGCTAGTTCTGCTATGCAAACAGTAAATATAGCCTATCTACCGTTTTGATCAAATATAAAAGTCAGCCGAATTAGTATTGATACTACAAGGAGTGTGAAGAGAAATGTAAGATGTTGTTTAAATGCTGATATATTTATGATCCACGTCACGTATTCAGTTTCGGTAGCAGTTCTTCCAGTTTGTCCAAAGGTCTTCTAATCAGGGCTCTAAAAATAAAGAACTATGGCAGATGTGTAATATTTAATGCTGCCGAACCGTTTATTACAATGCATTTATGTGATGACTTTTGAGAGAAAATTATGTGACTTTTGAGAGAAAAGCAAGCACATGCGGAGTAAAGTATGATTTTCTTTTTAAAATATGTTTTTGTATTTCCAATCGTATAAACACCATATCCCAACGTGCATTACGACTAAGACATCCAATTACCGAGCTTCATTCATTCGAAATTAATCAGAAAAAATATATTGTAGCCATGTCACGTTGAGAGGGACCAACGGAGCCATTACTAGTTTTTTGGTGAGACTTGGTTGAAATTCACCATAAAGAAAGAATGTAGCCTACTTGGAATGGATAAGAAATACAACTATAATCAAATAAACCAAATCAAACATGTTGGCTCTGTTACAATTAATTGTGAGAAAAAACAAGGTCAACAAACCTTCAATTTCCCCTTCAGGAACAGAATCATATGCAGGTACTGTGACATTTGACCAACCGTCAGAATAGGTGTTGTTCAGCGTTTGGTTTTAGTAAAAGGCACGATAAGAAGTCAGCTGTTAATGTTGACTGTTTTTACAGTAGACACCTTTTGTTTTAGCAAAATGTAGAATCCCTATTTATATCACTGCTTACAGATCCAGGTTTCACCCTTACAATTTTCTCCATGGATGGTTATAATTCTCTGTAATTGTCGTCTGAACAGGAAGTGAGTACAGTCGGCATCTATGACAGCTTTGGGCTGGATAAAACCCTGAATTAAGTCGTGTTCAAAATGGTTAAAGTATGTCAATAAAGAGATCACACATAGTAACCAACTCACAGAGAATAAAAGCCCAACCTCTCAGTATTCAGTAATCTATAAACTCATTGTTTTTATTGTATGGCTCTGAGTGAAAACTCATCAGACTTGTTTCCAGCAGCATCCATAAAGCCACTGAAAAACAGAACCAGCAGAGGGCTAGTGAACATAATGGAGCTTTAACCAGCCGGTGTCCAACTGAAAAAAAAACTTTGGCTTACAATCATCAGATGGACACAGACACATCTGTTTTACTTTTACATTTCAATGGTTTGTTCATGTTAAACTGTTAACAATTGAACAGTGTTCTGTTTAGATTTACATATTATTGATATGTAAAGTTGTCTACCTTCAGCATGGCTATGCAATGATATGCCAGTGGAAGCATGTATAGTAAAAAAAAATTGTGGACCAAGTACAACCTTGTGGAACACTGAAAAATAATAACTTTATTCAGTGTAATCAGTTTTTCACATTGTTAGGATTGACAAGAGACTCACCCCGCATCGTGCTGTATCATTTCACACATTCTGCTTCCACATTGGAAAAGAGCAGCGCAAAATGCTCGTTATGTGGAAAAAAGATTGAAGAGAAGGCTCCGTAACACATTACTCTAAGGATTGAGTTCAGACATATAGGCTGTCTTGAACACTATCATCAGAGTAACGTGATCTAATCAATAAATAAAGATTCAGCCATAACAGGAAAGCACATGGCTACTTAACATGCAGAATGTGTCATTTTGCATGCTAAGTAGCCATGTGCTTTCTGGGGCTAAATCTTTATTGATATAATTTAAACATTCACTATAATAATTGTAGCGTCCCCGGCTGAATGATGGTCAGACTCTCCAACTGATGGTATCTGTTTATTGCACACCCTTGCTTGTATACAATCATTACCAACGTAAGAGCTTGTGCCCTTATCAGCCAGGTGCTAAAAACCGAATGCAACTATTTAGTATATGTTAATTTATTCGTCATCTATCCGTCATTATACATGTGTTTACACTGCTCCATTGTCCATTGACTGCCGGTAAAAGTTCCTTCAAAATAAGAGTCCCGATCTTATTACTATCAAAATAAAAGTGCAAAACGAAAACTTTACCATAAGAAAATATTGGCATACAAATATAATCACTTCTCTAAAAGGTAACTCATTTTAAATATAGTTTTAAATATATAATATTAAAGTTCATTTACAATAATAATAATAATATTAATATTAATATTAGTAATAAGCTTTATATTTGTATAGCACCTATTACAAGAATTTTAGCCAAACTGGCTTCACGGCAGTTCAATAGACACATTAGTATAACATGACAGGATAAAAGCAATGTAGAGGAGCAGCTACATTTCAACAAATATATCCACTAAGATTAATACATGAAGACTTGTGACTTGGACTTGACTTGGACTCGGACTCGAACACAGGTAATGATGAATCGGACATGGACTCGACTCGGACACTCCTTGGGCGACTCGGACTTGGACTCGGACTCGAACACAGGTAATGATGACTCGGACTCGACTCGGACACTCCTTGGGTGACTCAGACTTGGACTCGGACTTGACTACGACTCTCCCTTGGTGACTCGGACTTGGACTCGGACTCGAAGAGTGGTGACTCAAGAGTGACTTGGATTCGTGAATTGGTGACTTGACTACAACACTGGCATTTTAGTAGAGGAACAAACCCCCAAAAAAGGCTTTAGTTATCGAGATACCCCTACCCGAGGTAGAACAAAGCACAACCATGTTTTTTCATTAATTTAATATCTGTAATATATGAAACGGATTGTTGTATACAAATATTTTACTGCTAAATTAAAAAAATTGGTTGATGTATGGAACCTTCCCATAACCGAAAATAATGAAAATGTAGGCTCCTCAGAAGGGGGCCATGTCAACCTTATCAAGTGTATATCTAGAAATAAGGATCAGAATGTCACCAACTTTGGTTTATATGTTCAGGGTGAGGCAAAGCATACACTAAAGCACATTTTGTACCAATACCTTTGTCCATCTTTGTAAAATATACAATTAAACACTGATACAATTTAGGCGGAAATGAAATTTGAAAGGAAAAATCCAAAAGGTATGTTTATACTTTTCTGTCATTATTAAAGTTAGGAGACCAATCCCCAAAAAACCTTATTTATATGTTCCAAAGAGTGTTATCTTATGATACAAGTTGGTTATTTGACTATTAGTGGCTGGTAACCTCTTCTGTCACCAGCCCCTAACAGGTTGCTGGTGCAGCAAGGTCTTCAAACTGACAAATAGAATGGGCCCTATAGGTGTAAATGGATGAACAAAAGGACACAAACCATAGATTAAGGCAAAAAACAAAATGTAATATAATTATTTTTATATAATATATATAATAATAAACCCATCTTTATCATTCTTAATGCATTTATCTTTATATTTAGTTAATCTTTGAATTAACATGGCCTACTGTGAGCCAACAGGCTTACATGACAGCATTTTCAAGTGACATAAATGAACATTTTTGACTGAACAAATCAAACATTAGTTCAAATTAAACCATCAATTCAAAATACATACACAGCATTTAGTCAAATTTGCTTTATAAAGTCTATTATTGTTCTTACATTTAAACCAGTATATCAGGGAAAGACATTTAGCCTATAGGATTTAGACTACTTTTTATCATTCCTAAAATCTGCCTTATAACATTAACATATATATATACACACATACATATTTATATACACATACATACACATACACACACACACACACACACACACACACACACATATATATATATATACACATACACATATGTAGGGAGATCAATCACCCAAAAAAGTCAAAATATACAATTAATATAATAATACTGTTTCATATAATAAAACAGTTTGGGGAATGAATTGACACACACACACACACACACACACACACACACACACACACACACACACACACACACACACACACACACACACACACACACACACACACACACACACACACACACACAAGATCTTCTTTTGTCAAACACAGAAAAGGGAAAATATCATAATAACAAAAATAAAGCAAGATAACCAGCTTAATGTTTGTTAAGCTATCTAGCTAAGTTTAGCTCAACTTTAACTGTCAGTTTGTTCCAACTGCCAATCAAAATTAAATTGTAGAAATTATAGACTTTGCGTATAAATGTTTCTAATTGTGTCCCATATTTTATTATCAGGTAAACTTAATGAATTAAACAGAACATTTTAAATATATGTTGTTTATATCTTAAGCTAAGTTGAAGTTTAACTGTCAGTCTGTTCCAACTGCCAATCAAAATTAAATTGTAGTAATTATAGACTTTGCGTATCAATGTTTTCTAATTGTGTCCCATATTTTATTATCAGGAAAACTTAATGAACGTAACAGAAAATTGTAGATACATTTACCTTAAATATATTTTGTTTATATCAATGTAAGTTAAGCTAGCTGACTAATTAAGTTTAGCTTGAGTTTATCTTGAGTTTAGCTGTCAGTTTATTCCAACTGCCAATCAATGTTAAATTGTAGTAATTATAGACTTTGCATATCAATGTTTTTAATTGTGTCCTATATTTTCTTTTCAGGGAAACTTAATGAATTTAACAGAAAATTGTTGAACAATTTACATTTTAATATATTCTGTTTGTATCAATGTTAGCACTAGCGCTCCCCTCCACAGCTGAAACCAACTTGATAGCCTAATGCTGAAGTGAGGAAATTAATCATACTTAAGATAGTTTTATATCTGTTTTATATGTTAACAATAAAGACATGGCAAACATTATTATTAATGTAGACTCTAAGACTGAAGGAAATAAGCAATGTAGTAATATTGAATGTGATATTTCTATCTGCAGACTATGAAATTCCATCTGGAGCAACAAGATGGAACCACCAAAAGCTAAGCCGGACATACTAAACAGCAAAAACTGTATCATCTGTTTGAAACCACTATTGCAAAAACATAGGCCTTTTGTGAAAAATCCAACATTTGAGGGACTAAAACAAGTAATAAAGTGTGCTGAGTTGAGAGATGATGAGGTCCAAAAATGTCTTTCTCTTCACAAAGAAGATATATTGGGTTCTAAAATCCTGGTCTCTTATCATATATCATGTAGAGCCTCACATACCACAAAGACTAATGTCAAAGACCCAGCTGCAGGCAATCTTGGACCATGGAATGATTGATGCCGCAATAGACAATTTTGATCAAAATGAGGAGACTCTTGATGGAAAGCACACCACTCATTCAATGGCAACAGTTATATACAGGCGAGGTCAGACCACAACAGAACCACAACGTCTTACCAGGATTCCATAGAAGACCCTTTCTGCCTTGAACAGTCGTTGCTGTTCTATGCCTTTCATAAGAGCTCCGCCAACTGATTATTCCACTATCTACACAGCACTGATTCGTCTGACACAACTCTCTGCAAAACTGGGGCAAAAGCATATTCTCGTAACTGCAGACCTTGCAATTTATAACAAAGCCCAGGAGATCATGTGGAGCAAACCATCTTCTCTCCATGGAAAGGCAACAATGCGATTGGGAGGCATGCATATTACTATGGCATATCTTGCAAGCATTGGCAAGCTCTATGGAGATGGTGGACTGCTCTCCATTTTTGATTGAGTCTGACGTATATGGTGAGAACACTGCTCAACAAATGCTCCAAGGCAAACAGCTTTCAAGAGGCCTTCGAAGCTTGAAAATAATCCAAGAAGCTTTCTTTCGACTCTTTTGGAAAGCCATGATGTCATGAACAGAACAACAAGGACAGGAGTCATTAATCTCCAGGTTGGAACAGCTGAAGGATGTACAACATTCATTCCATGTCAAAAACAAGGCATCAGCACAACAAATTGTCAAAGAAATAGAAGATCAACACATTGATGAAATAATGAAGTCAGTTGACATTTTTTCAGCAGCAGGAAGTAAGCAGTCCCCCAACTTTGCTTATTGGTTCACATTCATGCAAGGAGTTGACCTACTGTTGAGAATGCTGCGCGCAGAGAGAGATGCAGACTTTCAACTTCTCTTGAACTGTATGGTGGAAGTTTTAACGTGGTTTAGGGCTGCTGGAAGAAAGTATGTACCTATTTATCTTGAGGAAATGAGAACACTTCAGCAACAGCAACCAGAGTCATACAAGTTCTTGCTAGAAGGTGGATTTGTTGCACGGCGGTCTGACGAGTGGAGCTTCAACTGTCTTGCAACTGACCAGGGCCTGGAGCAAACAATCAACCGGGAGGGCAAGAGTGAAGGTGGAGTTATTGGTCTCACATTAAAGAAAGGGGCTCTCACAAGATGGTTGATGACACGGCATGTGACAACAGAGTAGGTGGATGCAATGAAAGATCTTTGTGGCTAAACTGACCAAGGCCCACAAACCCTGCACCAAGAGCATGGATCTTCTAGAACTGATCTAGATGAGACAGACATAAGAAAAATCATGGAAATTGTCGAACAAAACCAAAACCCCTTTGATCTTGATAGCGTTCCTGCAGAGCTTGTTAACATTGTCACTGGTCAAGTTGCCCCTGTGAAGGTGACAAAAGGTTTGTCCTGTTTCCTTAAAGATGCTCAACAACAAAGTCAACTGTTCATAGAGCAGCGCCTTGCACAGGACACAAGAACAAAGAGTTTCTGGGAACCAGAGAAAAGAAAATGCTCTGTCACTTTGGCAGATATGAAAGCACCACTATCCAAAAAGAAGTCTGGACAGAATCACATGGACTCAGAGGTCCTTTTCAGGAGACTTTTAGCCGTTTCAAGCCAAAGAGATGTGTCCAACTTGAAACTGTGTTGTCTCATGAGTTAGCTGCTGTACCACCTGCTTTGTTCTATGATGATGGCAGAAGGAGAAAAACCTTGAAGGCTGACCTAGCTAAAAAGTCAAAAAGTCAATTGTGCCAAGTGAATACCACTTACCTGATGTAAGAGGACCATCTGCATACATCATAGATGGTATGGCTATAATTCAGAGTCTGAATTAATCAGGTTTCCAAATATTCAACGACCTTGCGGAGCGTGTTCTCAAAAGAATATTTTCATTTCTATCAGGAGAGGGAAAAATGTGTTGTGTTGCCATGGTTTTTGACCGATATGACCACCCAAACTCCATTAAGCAACAAGAGAGACAAAGACGTGGAGCAGTTGGAGATGCAGGACCAACACATGTGATCTCAGGGCACACTAAAGTGCCAAATTACAGGAGGTACTTGAGTCGCAGTGGAAACAAGGCTTTGCTTTCTGCTTTTGTTTCCAATTACATAACCCGCACTGGTCCATGTAGACTCACAGAGGATCAGACGATCATCTTGGCTGGAGGTTTTGAAGATACAGAAGAAATCAAAACCATCCTAAAGGACAGGGTGGAGAGCTTAGTGGATTTGATGAGCGACCAAGAAGAGGCAGACACCAGAATAGTGCTCCATGCCATCCACCTTGCAAAGACATACAAAAGAGTTATCATCAAATGCGATGATAGCGATGTCCTTGTGTTACTGTTGTATTATGCTAGTTGCAGCATATTTGGCTCAGCTTTAGTCCTGATGCACAAAGGCAAAACAGGCAAAGAGAGGTTTGTGCCCATCAAAATGATCTGTGAAAAGCTAGGGAAAGCCTTATGCCAGTGCCTCCCAGCTTGCCATGCACTGAAAGGGTGTGATACAACTAGCAGCTTTTTCCAAATTGGAAAATCAACTGCTTTCACAAAAATGCAGAAGCATGTGGATTAGCTGAACAGTCTAAGTCACTTTGGTTTGACAGGAAACCTGGCGGACTCATTACCTATGGCCCGACATTATGCTCTCATTTTGTAAGGCCAGAAGAAGAATCAGAAAGGGCAACAGTGTACAAGCCTGGATGAGTTGAGGTATGTACTGGCATCCACCTCAGACATGCCTGCCTCTCAACTTCCCCCGACTGAAGATTCATTTAGGCAACACGTACTAAGAGCCATATACCAAACTGCTGTTTGGTGCCACAGTCACCAAAAAAAAACTGTGCTTTGGAGTCCTGTGGGGAAAGGTTGGAGGTTGATGGAGGGAGTCATGCAACCAGTGATGTATGAAAAAGCGGCAGCACCGCAACAAGTGCGAGATTTAACAAATCTCTACTGCAAGGACAAAAAATGTAGTCAACAGAAGAAATGTCCTTGTTTTGCAGCTGGATTGCGATGCACTGAATTCTGTTCCTGTGACTGTCTTGAGTGCGCTAACGGAAGTGTGAATGACAGCATAGTTGCACACTAGAAAAAATGTTGAGTCGTTTTGCAACTGTATATAATTGATGATTCATTAAGGTTTGAATGTAGGATTTATTTTTGATTTTTCCATTCATTGAGCCGAAACTTTAAATGTTAAACGCTGTTTAATGTGCTTGCATTTGTGTAATGTAATTTCTGTCTCATTCTATGATATCGCTCCTTTTCTGTAGGATTTATGTGTTTATGTATATATATAACATTGATGTATGTTAATGTTATAAGGCACATTTTAGGAATGATAAAAAGTAGTCTAAATCCTATAGGCTAAATGTCTTTCCCTGATATACCTGGTTTAAATGTAAGAACAATAATAGACTTTATAAAGCAAATTTGACTAAATGCTGTGTATGTATTTTGAATATATGGTTTAATTTGAACTAATGTTTGATTTGTTCAGTCAAAAATGTTCATTTATGTCACTTGAAAATGCTGTCATGCAAGCCTGTTGGCTCACAGTAGGCCTAACGCCATGTTAATTCAAAGATTAACTAAATATAAAGATAAATGCATGAAGAATGATAAAGATGGGTTTATTATTATATATATTATATACAAATAATTTGATTAAATCTTGTTTTTTGCCTTAATCTATGGTCTGTGTCCTTTCGTTCATCCATTTACACCTATAGGGCCCATTCTATTTGTCAGTTTGAAGACCTTGCTGCACTAGCAACCTGTTAGGGGCTGGTGACAGAAGAGGTTACCAGCCACTAATAGTCAAATAACCAACTTGTATCATAAGATAATACTCTTTGGAACATATAAATAAGGCTTTTTGGGGATTGGTCTCCTAACTTTAATAATGACAGAAAAGTATAAACATACCTTTTGGATTTTTCCTTTCAAATTTCATTTCCGCCTAAATTGTATCAGTGTTTAATTATATATTTTACAAAGATGGACAAAGGTATTGGTACAAAATGTGCTTTAGTGTATGCTTTGCCTCACCCTGAACATATAAACCAAAGTTGGTGACATTCTGATCCTTATTTCCAGATATACACTTGATAAGGTTGACATGGCCCCCTTCAGAGGAGCCTACATTTTCACTGTTTTCGGTTATGGGAAGGTTCCATACATCAACCAATTTTTTTAATTTTGCAGTAAAATATTTGTATACAACAATCCGTTTCATATATTACAGATATTAAAGTAATGAAAAAACATGGTTGTGCTTTGTTCTACCTCGGGTAGGGGTATCTCGATAACTAAAGCCTTTTTTGGGGGTTTGTTCCTCTACTATTTACCATCACCTCTGATTGCAGTGTTTCCATTTCTAATAAGTGACCTTAGTCATGTTTCACTGTTGGAAGCCTTGATGTGACTGTTATTTATTTCATTTACTGGTGCTTTGGTGCTCACTTTAGGAAAAACTGTATTGAACAATGTGGGCAATTAATCACAAATATTTGTGTACTTCCATGTGTACAGTATGTGTCTGATTCGCTATAGACATTGAATATTCACAATGTAATGTTCGACCCTTTCAGTTCCTTTACACTGGTGCCACCAGTGTATTCTTATACTACAGCATTTGAATGATCAAAGCCCTCTGCATCCCTTCTACAGCCTCAGCAGGAGCAGGAGTCTGACTCCGGGATGACTCAGGCAATAGAAAAAACAACAGCGAGCACCCAGCCATTAAATGGCTGTGACGGCTCACTGAGCTGCTGCCAAAACAAATCACACAGAAAATGACCAGAATGCATCTGGGGGCGAGGAGGTGCAATGAAGAGATAGAGCGAGGACAGGGTTTTAGGTGGCTGGGGCAACAGGGGCTTGTAACAGCGGAAAATTTACACTCTGGCCCAATCCCAAACCACGCCCTACACCCTACCCATACACTACCCCTCTGTGACGGAGTGAACTCTGTGGAGCGACACTCGCAGTTCAACGAGGCTCCCTCCTGTCAGATGGAGGGAGTAAATACAGCGGTGAGCTTTCGGACAAACTCCCCTCTCTCCGGCAAAAACAGGAAATGCCGTAATTGTATGTAATAACGGTTTCAAATCAGCATCTCGTAGACAATTTTTTGTATTAATAACTCCAAACATCTTTAATGTGTTACCTTTTTGTAAAGCTCTTTTAGTTTTAAAACTGACGTTTATAAGATTCTTAGTTTTTGCAACAGTCTGTAAATATACACAACTTTATAATAAAATGCACACATTTACCTTTTTCTAGACTAAACACAGGTATACGATCCGAAGTAAAAAAATATATGAGGTTACCATGAGGTTGTTAACATCGCAGGTTATCAGTGGATGTTTGCTGGAAACACAGCGTGTTTCCTGACGGACACACACAGCGTTGAGTCCGGTCAGGTAGTGACCGGTCTCAAGGCATCAAGTTTTGATGCAGACTCGCTGTTTGAGGGCTTGATAACCTACTCCCCCTCAACACTCGTTGGTTTGGAGAAGCATTTAATATGGCGGACCCTCCTCACGAACGCGCAAACGGAGGGTTAGGGGTAGGGTGTAGGGCGTGGTTTGGGATTGGGCCTCAGTGCTGGCCGGAGGCCAGGAAACACAGACGAGGACAGAGAGCCGAGCGGGGTTAAAGACAGCATGATGGGGGCAACAAGAGGTGGGGTGTGGCATGTCAATTTTTCTGTTGCACACAAGCATGGAGGAAGAGCCAATGCATAAACATTTGTGGCCGCTAGCAGAGAGCAGAAAATGCAGTCCTCATACTCATCCTCATTGGATAAACATATTGTAGTGTCCAGTTATCTGTGGCTGGCAGCCAGGGGGGGGGCATCTCTGAAGCTTGTTAGTAGAGTACGCAGGGTGACAGCCAAAAGACTGCCTGTGTTTGCCCGGCTAATATGGGAGAGGTTAGGAGCCAGGGAGGGTTCATTACCAAGGCCATCACTGTGCCCACATCTGAGCCAACAGAGCAGAAGGACGAGAGCCAGGAGACAATGCTAATGTGAAACAGAGCAGCACAGAGGAGTGGAGCAGGACATCAGGGTGGGGTGGGGGGGGTGACCCATGGCACCGGGTCACACCGAAGCCTCAGTGGAGATGTAGAAGAATCACCAAGCAAATACTGACATCGGAATATCTGACATCCAAACTTGCCTTCATATTGTTGAGGAAATATTTAGCTAGGCTCAGACCTTTGACCCAGTTTATCGCTTTCCACTGTCCTTGCAAAGCTCAGGCATGCGACCTTGGGGTGCTTCTAACTCTTTGAGAGAAGATTTGTCCCTTTATTCTTACCTGTTGGCATAACTTCATACAGGATGTTTAGCTGGCTCTAGGGACATCTGATAGTCTATAGTAGGACCCAATTACAGTGCTTTGCTTGTTAAGTCTGGTCGTGCCGAATGTTGATTATTCTCTTAGAACTAGCTAAATGGGACTCGTGAGAGATCTGTCTGACATCAGTTCGAGGTCGTCAGTGTTCTCTTTGTGTTCCAAGTCCTTGCTCCAAAAGTTTAATTTCACATATTGAATAGTTGAATAGTTATATTTTCATTTCGGCACATCCTCTTCAATCAAGCCGGGCCGGCTAAAATAATTGGTCAAGCTTTTTACAGCACCAAGGCTGCCACCGATAAAAAAAATGTATGTATTTATTGTCAAAGCATTTAATGTATTCATTGCTATCGGGATGTTAAGAGCATTCCATGGAATATAAAAAAAAGTGTTTCTGAAGTGAATTACCTACCCCACCTTTAAATGGCAGTGATGGTGTAGCGTGCACAGAATGATAAACAGATTCCGTGCTACAAATTTTATTTTAAAGGTTTTCTGAACAAGGCAAAGGCAGAAAGTCACATTCACTTCCACATTCGCCGAGCGGCGCAAACTACTACAGTTTCCGTACACAGACTCTCATTGGCTCGTGTGTTTTTGCTCATGTCACGTTTTCATAGCAAATGCACTGTTCAAGTAGCAATACATGAACAGTGTTGGTGATCATCTGAAAGTACTTCTTAACACAGGCAGAAAACAACATAACTTTAATTCAAATGTACCATTTCTATTCATGTAACAAAATATGGTACCACTTTACAATGAGACTACCCTAGGGTTTACGAATAGTTTGTAACTCATTTATTAATTAGGTTGTGAACACTTTATAAATCATTAATAAGCATGAGATAAACAGGGCAACTGTGACCGGTTGCTTGCCAAATAGTGAACCCACATTTATCTGTACTGCTAAGGCTTATATTGGCTACTTAACTACTTCGTCTTCTTCATTACGGCCCGTCCACACAGCGGGGTGCGTTGACGCTGGGCGGTGGGCGTATCTGAAGCTTGGGAATTTTTTGCGAGCAACGCGACCAACAACCAATCACATGAATCTCCCGCCCCCGACATACAAAGCAATAGCAATGTTAAAACGAAGTAAACTGGACATAAAATCCCCAAACAGGCGAACAACTACCAGTTTCACCCACTGTCTCTGCCACCTTCCTGCATACCTGGCTCCTTCGGTTTGTATCCCGGTAGGTGAACAGAGACTGATCATACAGCACCGGGTGATTCACTACCGCTATAATGAATTTTCCCTCAATTTTTGGGAATATGAGGAAATGACCTGCGTAGTCTCTTCCAGCATACACGCGGTTTGATTGGCTAGTGCTTGTACTGGCAGATTTGCATAAACGGGATTTCATTGGCTGATGCTACTGCCGAGGCGCCAAAAGTTGAACATTGCTCAACTTTTGAAGCGAGCAACTTCAGCAACACGTCGCTTCCCAAAATGCAGTTCGGCAAAAAGTGACGTCACCCCATTCAAAGTGAATGGTGAAGCGTCAACGCACGCCGCTGTGTGGACGGGCCGTTAGCCAGTTTTTTGGCATCTCTTATGACCATTTATGAATGAGTTACTAACATTTATAACTGCCAAAGGGGAGCCTTGTTGTAAAGTGTAAAACACATTCCCATGTATTAATGAGTTACTACCATTTATAATTGGTAAAATGGAGCCTTATCGTAAAGTGTGAAACACATCACCATCTATTGATGAGTCACTAACATTTATAACTACTGTTGTTTTTAAGTTTAATACACGTCCATTTATGAATGAGTTATAAAGTTCACGCTGACTTAAAACACACTTTTCACATGAAAGTAAGTTGCAACAGAACCAAGCAAAACATTTTAATCACACATGAAGAAAATTAGGACTAAAAGTAATGACTGTTTAGTATGACTGATACACATATTTAAACATAAAAGCTTTTCTCAGACATAAATTAAAGACTTTGTAAGAAATAATGGTTCTCAGACTGCAAAGGCTTTGTGTATATCCTTGAACAAGCGTCCAAGCAGTCCATCAGGGTGAGCAGAGCCAAGCCAAGACGACCCCATTCAAGTACCTTGAGGTGTTCCTCCAACAAACTCTCTGTACGGTTTCCTCTCAGTCTACGGACATGTCCTTTGACGGTCGACCAAGCACTTTTATTATGTTGGATATGACTGCTGTCTGGGGGTTCACACACCACCTGCTGTGGTTTATGGTGTAGTGCAGGGGTCGGCAACCCATGGCCCTCGAGCCGCATGCGGCCCTTTAAGCCCTCTGCTCTGGCTCCCTTGAGCTTAGACAAAAATAAGAAGGAAATAAAATAAAAGTATTTGTAGGACTATTTATATTTTCTTGCATGGTTGAAAATGTTTCGTATCTTGTATTTTGAGGTGATACTGTGAAACGTAAATAAAAAACAAAACGATTTTAATTAGTTCAACTAAAATATGCGTCACATCCTGCTACGGTCCCGCGCCAGCGCCTTTTCCTGCAGGTGAATAACCTGACCCCCGGCTCGATGAGCGAACTATGGATAAATCAAAGAAAAGAAAAGTACCGGAGGAACACAGGATTTAATTCTGCGTGGACAGAGTTATATGTTTTCACAGCAAACGATGCTGGCTTACCGGTATGTTTGATATGTAGAGAGAAGTTGTCAAAGGTGCTGCAGCCTTTACGTATTGAGGAACAACACGGGAGAGGATGACAGCTGACGATCTTCCGTCATAATTCAATGGGGTATGTAATTTATTTCAGAAAACACTTTTTGATATATTCCATGGAATGCTCTTAACGTCCCGATAGCAATGAATATATTAATGCTTTGACAATAAATACATAAAAAAATGTATCTCTGGAAGCCGTAGCGCTGTAAAAAGCATGACCAATCATTTTAGCCGGCCCGGCTAAAATAACTGGATGGCCTACCTGCCTGTCAGCCTTCCATCTGTGGACAAACTTATCTCGTGCCCTCATAGAGTGGCGAAGTCCCTCCCCTTCCGGGGGACCTCCATGGGACCTTATATCGGAAAAATAATGTATTGAAGTCAATGGGGAGAGAAAGATTATCTTTCGATCCCGTTTGAATTGTGCCACGAATTACACATATGTTTGTCAATTAAAAAGATAATTTTGCAAGTCAAAAAAATGTAAATGTGTCGTAAAACTGTGAAGTTAAACATTTCTTTGTGTGAAGCGCTCAATGAACTACAACTCTGGTCTTGCACACGTCACCAACACCAAGATGGCCGTCACGTTGGTACATTTCACCTCTTTCTTTCAGAATGAGACGAAAAGTATTAAAAGAGGTGAGAATCACAACAAGTCTGGGCATGTTGAGAACTGTACATACGAAAAAGGGGAGTTAGTCGGTTCCGTGAGAGCCAGCATACGGGACCGGCTTTACAAGGTTTCGGTGAGTTACACGAGTGTAATGTGTAACGTTAATGTCAGCTAGCTAACATTAGCTAACAAGTTACACTCTCGTGTTTTGTTTTAGTTGCTCTTCGAGATCGAGCAAGAGATACTATTACTGGTATGATAACGACCTGGTACAAAGCACACAGGCATCTTGTTAAAGTAAGTAAGTACAGTAAGTAAATGTATTTTTAGCTATCTGGAGGGAATACATCAGTTATGACAGCACTTACGCGACTCTGGGATTTGTAGACTTTCTAGTTGCGTATTTTTCATAGTCTTATATTTCAACAGTTTTAAGACAGACTTTGAATTTTTTGACATGGAAATTATTTTTTAAGATTCACAAACAACATATGTGTAATTCATGGCACAATTCAAACGGGATCAAAAGATAAGTTTTCTCTCTCCATTGACTTCAATGTATTATTTTTTCGGAATAAGGTCCCAAGATGCGGAAGTAAGTGGGCGTTACTTCGCCACTCTATAGAGAGGCGAAGTCCCTCCCCTTCCGGGAGCCTCCATGGGACCCCGGAAGCGGAAAATTATACATTGAATTCAATGGAGAGAGAAAACGTATCTTTTGATCCCGTTTGAATTGTGCCACGAATGACACATATGATGTTTGTCAATTTAAAAGAACATTTTGCAAGTCAAAAAAATTAAAATGTGTCGTAAAACTGTGAAGTACCACATTTTTTTGTGTTAAGCCGCTCAGTGAACTACATGTCTCTGGTCCCGCACAATACGCGTCACCAACACAAAGATGATCGTCACATTGGCACATTTCACCTCATTCTTTCAGAATGAGAATAAAAGTATAAAACGAGGTGAAAATCACTACAAGTCTGGGCACGTTGAGAGCTGTACATACACGAAAGGGGAGTTACTCGGTTCTGTAAGAGCCAGCATGCGGGACCGGCTTTACAAGGTTTCGGTGAGTAATATGAGCGCAATGTTTAAGGTTAATGTCAGTCAATAAGGAGGAGAATGAAAAAGAAGATGATGAACCACAGACCCGGCATATAATGACTGCAGTGTGCAGGGCTGTGTTAATTTATGTTACTGTTATCAATAGCATTAGTTGACTGAGAAAACCGTCAAGAAAAAAAGTTTAGCGATGTTACGAGTCGACTAGCATAATATGAACCACGGCTGTGATTGACAACCTGGACAGCCAGTCAGAAGCTAGAATACCAACCTAGAGAGCCAATCAGAACCTAGAACGGGTGTACTGTATACGGGTGTGTATGTTGTGGATAACATTAGTGTTCACAAGAACAAGGTACACTCCCGTGTTTTGTTTTAGTTGCTCTTCAGATTGAAGCGGCCAGTTTTATATCGACTATATGTGTGATCTCCTTTTTACATCTCGTTGTGTCATTTGAGTTTATTTGCTGTGTGTAGATTCAAGGATTTTGGTTATCTTGTCAATTTGTTTGGTTATCTAGGCACAGCTGTGTGTGACTCCCTCTGGTACACTGGTATGTGTTTTCCTAATGTAGAGAGCATTGATTAATTCATAAACTACACACTGAGTCTAGACCCTGACCAAATCCTTTTTTGTTGATCAAATGTTTTTCAAAAATGTAATACACATTTAAAAAAATACAATGTACAATCACAACCAATACAACACAAATTACAAAAAATTCAGAAAAAACAAACAACAACAATCAGACAAGAGGACAAAACTATGGAAAAATAAACCCTCCCACCCCCAGATCTGGACCATCCTTGTATTGCTCATTCAATCTATTATAGCATGTTAACAAACATGGTACTTACTTTATTTGTACAGATCTACATGGGAGAGGATGGCGTGATGCAGAGCGCTGTCTGTGGTTGTGCACGGGGGATGTACAAATGCAGCCATGCTGCAGCATTGGCAATATTTGCCATGTGGCAGATCAGCTCCACAGAAGTTGAGTGCCAGTGGAGGAAGCCTGGCACTTCAAAAGTAGTCCAGCCGGTGTCTCAACTCTACCAACAGCAAGAGGAGACATACAACCCACTGGCCAGAGACATCGCCACTGAGGAAGTAGACTTGTTCAGGTCTCCACTGAGGGGCGCAGCGTGGCATGGCATGGCTTTTGTCACCTGAGCCAGAGCTGCAGCCTCAACATCAGGCCATTTTCAACGTGCCGGAGCTGGTGAAGGAGCGTGGGGGTCGGGGGCTTGAGGCAATTCTTGCCTCAATGCGACTGAGCAGAGACCAGCAAGCTGCAATCCAGACAGCCACCGTAGGACAGCGGACAAATCCTCAGTGGCAGTTACACAGGCAGGGCAGGTTGACAGCCAGCAATTTTGGTGCTGTGCTGAGGTCGGGACTTTCATCCACTCCATGCGCGTCCCTCATGAAGAGGGTGCTTGGGGGGTACAATTTAGACGGAGTCATGGCTGTCAACTGGGGAGTTGTAAACGAGGTGTGTTTGGCCAGTGTGTTTGGCCTTTTAAGTGTGACACATATGTAGTGATAAATGCTTCACCTGACCACTGTTCCTAAATAAAAAAAGTTTTCTGCATCGTCAGTCATTTTTTCCAAATAATTACCAATATTTCACAAATTCTTCATGTCAACTTAAGAGCACAGCTGTATGTTGAGTGTCAGCTTTGCTTGGTTCATCTTACTGGGGGGCAGCTACATGGATGTCGGTGCAGTCCACAATCATTTTGCAGTTGAAGGCAGAATGAATTTATTATTGACTCAGAATGAAGCACAACTTCATGTCATACAATACATTGACTTTACTTGTAACTGTGTAAAAAAATAAAGCATTTATTAGCAAGCAGGACCTGCAGGAACAGAGAACGGTGATGGATGGAGCTGGGAAGAGAGAAGAATAAAGAAAACAGATCAACTTTATTATCGGATATTAAAAATTCAATTTCAAAACAAGTTGCCGCTCCTACAGTTTTCTAGTATGTAAAGATGATTTCACATGACCTATGCAAAATATCACACTCAATACATGTGTCTCTCTGGGGGGTGCATTGTGCCTTTGATGTATATAAATAATATACCATAACCAAATACTATTACGTACAGTGGAAATCAGGTTGCCAGAGCAGGTCAGTCCAGTGTGCATGTTCCTCAGGGTCTCAGCAGTTACAGGTGAGGTAAAGAAAATAAAAGAGAAAAAGGTCAGTAACAACACTTTAAAGTAACAACACTGAATAATTATCTATTTTAATAATTTTCTCTCAGTAATCACTCAACTACTGTCTTTCCAACCAACAGATTGACTCACCCTCACTGTCATCACAATGACACATGTCCAGAAGAATGTCATGCAAAGCTCCCTGCCTGCCTGCCTTCCTTCGACTCTCCCTGAACTGCTTCCTTAGCACCCGGTGGAGGGCGCAGTAGGCCACTCTTCAAATGTTTCACGAAATACTTACCATGATGACTACTCTTACTGTTTAACATTTTGGTGTACTTCATGTAATAAAATAATAACTTAATGGTAAGGCTACTAAAAATGACAAGGCTAAGTAATGTAATGCTAACTAACGTGCTCGCTACTCGTCGCTACTAGCTAGGTAGCTAACTTGACTATGTTCCATGCACAACATGTATATTACCTATGATATTACCTGATATGTCTGATCCAGCGACTCCTGGTCCTTTCATAAGAGGGGAAGCGATAGAACGAGCAAGTGGTATGATCACTTTTGTGATTACAACATGGTACAAAGCACACAGACATCTTGTAAAAGTGAATTTATTGGAGCAATCTCTTATATTTATTGGAGGGAATAAATCAGTTATGAAATCTTCTTCTTCGCTTTAATTACGAGTCGCAACCACTTGGAGCATTATCGCCTGTGACATCACATGCGCGACCCAGAATGGGATTTGGGATTTGTAGTCTTTGTAGTCGCGTATTTTTCATAGTCTTATATTTCAACAGTATTACGACAAAATGTGACTTTTTTGACATGGAAATGATTGTTTAAGATTGACAAACATCATATGTGTAGTTCGTGGCACAATTCAAACGGGATCAAAAGATACGTTTTCTCTCTCCATTGAATTCAATGTATAATTTTTCGCTTCCGGGGTCCCATGGACCGGAAGTAGATGGGCGTGACTTCGCTTCTCTATAGCTTTGTCCCAATTCAGCGGCCGCATCCTCCTGAGGATGCATTCGGAGACCGCATACGTCACTTCCGCCAAAAGAAGGCTGTCCCAATAAAAAAAAAAGACAAGACTCCTCCGAATGCGGCCCGCAAATGCAGCCTTCTTTCCCCAGATTTAGAGGATACATCTGATGTACACTCCGCGGTGTACCATATCCCAGGATGCAACGGGTGACGGTGACAAATGAGTTTAAAAAATATATATGGCTTGTAACGTCCCATCAACGGCTACAGCGGTTTCAGCTGGATTCGTTTTTAAATGTACTCACCCAAATAGTAAACGACATGAGAGAAAAGTAAACCTATTTAATTTGTGTATTTAAATATACGGGCAATTGGAGATGTGTTCTTTATATTACATGTAAAATAATATGAAGTGAAAATATTTCTAAACCCTGTTTGGTTTTCATATTGTTGGGATTCATTATAAAGCTAATTTATTTATTTAACTGATTTTGTTATACAAATCTTACTGCAACAATTTAGTTTTGATAGGGAGCAAGGAGCAGACTGCGCAATTTATCCAGATGCGCGGGGAGAATGAAGCCCTCATCACGGGGGCCTGTTGCGAGCTCGGGAAAATAATTTAAACATATTATATAACACCAAAATAAGTACAGCTAGATCTGACTCCATATTGAACAGTTTTGAAAACAGTTTTGAAAACAGTTTTGAAAACAGTTTTGAAAACAGTTTGAAAATATTTTGCCTAGTGTCAGAAATTATTACCGGCACTTGTGACTGCAGCTGGTTGCTAGGTGACGGGGGCGGCAAAATGTAGGGGTAACTGCCGGTGACGTACAAGGACATGCTCCGTAGACCGTCTCATTTCGCAGGCTGCGAGGCTGGGTCCTCAGGAGGACCCAGCCTCTGAATTGGGACACAGCTTATAGGTCATGTGCACGTGTGTGTTGGAGGAGGGGCTCTGTAAGGAAATCTGAAGGAAGAGGCAGATTTGTTCCGGTTGTGTATTTTCAAATTCTAGCGCACTCGAGCTGGTTTCTCCATTCTTACCTACCCTACCAGGGACGTGCACAGGTACGGGCTAGTGTTGCCCGGGCAACGGCCGAATCAACATGATAAACCCACAATTAGTATTGTAGCGTCTCGCTGCGGGAAACACACTTTGTCAGCGCTGTCATCTGCCGGTGCGTTAACCCAGTGTCGGATTTTGGAAACTTGATTTTGAGTTGTCTCAACATGGCAGTTAGGGTATAAGGGAAAAACCAGGGGACTTTACTTCCTCTTGATACCGTTGGTTATTTACAAAAAACACCTAAATATAGCCTACTTGTTGTTATTGTGCTTCTGTCTTACTGTGTCTTTTCATCTGTGAACTCCCTCAACGGGGCCGGTTGCTCTCTGCCTCTCACGGGTGAACAGTTCAATGTTCCGCTTCATTGTAGGATTTCCGCCATGTCTACACCACTTTAGTTTGACCATCTCTGTTATTAAGTTATGGAATACTAAATAAACAAGTAATTAGATACCTTACCGTTACTGCGCTCATAAAGAATGATAAGAATACGAATAATGCGTATTGAACTGGTTTAATTAATTAGTGAGCTTATTTAAGCTAATTAGTTAGAAGCCCTATTGTATCAGTATGTCTGCAGAGCCGTTACAATGGTCAACAAATGTGCAGAGGACTCCCCAAGTGCTGTGTTTAATTTATTTTAAAGTAGACCTGTGAATTATTTTTAATTCTCCTTATAGGAGTTCTTTGTTTCTTATTAGAGGTTAACAGTTTTATATAATGTAATAAATAGCCTAATAAATGTAAAACAAATGTATTTTGTGTCTGATATAACAATAAATACAACGTTATAAGCTATCAAGCTATGAAATATCTTTTGCGGCTCCAGACAAAAAAAGATTGGGGAAAAAGGAGCAAAATGGCTCTTTTGGTCAAAAAGGTTGCAGACCCCTGGTGTAGTGGTGTAATGACCCCTCCACTCATCACTAATAATGCTACTTCCTGACTTAATATGCCGTCTAATCAGAGGGACAAGGTGGCATCTTGATAGTTTATCCACTAGTTTCAACACTAGTCTCCGCTTTTGTCTTTAACTCCCATCATTCCGAAGACCCATTTCTTCCTTCTCCAGGTATGTCCAAAGCGTCCACGTGCATACTAATAAAACGTTTTTTATAACATCATCTTAGTTAACAACAAAATGCACACAAAATACAGTAAAAATGGTTGCACATCATGTTTCAAAATGCCATACTTGTTTATTAGTTGCATTGTATGACATCATTTAAGGATAATATATATATTTGTTTATTCTCTTGTGCAAGACAGCCCAGTCTATAACTGCCGAACATAGGAACTGAGTACAGTACCTTCTCCCATACACAAATACTCAAATAAAATTGTTTACTTTATCAGAACACAAACCGAGTGACAGATAATTAATGAATAACATATATTTGACACAACATTCCAAGATGTTGAAAGACAGAAGCGAAACATGTAACATAACATGTAAACAATACAGAAAAATAATGGCTCAGTCTGCCAACCTAGACCATAATAGTCAGTATTTATATTCCTAAAAATAAAAAATGTAATCATACAAAGGTTTCTCTGTGCAACCACATTGAAATTATAGAGCCAATATGTGCTAGAAAATTAGATTTATCGCTTCTAACAGTGAAACACTTTTTTAATGTAATTTATGGTTATGTTGAGTCAAAATAAAGCACTTGGTGAAATCAAGAGAACAGTCATTGTCTAGGTTAAACACTGAAAAATAAGTTTTCTTTATTAACTGAAACCACATCACTGCGTGCAGGAAGACGTGAACCTTGTGTGTCAAGGTCCTTGAAATTCTATTTCACGTTACACCCAAACCACATTCCTGCTAATATTTTCTTCTCTAAAGACGTATTCTAGAACACATCTTTGTCACGTAACATAATGAATAAACCTAATCTTGAGTGCAATTACGTTTCTAGAAAGTGTACATACAACAAAAAAAGGAGCATATAAAGGTTGATTGTGAGCGGCAGGTTTGTTTGCATTACAGACTGAAGTTCTTCGAGTGAAGATATGAACCATTTCCCAGCAATGTACGAAGTTCACACTCCATATCTCTGACCAAAGAATGTGTCAGAAGCTGCCAGCCAATCAAGGAAAACAACACCATTTCCTCATACAGGTCTGACAAAATCAGAAAGAAAAAATATGATAAGGGTCAGTACTCTGCTGTAAAGGTAGTCAGCAATGAATGGAACAAACTGAACTGGACTTTAACAATATCTAAACTTCATCAAACACCATGGGAAATAACCATGGACATATTTGTTGAATTAGTTATGTAATGGGTTATTCAAGATCTAGGACATAACTGTTAAACATGAATGGAAGGTATTCTGCCTTTTCACATCAAAAGTTTGAAGGTTATTTGTTGACTCATACAACTTTGGAAGGCATGTTTTCTGGCTGTCTAATTGTAGTAACAATATTCCAGGCCTCACATGAACAGACTGTAAGATAGAGAGGGGCACAAGACGCAGCAGCCACTTGGTGTGTAGTAACAGGACTTTGACTGAAACATCTGTATGAGTCCGGCCAATTCAAATGTCTCAGGTCATATTAATAATAATAATAATAATAATAATACATGACATTTATATAGCGCTTTTCTAAAAACTCAAAGACGCTTGGACAGAGAATAACACAAAAGTCAGTGGTTGAATGCAGTGTTGAACAGGTGGGTTTTGAGTGAGGCTTTGAATGCGGTGAGGGAGGAAGAGTCTCTGATGGGTTGGGGTAGTGAGTTCCATAGGATGGGAGCAGCAACGGAGAAGGCTCTGTTGCCCAAGGACAAATAAAAAAAAAAAGAAGATATTTCTAATTTGAATTAGTTGCCGTACTAATGGCGCTCAAATCCACAATTGTCGATGTGCACAGGCATATTATTGAGTAAGCAGGGCGCCAGGGCGGTGCCGGGAGAAAAACTGATGTAATTTTCAAAGTTCTTCTGCTGGATACTTTTACATCAGGGAATTATTACTATTATATCGATACAATAATTCAATTGATGTGTAAACAAGTTTGAATAGATACAACTGTCTGTATTTTATGAATATTAACTGTTTATTGTCTCTCACACATTCATTA
Source organism: Notothenia rossii (assembly GCF_949606895.1). NCBI lineage: Eukaryota > Metazoa > Chordata > Actinopteri > Perciformes > Nototheniidae > Notothenia > Notothenia rossii. The sequence continues at coordinate 61,073,353 of NC_136901.1, read as the reverse complement.
GTTACAACAGCGATTGCACAAAACTTAATGAACACAGATAATATTTGACGGAATATTTTCCATTTGTCCGGTAAATTGCAATCTTAACGGTAACTTTGACAACACTGTGGTGTCTCTTGAACCTTTGATCATGTAGCAGGGGCTGAACATCGGCCCACTGGGCTATTTGAGGACGGAACAATAAAGAGCCAGTGAGCAGAGGGGTGGACATTGAGGGCCACAGCAGCAGAGCTGAAGTGGCTTGTTGTGGTAGAACAGAGGCCAGGGGCCATGGTAGGGCTAACAACAGAGAGTGTGTGTTGGTGTGTTCCCTCACTTGCACAGCCACCATGGAGAGGGCTTGTTTACAGGCTGTGTATCCATACGGTAGGGAGAAGAAACAGACATTCTCCCACCACCGACCGACACATACCCCACACCCAAGCTGTCTGTCCTCCCCAGCCAAGAGAGCAAGCAGCACAACACAGACTCAGGATCAGCTTCAGTTTCTGAGGAAGCTGTAAGGAAACACTGACACAATAGACAAAATATTTTGAAAAGAAACCCACAAAGATTTTTAAGGAAACTTAATGTGACAAAGACAATTTGATTGTGCACTTTCTGTGTCCCTGGAGGAAGTGAATGTATTACCTTTTGGAAGATAAAAGGGCTGAATCATCCGTTGTGGACATTATGTAGAGTTGAGATGATGCAAGGATCAATGGCGAAAAACTCTTTTAGTTCTCCTTCAGATATTTTGCAAATGTTGTTTTGTGTGGATTCCGCAGCGCCCATCATTACATCCTATACTGCCCAAACGTTCATGACTGTAAAGGAGAAATGTCACCTCTTCTACTGGGCATAATAAGGCAAATGTATAGAGCAGCACCTCTGCGTTTTCATCCCACTAAATATGAATCTGACAGCTACAGTTACTTCATAGAACAAAGTAGAGTAATGAAAATAGTAGGGCTGTCAAGTTAACGCGTTAATAAAAAAAATTAACGTCACTAATTGTTTTAACGCGATTAATGCATCGAGTTTAAAATAAATAAATACAAATCTACAAGCTGATGGTGACAGCCCCGCCCCTTCCATCCGCTTGCGGCAGACCACACTTCCACGCTCACCGGCAGGTGTTCCGGATTAACTGGTTTCCCGATCAACTGGGGCACAGATGTGGAGGCGTGGCCTACCGACTGAAATACACATTTTGATCGCTTCTTCTGTCGTTTACATAAATCTTTTGGTATATTTGGCTGGATAGGAACACTTTGATGCACATTCAGTACCAGTGTGTGAGGTTGTGGTTACGATGGCGATATCCGGACGCGAACAGCGAGGACTACAAAAAGAAAAACGAGTTGACTGGGGATGTCTGTTCAAAACATTGCGAGCTCCAATAAATCATTTAAACCAGCTATTGTTGCCAGACTTATTACTGAATATCGTTCTTAATGTGATACCAAGTCCATCTGAGACCTGTGTACACCTTCAGACAGCCTCCAATTGAAGCGTACGTTGTTTACTCACAGTTTGAAAGCAGCGTGGAGAAGTCTTCAGCTGTGTTAAGCTGTGATCCGCTCGAATAAATCATTAAAACCAGCTATTGTTGCACGACTTATCTCTGAATATCGTTCCTAATGTGATACCAAGTCCATCTGAGACCTGTGTACACCTTCATACAGCCTCTCAGCAGTGAGGTGGGTGCTGTGGGGTAGCTTGACGTTTCATAGAGGGTGCTCAAACTTTAAGGGTTTCCCATTCCAAGTGGAAGCGATTCGCCATTAAAGAAAAGAAGAAGAAGAAGAAGAAGAAGAAGAAGAAGAAGAAGAAGAAGAAGAAGAAGAAGAAGAAGGGTTTCCCATTAATGCACCAGCGCTACAGTTGAATTTTGTACTGCAACTCATACTTGTTAACCCTCCCGATTTTCGCGGGAGACTCCCGATTTCATTGCCCTCTCCCGGTTTCCTCCTGGGGTCATATTTCTCCCGATTTCTGACAAAATCAGATTTACTCAGGACTGTTTCCACTCGGACTTTAATACAGCTACACCATTGTTTGGTTTCCATGGTAACACGTCTCTTTAGTAGCGCGCGCAACTGAAAGTCTGAGAGGGTGAGGCAGATAGTCACAGAAAACAGAACAAAAACTACTCTACTCTACTCTCTGCTCAATCCTTTCCTGCCCACACATATGCTCCATCAAGGATGGTGCTACAGGCTGCAAGGCAGTGCACTTAGAATTACAATATAAGCATGTTAATGTTAATCTAACAGCTCCGGCGATCCACTAGCACCCCCCCCCGATCTTGCATTTTTAAATGCTCCCAAAGATTTTTTTTTAAATATTGAAGTTAAAAGCATCAATCTGGTGCACTTTGAGAGCAAAATGAAGAGATCTATGGATACATCTCTCAACATACATATGAAACAGAACTGTAAACAGATTTACTATTTCTTTATAGATATTTTACAAATCACTCCCCTTTTAAAACAAAACGTTTGAGACCCACTGAGATAACTAGACTAAAGTTAACTATCTAAACACTGAGAGTCCTTTACTTCACCTGAGCTGAGGTTATCTGAGACTCTCAGTCTGACAGGAGAGAGTTCTCCCTCCACTTTGTTGTTGAAAAAGCTCCTTATATCTGTTAGCTTGGCTAGCTAGGACCAGATGCTAACCACAACGATCTCCGGTAGAGCTAGAGACCCACCGGTGCTCGCGCACGCACACAAAATGGCTCATGCCACACACACACAGAGCAGAGCTTGAATGAAACACAAGAGAGCCAGAAGTAAGCTACTTGTACTCACAAGGCCTATTATGTGCAGAATCCCTCTCGCTTTCAGGTGGTTTTGATTGAGTGTCCACACGTGGACGTTTAAGGACTACAAAACGATCCATTTGTCACTTTGCTGTTAGCAAATAATTTGGCGCTCCAGCTAACAGGAAGTCACTCAAGTGTCACAAAATAATTTAGCCTATGGGTAGGTAAAAAATCTAATGGGTGCCGGCCATTGGCCTTATCACCTGTGTTGGCTTTATGTTTTTGGTCAAACATTTGTTTGTTTCACATTTGCATTGATGTAATCAAAAACAATTCTAATTTAATTTAATTAAAAAAAGAAAAAAACAATTCGAAAAACATATATTTCTTGGGGGTGCTTAGGGGGTGCTTTGGCAATCCTGGGGGGTGCTTCAACACCCCCTAGCTCCCCCCTGGCGCCGCCCCTGCCTCTCAGTGAAGCGTATGTTGTTTACTCAGAGATTGAAAGCAGAGAAGTTTTCAGCTGTGTTAAACTGTGATCCTCTCAGGTAAACTGCGATTCGCCCAGGGCCAACTGGGATCCAGCCAGGGAAAAATGGGATCCGCCCAGGTTAAACTGTGTTACGACTTCTGTGGCTATCTACCAGCGATCATGTTTAATATGAAAGACACACACATGTATCCCTTATAAAAACGGCATTCTGCAGCACTCATCCAGATAACATGTGACTGTTAACTCGTTTTGCAAAGATAGCAGCAGAAATGTCATTGCTGCATGTGTATAGACTTTAAAAAGCTGATGGGTCATTAATGTTGGTCTCTGCAAACAATATTAGGAATCCTCTATTCAAACTACATAGTAGGCCTATTCAGTGTCCATCGACATGCAAATAATAAAAAAGTTCATGCTGGACTCAGACCTGAATCCCAACAGCAAAAGTCACTCCAGCCCTGCGCGTTATGAGTGCGCCATGAATCAACACGATTCCTCCAAGAGAATCATAAATTAAATAAATGTGTTCAAAACACTCACGTCAATGACATTGCATTTACCTGACGCGTTTATCTAAAGCGACTTACAATAAGTGCATAAGACCAAAAAGATACAAACTTGAAGAAAACAGAATCATATAAGTACATCAGGTTTCATAGAGCCAAAACATTTAAAGTGCTACCCAACTGGTTTTAGATAAGCCATTCCTTTATTAGTATATAAGTGCTTTGTTAGTGATTCTAACGTCAATAAATCCTTTACAAACTATTCTTGTTGTCAGTCTTACATTTGTATCATATATCGTTATTAATATGATGTCGAGTCGATTTGACACCCGTTTATACTTACAATTGACTTTTACAGACTTATCATTAATTGGGGCATGGGTCATTTTTCTGGAACTTTTTACAAGGTTAATCTAAAATATTATAGTGTGGTGGTTCAAAACGTCATGTTGATATGTGGCGCACTCATAACGCGCAGGGCTGGAGTGACTTTTGCTGTTGGGACTCGGGTTTGAGTCCAGCAAAGGGGCGGAGCTTCAGGGGGGGCTGTAGGGGCAGGGCTCCCCGGGCCCGGGACGGTCGGGACCCAATGGGGGCCCGTCGCCGAGGCAGCAGGCTCCGCCCCCCAGATATTCGCCGGCGGGCCCTGCTGCCTCGCGCCACTGAGTGCACTGACGTTCCTGGTCATATTAGGTATAAAGCATTGTAGCCTATAATATGAGTTGAACTTGTGCTGCTATTTTCACACTCACATTTAACATTAAAACATGAAAAATTGCAAGTGAATCCCTTCTATTGTCTCCAAATGTATTTTGGGTAAAATCGTCATCAACAGCCGTCCATCAACATCATACGTAAATGAACGTCAACGTCATCATCAATCACTTGTCATTCAACAGAGCACTGTCTAAGCATGAGCAGTTATAAACACAAAAGTGGAGCTACAAAACGCAAAGAAAAAGATAAAAAGGACCAAGGAAAAGCCAAATTGTCCAAGCTAGATGGATATTTTTTTTGCCCTACTCCTCCTCCTGCGGGAGATGAACCTGAAGTTGTTGCCACAGCCAGCCGTGTTTCATCCCCGAGCCCCAGCCCGCCAACAACGTTAGTGGGGGTTAGCCAGATTTACAGGTAGGCTACAATCACGGACACACACTGTCAACAAGAAAATGTGAGTTTGTGGTAAATGTTGATATCATGGTTGTTGTTACTTCGTGTAGCTCGGCCGCCTAGCTTATTTCCTTTTCTGTCTCTCGGCTGTAGTGATGATGATAATAATAATAATAATAATAATAATAATAATAATAATAATAATAATAATAATAATAATAAAAATAATAATAATAATAATAATAATAATAATAATAATAATAATAATAATAGGGACGACTCAGCAGCTGCTAGCTGGTCGTCTAGAGGAGAGCCAGGCCTGACGCTTGACCAGCCGCACCCCTCCCCCTCCGGCTCCTTACCTGCTGCGCCGCAAGGTGAAGAAGTACCGGACACTAGGAATGAAAGCAGCAACAGGTCTCCTCCTCACGCTACTCCTACGGGTGAAACTCAGACCACGGATCATGATGTGTCCTGCAATTATCCTCTGGAGCGTTTTCCGACTGATCGGGCAAACTATTTTTGAAAACATTGAGGACGCCAATATCAAAAGATAGGCTATATCTTTAAAATGGGCCCATGCAAACCCAAAGGTCCATTTCCCAAAGACAAGGATAACCGTTGCTTTTCAGAAAGCTATTACACCTCCACCACTAAAGTTGGGATGACATTTCCACGCAGCTGGATGTGCTATTCCCCAAAATTGGACTGCTGCTACTGTGAGCCTTGCTGGCTTTTTGCCAACCGAAAGGCACCGTTCTACAACAATGCATGGGTAAACGGAATAAAAGACTGGAAACATCTTTCTACTAAAATTGAGAGGCATGAATCCACTCAAATACACCTTGGTGCATGCGTAGTATATGAGCAGTGGAAAACCAACGGCACAATAGACGCTGACATGGAGAGGAATGTGCGTAATGCCGCCCAATTTTGGAGACAGGTCGTGGAGCGCATTGTTAATGTAACTCTCACTCTAGCTTCAAGCAACTTGGCATTCAGGGGCCATCGAGAGGTTCTAGGTCAGGGAAAAGCTGGCAACTTTTTGTCAATAATAGAATTAATGGCCCGCTACGACCCTGTTTTGAAAGAGCTAACCAACCGAACAGAAGGGTCAGTGAAATACCTCAGTCACCAGATTCAAGATGAGATTATTTACATATTATCTCAACGTGTGAAAGCTGACATCATTGATGAAATAAACGAAGCTCCATTTTATTCCGTCATCATGGACACAACGCAAGATGTATCAAAGATAGACCAGTTGAGTCAGGTTTACCGCTACATAACTGTTGTTAAGAACGACATGGATATTGCAACAGATATACAGATCAATTAAGTCTTTTTGGATTTTTGAAGTGACTAAAGGTTCATCAGCTTCAGAGCTTGAAAACAAAATCCTTGGTTCTATAGAGAAAAACGGATTAGATCTGTCTAAATGTCGCGGACAGGGCTATGAAGGGGCGGCTAATATGATTGGTGTGTATTCAGGCGTGCAAGCAAGAATAGCCGAGAAGGAGCCCCTTGCCCACTATGTTCATTGCGCTGCTCATAATCTCAACCTAGCACTCAACGACTCTGTTAAAAATCTCCCTGGAGTGAAGCAGTTCTATGACACTGTAGAGACGCTCTACAACTTTTTTGGTCACAGTATCAAACGATGGGCATTGCTCAGTGAGTTAGTCACGCCAGAGAGCAGAACTATCACATTAAAACGCTTATGTCCCACTCGCTGGTCATCTCGCCATGATGCGCTTGTTGCGTTAAGGCACAGATATGGAGATATTATAAAAGCCCTCGTCAAAATATCCCTTACCAGTGACAAAAAGGATGAGCGCAATGAAGCAAGTGCACTCAAGAATGCCATAAGCAAATTTAGCTTTCTATTTTTGGTCAACATGCAGACCAAGATTTTGGAAAGCATAAATTGTGCTTCACAGTTAATGCAAGCAAAAGACGCGGATATTCTCAAAGCATCTACTCTACTGCAAAATGCCATCAGTGTTTTGGTGGAGTATAGGGGACAATTTGATGAGGCAAAGTCCGCCACTCTTGCCCTGGCTACTAATTGGGGAAGTCAAACACAGTTTGAAACAACCAGGGCCAGGAAAGTTAAGAGACACTTTGATGAACTTTCTGAAGACAGCCGCCTCACTGACGCAGAGAGCAACTTTCGGGTGACCGTTTTCAATGCATGTCTCGATATAATCATCCAGCAACTGTCCCAAAGATTCACCATCTTAAATGCAACTGTGAACATGTTTGAGGCAATTCACCCCAACACACTACTACAAGCAAAGGATGAGGATTTACACCAAGCTGCCCAGCGGCTTAGAGAGCACTACAGTAGGGACATCGCCGCCAGCTTCCCTGGCCAGCTGCTTTCTTTCAGAACCTGTTTCAGGGACCAAATACAAAAACTAAAATCTGTCGCGGATCTGGTAAAAATGCTCATTGTTTACAACCCAGCAGTAACATCTACATTCAGTGAGGTTTGCACAGCCTTCATCTTATTTCTGACTCTTCCTGTCACCGTGGCAACCGCCGAGCGCTCTTTCTCCAAATTAAAACTCATCAAAAACTATTTGAGGAGCACGATGGGACAGGAGAGACTGAGTGGACTGGCCTTGCTGTCCATCGAAAGTGACCGAGCCAAGAAATTGGACATACAGCGGATTGTGGACGAGTTCGCGGAGCGCAAGGCTCGCCGAGTGCCCTTCAAGTAGTGGGGAGTACACTTCAAATTTAATTTGTAAAGTAGCCTACTTGTACGTGAATGTATGGGCCGCCGTGCCAATTTTACACTGCTGTGCTCTCATGGTGGCGGCTGGCTGTCCATGGTGAATGGTGTGTCAGAAATGTAGTCATTTTATTAGGCTATGTTTTCGTTGTCCTTGTGGTTTGTTGGACTTTATGCCATGTTATATCATTATTATCTCTGATATATATTTCGTTTCTATACCCTTTGCAGAAACGAAATCTTAAATATTACACCTTTTCTTTAGTTACTTTTCTTTCAAACATTGTTTTAAATTGTAATCTTACTGACTGAGCGACTTTTTACGCACGAGCGTCAGATTACCATGCCGCGGACTCCCGATATTTTTGTCAAGCTTTATTGGGTTTAAAGGGCCCGGTCATGTGGCCCCGCCCCCCGGCCCGGGTTTGATATGTGCCGCCAGTGGTCCAGCATGAACTTTTTTATTATTTGCATGTCGATGGACACTGAATATTATGTAGTTTGAATAGAGGATTCCTAATATTGTTTGCTGAGACCAACATTAATGACCCATCAGCTTTTTAAAGTCTAAATATCCCGGCACATGCAGCAATGAAATTTCTGCTGCTATCTTTGCAAAACGAGTTAACAGTCACATGTTATCTGGATGAGTGCTGCAGAATGCCGTTTTTATAAGGGATATATGTGTGTGTTTTTCATATTAAAAATGATCGCTGGTAGATAGCCACCGAAGTCGTAACACAGTTTAACCTGGGCGGATCCCGTTTTTCCCTGGGTGGATCCCAGTTGACCCTGGGCGAATCGCAGTTTACCTGAGAGGATCACAGTTTAACACAGCTGAAAACTTCTCTGCTTTCAAACTCTGAGTAGGGAGACCGGGGCTGGTTGTCACAATTTTTACTCATGCATGAATTGCTCATCTTCAAAAACTCTTTCAGCAGTAACTCCTACATGAAATGAAAGCTTGGGGTCTTGGCTTTAAATGTGTCTCATTTTTACTTTTAGAATGTATTGTAACAGGGAGCAACCATCAAAGACACTCTGACACAATGTGACAATCAACCCCATCACGGGGTCATAAGAGTTTCAACGGGATTTCAGTGATAAAAAGGGATGTTAAAAAATGTGTAACTTTTTCGTTTTTTAAGCTAGAAACTGCAAATAAGTTTTAATATGAATACCACCCCTATGATAGTTGTCATCAATGCCCCTTATGTTTAAACAATGGGATTAAAGGAGGTGATCAGTTACTTGAATTGTCTACTGTGTTGAGAAATAAAATTAAATCATTTTCAGTGCTAAAACCTCAAACAAAAACAAACAGACCAACAGTCTTAAAAGGTTTACAATACAATATTCTCAACAACCTACTGAACTAAACTAGCAGGCTGTGCTTCATTCAGTCACAATAATCACAGTTGTGACAAATGTATGCCCCTGGATTGCCAGGGGTACAGTCTTTGTGGGCCCACATTTGGCAGCGAACACATCTGAGCCACACTTCCCTGGACTTGCTATTCATTATGTAAGTTATAACAGTAAACAAAAACAAGCAGACCAACAGTCTTAAAAGGTTTACAAGACAATATTCTCAACAATCTACTGAACTAAAGTAGGAAACCCTGCGCAGGACAGGCTGTGCTTCATTCAGAGTCACAAGAATCACAGTTGTGACAGATGTATGCCGATGGATTGCCAGGGGTACAACCTTTGTGGGCCCACATTTGGCAGCGAACACATCTGAGCCATACTTCCCTGGACTTGCTATTGCTGTATGGCTCAATGCAGACCAGGCAGAAGCATTCCTCCTCCTCAGACTCCTCTTCTAGCTTTAGCTTCTTGGCTGCCTTCTTTTTAAGAGGGGCTTTTCTTTTTGACAGCTGAGGAGCATCTTTGGTCACAACAATTTTCTTCCTAGCAGCAGCAGACCTTTTCTCATTTTCAATTTGGGCTTTCACGGGAGTATCTGTTAGTACAGCACTTGTGCGTTTTCTCCTATGCTGGACCAGTTTCCTTGGGCCCGCCTTTGGAAATGGACGGATATCTTCTGGGCTTGACCAAATAGTTGAACAGGTAGCGGTGGGAGGGGCCAGTGGCTGCTGTTGACTGGTGGTGAGAGGGGACAGTGGCTGCTGTTGACTGGTGGTGGGAGGGGACAGTGGCTGCTGTTGACTGGTGGTGGGAGGGGACAGTGGCTGCTGTTGACTGGTGGTGGGAGGGGCCAGTGGCTGCTGTTGACTGGTGGTGGGAGGGGCCAGTGGCTGCTGTTGACTGGTGGTGGGAGGGGCCAGTGGCTGCTGTTGACTGGTGGTGGGAGGGGACAGGTCCTGCTGTTGCACAGTGGTGGGAGGGGCTAGGGGCCGATCTGTAACGAAAGATGGGGCAAACTCATAGTCCTCAAACACATCCCTGTTAAATGGGTAAATGCCCGAAACCCTGAAGCCTGACTGGATGTTGGTAGGGGTTGCAGCCAGTGGGTAGGCAATGGCGACAATGCCTGGAATGTCATAAATTGACATGGTCTTCCCTGGGTTTTGCATCATCTAGGCGTGACAGGCAGAGCTGACATGCTTCTTAAAAGGTCCATACACTGACCTGTCAAGGGGCTGAAGCTTGTGTGAGCAGTGTGGATGAAAGGACAAGATGCAGTGATGCAAATTAGTCGCTTTTCGGCGCCTGACGCTTTTTTAACGCTGATTTGGGTGACTTGTGTAATTCGTGGAGAACCGAAGGGTTTTCGTTTTGGGGGGGGGGGGGGGGGTCCGTCCGGACGGACGGACAACTTCTCACTTCAAAAAAGAAGAAGAAATCTAGATCGCAAAATAATTAAACAAGCGAGTGCCTGTTTTTCCTGGCCAAGGACAGGTTCATTGAACACAACACGAGCGTAACGTGTCTTCACCATAGGTCTTCACGTGGTTATGTCTCGTCTGGAAGGTGTAACGGAGAGCATAGGAACGCTGCTCCAGATCTTCAAATATTGCAGTACCCATAAGGAGCCGTACACATGCCGCAGTATTTGCGAGGCTGTGTCTTTAGTTGTAAGCAGTGGCGATCTGTTGTTATTAGCATCTGGTTAGCTAGCTATGCTAACGAATTTAAAGAGCTTTTCTACAACCAGGTGGAAGAGAGCTCTCTCCTGAGAGGCTCAAATAACCTCAGCTCAGTGAGGTTAAGGCACACCTTGATATGGTCATTATAGTTATTAATGAGACATTAGAGACTCAATTATTAACAGGTATAAAATACTATGACAGTAGCAAAAAAAAGTTGTTAAAAATAAGAAGAATAGAGTTTGAAAGGGGAGTGATTTGTAAAATATCCAAAAAGAAAAATCTGTCATTGTCAGATGGTATATTACGCAGTTTTTTTTCTGCTTCGAATAGTTCTCTCTTTTTTCACCATACCTGTGTTTGCATCACTGAAGATGACCACACCATTTTCTTTGGCATAGTCAAGGCCATCCACAGAGAGATGTGATCCGTGGTTGTCCAAAAGCAGCAGAGAGGGCTTCTCTTTTGAACATTTCGTGTGGCTGACAAAATGCTTCAGAAAATCCACAAAATGCTCCTCCTTCATCCATCCAGACACGTTTGCTACACCTCTACTTCCAACAGGCCCATTTTTAAGGAAGTGATCTCGGTAATTGACTCTTGGGAAAACAAAGAAAGGGGGGATGCTGTTCCCAGTGGCAGAAACAGCTGCAGCGATTGTGACAAGTGTTCCCCTTTCGGCGGATGTGAGGCTGCCCACTTGTTTGTGGCCCTTCCGAGCCACAACTTTATTTGGCTTATGTACAGTGGTGACACCGGTCTCGTCCATGTTCCAAATATCATGAGGCCCAAATTTGTACTTCTGCATGACCCTCTCCAAGTTGTCAAAGAACTTGGCAACATTCTCCCTATTGAAGCTTGAGGCTCGTGCCAAGCTTGTGGCCTCAGGTGATCGGATGGAGAGAGAAGGATGGCGCTTGAGAAAGCCACTGAACCAGTCAGCACTGGCTTGACTAGTGTCACTCCAGGACTGTGGAATCTTAATTTGCTGTGACACAGAAAACTGGTAAGCCAGACAGCGCACTTCTTTGGGAGAGAGACCATAATAGATCTCAGAGGCCTTTAATATGTAATCTCTCAGCTGCTGTTCTTGGTGACTGTTGAAAATCTGGCGATTTTTTCTATATCCAACTGGCACTGAGGGAGTGGTAGCGCCACCCTGGATGTCTTCATCTGACATTTTCTGGCAGTAACGGGTCAATGTCCTGTAGTTAATATTGAATTCTTTAGCTGTCCTACGTATGCTTTTGCCTTCTAGCTTCACCTGCCTCACAGCCAAAAGCATAATGTCTGCTGGTGTTCTGCCCCTCTCTGTCTTTCTCTTGAAGTTCCTGACCATTCTACCAACAAAGACACAAGATATCACTGTCTGCACATCCTAAGTTGAAAAAAAAAACTAATTCTAGTACACGAACTATGTGACAACCATCCCCAACTGACCTCTTGACAAAGATGCTAACCTAGCTGCCACATGGCTTTAACTTGATAGCTAAAATATGACTCAAAATAAAGCTACTACCTTTGGCTTTTTAATGAGTGTTTTGTTTTTGAATGACTAATATCCTACAAGCTCTCAATACAAAAACAACACCAACATGAAAATTTACTCTGACCCATGAAAATTAAAAATTGTCTCCTCACCTCAATGTTGTGTGTCTGCTCAGCAAAATTACTAGTGCAAATGATTAAGCTATCAAAGGTTAACAGTTTGATATCAACATTTTACCACAGCGCCACCTAGTGTGCCTGGAATAAGCAATGTGACAACCAACCCGTGAGACAACCAGCCCCGGTCTCCCCTACACAACGTACACTTCACTGGGAGGCTGTCTGAAGGACTACACAGGTCTCAGATGGACTTGGTATCACATTAGGAACGATATTCAGTGATAAGTCGGGCAACAATAGCTTGTTTAAATGATTTATTGGAGCTCGCAATGTTTTGAACAGACATCCCCAGTCAACTAGTTTTTCTTTTTGTAGTCCTCGCTGTTCGCGTCCGGATATCGCCATCGTAACCACAACCTCACACACTGGTACTGAATGTGTTCCTATCCAGCCAAATATACCAAAAGATTTAGACGACAGAAGAAGCGATCAAAATGTGTATTTCAGTCGGTAGGCCACGCCTCCACATCTGTGCACCAGTTGATCGGGAAAACCAGTTAATCCGGAACACCAATACACTCTCACTCCATAATCGTCCAGGAGCGACGTTTGGTCAGGGTCCCGTGGCGTGCAGTTGTGACGCTCCTAGGCTCCTTCAGCTTCATAAAGGGACGCAAATAGCTTTCAACTGATTGCAATGTATTCCCATCTGCGGCGGGATTTGACGCTCATGGAAGCACGGCATTCGTTTGTGTCGGCTGCCCTTAAAGGCAATGTGAGCGTCCATTCCCATTGGATAACGGAGAATTGTACACCCGGAAGTAAGTATTCCCCTTACTGTCGATTGATTTTACAGTGATATCTGCACTACTCATCGACTAAAAAACACCAGATTATCCTTGTTAATTACACAACATTGATTGGTTTAAATTGTGTGCAATGCTTTTGTATTTTTCCCCTTCGATTCGGAGAAACAAATATTTTTTCGGAGTAAAGGATGGCAGAAGACACTAGACACCCAGAATCCCCAGCTATCGTTTAGGACTACACCTTGTGCTCTGTTTGACAAACCCCGTTTTTTTTCACCATTCATTCCAATGGCTGGCGTCTATGTCACGTGATCTTCAAATTTCTCCCTGCAGAAAAAAAAAACATGGCCGAACTTCGTTTTATTCTCGGTGGAAAATGCCTATCTTAAAGTTAGTTTGGCCATTAAAATGCGTTTTGATGTCATTTGATGCGAGAAATATGTGTTTTTATTTCAGATTATGTGTGCAGTGGATGTACATGATCTTTAGTTTGCTAGTTATTACGAAGATTACTTCAGGAAATTGCGTCCATAGAAAGTTTTCATTGTTACCAAGGTGGTTGCTAGGGACGCTGCTATCGATATTATTTCTGTTATGTTGTGTAACTGTTTAATGGTGTTATCTGTATTGCTACCCCCTTCCCCGTCAATGCATCGTGTTGGTCCACAGCGCAAACGTATTAGTTTAACAAAGTCCGCATCTAAAGACATGTTATTTTCCCCTGTGCAATTCCAGTCTCACAGCTCACATCACATCTTCATTAATAAACAGACCGAAAACATTTAAAAAAAAAAAAATAATACTTTATTCCGAGTGTGCTTGCTTTTCTATTTGAAAGTCATCACATAACGGCATTGTAATACACGGTTCGGCTGCAGTAAATATTACATATTTGCCGTAGTTCTCTATTTATAGAGCCCTGATGAGAAGACTTCTAGACAAACATGAGGAACTGAACACTGAAAAAGTGACGTGGATCATAAATATATCAGCAATTAAACAACATCTTACATTTCTTTTCACACAATACGTCTCTTCGCAGTATCAACACTAATTCGGCTGACTTTTATATTTGATCCAATTGGTAGATAGGCTGTATTTACACCATAAAGGTGCACAGCTGATAGAAAGGGACACCTGGTGGTTAAAGCATGTTATTGAATTTCATTATTTTTATTATTAGATATTAATAGGATCCCTATAAAGTATATTCATTACTCGTTATTCTCTACTAATATTTCATAAAAGACTGTATATGATGACTATTTTGCACATCCCTTTCAAGATTTCAAGATTTTCTAAGGTTTATTGACATGTTCACAAACGGTGTAGTTATGCAATGAATGAAAAACTTGGGTTGCAGGTTCCTCAATAGTGCATTACAAGACATCTATCAATATTTGTGCATACCTCCATTAATGTTAACTATGTTGAAGCACTTATTTTAACTGATATTATGTATTATACTCTTATAGGATGTAGATATTTCATCTCCGGCCTTGTCAGGTATTGAACAATCAATAAATAAAGAACACAGAATTATTAAATATAAAACACAGAATTTGTGTGATTATACTAAATGATTTACAAATAAACACCACTGCATATTTACAACTGTTACACATGCTGATGTAACGCAAATGTTTCCAACTTGGGATCAATAAAGTATATATTATCTTAAGATGATCGATGGCTACTGCCATATTTGCAAAATTTGCATCTGAACCTTGACAAGTGCATGTTTTAGGCTTATCAATTAATGTAATGTAATGTAATGTTATCAATTAACAACAGGAGGGGTCACAAACATAAGACCAGCTGTTAAATAAAGCTCTTCTGACCTTAGCTGGCATGTGGGTATATATATTAATGCTGCCCATTATGGGCACAAGCAATTTTCACCCATTTATTAATTATATGTTTTAAATTTGAGTGTTTCCTATCCCCTAAACCTCCAGGGATGTACACAGTATACTGGCAACTTATTATTATGGGAAATATGACAACGTCTTTTAAAACTACAACTCCCAGTAGAGACGTGCCATAGATAGAGAACATGTTGCGAAACACAATATCGATAGCAGCGTCCCTAGCAACAAGTAACAAGTAGTTAATCATTATAAAATACATAAGAAAAAGGCATTTTAAACAGTCATTAAAAAGCAACACAATCTACCTACATTGCATTAATCTCAACGTGTAATAACATGCTTTAACCAGTAGGAGGTTTGGGTTAAAAAGCTGTCAAGTTTACAGTGTTAACAAAATAAAATATACTGCTGTTTCTGGTTTAGTTTACGACGGATATATTTAGTTATTGTTTTGATATTTGTAACACAAAAGCGATGGAAAAAACCCACAGCAACTCAGAAAAGATGGTCTTAACATGACCCAGCGGTCTAGTAGTTAATAAAAAACAATAATATCAAAACTAAATATTACTACTAACTTTATTGTGAAATTCAAACTGAACGGTACAAGAATAGTTTCCGGTCTATTCTGAGCCCGATCTCTGTAGATAAATAAAAATAAAGAACTACGACAGATCTGTAATATATTTAATACAGTCGAACCATTTATTACAATGCATTCATGTGATGACTTTCAACGAGTAAAGCAAGCACTGCTGAATAAAGTATGATTTTATCTTTTACGAAACGTTTTTTTTCATATGGAATGCAGTTGTAGGTCAACCAATCACAGAGCTTGAGAACTAATCACGGGGTTTGTCAAACAGAGCACATGGTGTAGTCCTAAACGATAGCTGGGGATTCTGGGTAGTGTCTTCTGCCTTCCTTTACTCCGAAAAAATATTTGTTTCTCCGAAGCGAAGGGGAAAAATACAAAAGCATTGCACACAATTTAAACCAATCAATGTTGTGTAATTAACAAGGATAATCTGGTGTTTTTTAGTCGATGAGTAGTGCAGATATCACTGTAAAATCAATCGACAGTAAGGGGAATACTTACTTCCAGTTGTACAATTCTCCGTTATCCAATGGGAATGGACACTCACATTGCCTTTAAGGGCAGACGACACAAACGAATGCCGTGCTTCCATGAGCGTCAAATCCCGCCACAGATGGGAATACATTGCAATCAGTTGAAAGCTATTTGCGTCCCTTTATGAAGCTGAAGGAGCCTAGGAGCGTCACAACTGCACGCCACGGGACCCTGACCAAACGTCGCTCCTGGACGATTATGGAGTGAGAGTGTGTTGGGAACACAGGCACCGACTGGCCATCGGGAAGGTGTGTGTATGTGTGGCGCGAGCGAGAGACCTTACGTGTATTGTTGTTGTTAGCATCTGGTGCTAGCTAGCTGCGCTAACGGATATAAGGAGCTGTTTCAATGAAAACAGAGGAGCGACATTTCGCCGACAACTGCGCCGAGCACTTCACTTTATGCAGGTAGCCAGACAGTGGGACAATGTACGAAAAGTCAGCACACTCAGCACGGATAGTGCACGCAACATGATTGCAGCGTCCAGGCAGCTCCCGTTCGAGCATATGCCTGGAGTTGCACATAGCTCCAACGATCACACACACACACACACACACACACACACACACACACACACACACACACACACACACACACACACACACACACACACACACACACACACACACACACACACACACACACACACACACACACACACACACACACACACACACACACACACACAGGTTGAATTGTATGGGCTCAGAACAGTCTCATAATACACACATGCACACAGAAGGATTCACACTTGTATTTCATGATCCGCAAAAGGATTCACACTTGTATTTCCGGATCCACACTTGTGGTTTTCAATGCACACACAAATGTGTTCCGTTTCATATACATGTAAATAAAATCCAAACACAGAAAAAAGTTTTACATATGTATTTTTGATTCACACATATTTGTTTTCCGTTTAAATCCCCTGCATTCTGTGCACGGATCGCTGTGCATTCGTGTGTGGGTTTTTTGAGACTCCCCTGAAGGTCACCCGATTCGTACTTGTAATTTCTCTCATCTATAGCCAATCAGATGTCTCCTCCAGTCTAAGCCAATCACATGAGCGCGCCCCCACGAGGGTATGATTTATTGCGTTCATGACACTTCATATACGCATTTTGCGCAGTCCGGTCAGCTCGCTAAACAGAGGGCGGAGCTTCAGGTGATCATGCAGAGCTGCTGTCTCCGTCAGACTCAGCAGCTGATCTGATCTCTCTCTCGCGTCCGGTTACACTTCACTCGCGTTTATGTCCATATCGATCAGATCCAGCTCTCCGGCCTTTATAGAGAGCACCGATCTAACTATTAAGAGTGAATATCGGCCGATAATGACCGGCGGGGCTCCCCCCGTTTACAGTTCACTGTCTAGCACTGGCTTCGTAGTGCACTGATCGATTAAGCTAAGCTAACCTGTAGCTGCTCCCTCCACACTCACAACAACTTCATACAGACATAAATAAAGCAGCTGTATTCGCCATACAGGAAACACACATTTAAAACGGTTTTGCCTGCTGTTTTTGTGTACACAAGCATTCATCAATGGTTCGGAAAGTGGCGCTGAACCTTAATAATATAAAGGCTTGTATTTGCGTGCATTTCCTGTTCGGAAAGTGGCAATGTACTGAGAGTGGAGGTGTCCTGAGCATAGCTCCATGGACCCGTCAGCTCCGGACTGCGCAAAATACGTACATGAAGCGCTACGTCATGAACGCAATAAATCTACCCTCGTGGGGGCGCGCTCATGTGATTGGCTTAGAATTGAGGAGACATCTGATTGGCCAGGGGTGGGCAATTATTTTTTCCATGGGGCCACATGAGAAACAAAAAATATTGTGGAGGGCCGGGCCAAAAGGCTGAACTCAATTCTGCATAATATTAATTGTATTTCTTTATAAAAAGCAGTAAATAGCATTGTTTTGACAAGCTGGTAAGAGTATATGTTATAGTTGAGCAATGAAAAAGTGAGGTTGCCTTACAAAAAATGTAATTTATTCAATCAAATTTCCCAAAACAATGGTAAACAAAATGTGAACGTTTTTCACCATTTCTGACTCATATTAGTGAACATTTTCAGTCGCATTCACTACAAAACACATTTTGAGTTTCATATACTGTTGGAAAGTTGTGTAAAGGTTCTTAGCATTCTTAAGACATCACAACATTGTCTTTGTGCTCCTAACATTCAGCAAGATACATCATATTGAACTGTCACTGAACATCACTGAACTGTGATTTTGAGAAAAGGCTTCCAAAGAAAGTGTCCCAGTTCACTGCTAGTTGGTTCCTTTAGATGCCTACATTTGTAGTCTAACCACCTCATTTGGTGTTTTTAAGTTCTTTTTTCTTGTTCAGTGAGAGAAATCTAGTCTCTGCTGGGCTTTAACGAGTGCATCGAAGTCAGGTTGAATGTCTGAGGTGGAGATGCGAAGCACAGCTGACAGATGATCATCAGTGAGAGAGGATCTATACCTGGATTTCATAAACTTGATCTTTGAAAATGTTTGTTCACATATGTAGGTAGAGCCAAAGAGAACCAACATCTTCTGAGCATGTCTCCTCATGTTTGGAAAGTTCTCCTCCTCGAGAGAAGAGTAGAAATCCAGCAGAGATCCTGACTTAAAGCGCTCTGCCAGTACTGCATCAGACTGCAGGTCAATGAGTTCCAGCTGAACATCACTGGGTGCATTATCCATACTGCAGGTAAAGGGAGAGGAAATCATGAGCATTTCATCCTCGATTGTTCGGAGATCTTCAAATCGCCTTGAAAACTCACCATGCAATGCTCCTAACATGGATGAGTACCTGCGGAGGTGATCAGCTGATGGTGTGACTTCTTTCAGGGTTTGCATGTGAGTGAGAGTGTTGCTCTCCAGTTGGCTTGAAAGAAACTGCATCTTTCTCATGAAAGCCTTCACCAGGCTGTGCATTTCATGAACAAAAAGGCCCTTGCCTTGCAGTTTGGTGTTCAGTTCATTCATCAGTGCAGTCACATCAACAGCAAATGCAAAATCTGCCATCCAGTCCTCGTCTGAGAGCTCTGGGATGTCTTTGCCTTTCTTCTCACAAAACTCTTGAATCTCTGCTTTCAGGTCCCAAACTCTTTTTAGCACTTTGCCCAGGCTGAGCCATCTGACAGCTGTGTGGTAGCCGATGTCACTATGCTCAGTCTCATGCTCCTCCGAAAGTGCAACAAACTGTCTGTGATTCAATGCCCGTGCCCTGATGAAGTTTACTATTTTAGTAAAAACATCAATAACATGGTGAATTTTTAGCACTGACTTGCACAACACATGTTGGTGTATAATACAATGCAAAAATACCAATTTCTGATCTGCGTCGATTTCAGTCACTTTATCTTGCATACGTTTCAAAAGTCCAACATTTTTACCTGTAAGATTTGGACAACCGTCTGTTGTGACACCTGAAAAAAACACACACACGAATGCACAGCGATCCATGCACAGAAAGCGGTTTGTGTTTGCAAGTTCAGAGGTTTTAAACGGAAAACAAATATGTGTGGATCAAAAATACATATTTAAATTTTTTTTCTGTATTTGGATTTTATTTACATGTATATGAAACGGAACACATTTGTGTGTGCATTGAAAAACACAAGTGTGAATCCTTTTGCGGATCATGAAATACAAGTGTGAATCAAGTGTGAATCCTTCTGTGTGCATGTGTGTAATATGAGACTGTTCTGAGCCCATAGAATTGAGGCGAATATTTGTAATGTTCAGAGGTTGTTTTGTTTAATATTCATGAGAATATTTGTCATTATTCAAATGATAATAAACATTTGCATAAAACATATTTGTCCACTCATATGTTAAGAGTATTAAAAACTTGAAAGATATCCCTCTAATGCAACGTTCACACCGGACGCGATGATTAATTCATTGTTTTTACTAACCGGTATCAGTATGTTGTTACGTCGGCATCATTTTGAAACGTGTATTACAATTTAATCACGGTAAAATATGTTCATTTTGTTGTAGTTGTAGCTCCCGAGCCAGCGCGTCTTGTTTGAATGATGCGAGTAAACACAGCTGGCAGCCGCGGTGAAACTCGAGCGACTAGAGCGTTGCGATAGGAGCGTTTAGAGCGAAGCGAATATTCGCATCGTGTCCGGTTTGAACGTAGCATAAGGAACATTTAGAACAGATAAAAAATGTACGATTAATTTGCGATTAATCGCGATTAAATATTTTAATTGACTGACAGCCCTAGAAAATAGCCCTTTTTTAATATGAAAGACGGTCACGTTTGTGCAGAGCTGAGAACATTTTAATTATTTTTTAATATAAATTGAACATGATTTAAAAATAATAAACTAGCAAACAATCTTTAGCCTAATGGCTTCTTTTTAGTTTGTCACATAATCACAATCTTATAGTAGCTCCAACTAAAACTGCATCTTAATCCATCCATCCATCCATCTTCTCCCGCTTATCCGTGTTTGGGTCGCGGGGGTAGCAGTTCCAGCAGAGAGCCCCAAACTTTCCTTTCCCTGGCCACATCAACCAGCTCTGACTGGGGGATCCCAAGGTGCTCCCAGGCCAGCGAAGAGATATAATCCCTCCACCTGGTCCTAGTTCTACCCCTTGGTCTCTTCCCAGCTGGACGTGCCTGGAACACCTCCCTAGGGAGGCGCCCAGGTAGCATCCTTACTAGGTGCCCGAACCACCTCAACTGGCTCCTTTTGACATTGAAAAGCACAATTTGGAAAACGCGGTGACAATGAGCACAAAGGTTGTTGACCTGGACAGGAAGTCTGTTTAACATAATGGGTGGGGATGTTAAAGGTTGACATGGAAGCCTGGAAAATGAACACCTGATTCATCTTCTTTCTTTTCAGTGTATTTGTTCAGAGATGCAGAATCTAGCAATGTGAAGAGGAAGATGTCGAGATGAGTAGGAACAAATTGATCATGGTAAAAACGCGCGCACACACACACACACACACACACACACACACACACACACACACACACACACACACACACACACACACACACACACACACACACACACACACACACACACACACACACACACACACACACACACACACAGACACACACACACACACACACACACACACACACACACACACAGAAAGCAGCAGCAGACAGCTTTGTAACACTGTTTCTGTGAGGTGACAAAATGTCAGCGTCCTTGGAGCACACACAACACCAAGTGGCATCTCTCTCTTACAACGGCTGCACGATATATGTGTGTGTGTGTGTGTATCAGGTCACCTCGGGCACACTTGGCCTCCAGATGGAGCAGCAGCATCCCTCCAGCTGAAGACCCAGGTCCATTGGTCCAAAATCCTATAAAACACCCTACATGAGAGGGTAAATAGGTCCTCTTTAAGCAGATTACATGCTCTCTGTGATGGATTACAAAATGAATGGAAACCAAAGAAGAAGGACAATATTTAAACATGGTAAACAACATTGGTCAACAACATGTCGTGAGACAATAAACCTTCCTAATTATGGCACCAATTGGATAACGAACATAATGAAAAGAAATAAAGACAACATAACAACAATAATTAATACCTACTACAAGCATGATTAAAGCACTTCATATTTTAAACAAGTAGCAACACATGCCATTTAAAGCCCCCCCATTTCCTTCTTCTAATTGACTTTTAGTTGGTGCAATCTGTTCTTGTTCAGTAATGCCTTTTTCATACTAAATATGAATATTTACGCAACAGTAACTCACCAGCTTCCCGCGGTGCTCACACGTTGCTGTCAGTCGCCTTCACATCCCTACAGCTGATTATCTGCTTCACTGAGGGCGTGGAGGACGAGCAGACACACGGCAACTTTCAATCTCCCCACTCATCCCCAAATATCTGCTTTAATGCTGCCTCTGTCATCCCACAGCCTTTGGTGCGCCACTGATGAGAACATCTGAAGAGACGTTGGCTGCAAGCGACAACCTTGAGCAGACTCCAGAAGAGATGATAAAACATTGTTCACCTTGCAAAATATTCATGTCGCCTTTCTTCAGAATGTCTTACGTGGAACAACTTGTCATCAACGCTTTGGTGCTTCAGAGTCAAAAGTCTTTCAAAAGAGTTTTAAGGCACTTCGAGAGGAGAGGTGTTTATTTCTCTTCAGTTGGCTTTTTTGAAAAAGAGTAAACTGCATATTTAGAGTTGCAAGAAAACCTAAAAGATGGTGTTTATCTGATTTCAGAAAAATACACCTTATGGGATTAGGATCAAGTGAAGCTTCTGAGAGCCACGAACCACCACTTCCCATTGAGCAATGTCACTATATAAAGGGGTACAGTATTTTCCTTTAATTTTACAAGCAGGCGATCGGCCAGGCCAACAGGAACCCCTGACAGGCCGGAAACAATAATGCCAAATATCCATTCCAGTGTTTCCCATTTATTCTGCATTGTGCAGTGGACTAGAAAATATACTTAAAGAAGAACAATTAGGTTTTGCCCTCATTGTTTTCTGTTTGGATGTTATTTAGTGCTGGTGTGTGTTATGAAGAATGAGCACTGCACCGCACTGTGGAAGAAATATCTTTTTAAATGCAAGATTGTTGGGAGGTAATTAGGTTAAACCAATACCCATCATATTGCTGTTTCAGTGAAGACTCAACTTGTGGCATTTGCTCCTGGTGCTCAGCTCTTCACCACTGTTTTGTAGGAAGTAATGGAAGAAGCAAACCAGCTGGGATGCCAGATCACAGCAGCCACTTTTCCTGGCATGTAATTCAGATTTTATGCAGAAAGCTTTAAACCTATGACCCGTCACACCATCACTGCGACCTGCTTCAGCTGCAGAGAGCTGTGCCACGAGTTGCTCTGCTCAGTGTGTTTTGCATACTGTACTTTGGTTGTCACTCAGTGCACTAGTCTGCAGTGCACTTAAACTCACAATAAACTCGTAGGGGTTTTCAGGTTATTTATATTATTACACTTTTTGAAATGTTTTTAGCTAAATGTACTTATTTTCAGGACAGTGTATATTTAAGCAATAGCTCACGACAGGCCGTGGTATATGGTCATTATATCACAGCAATACACACTCCGATTTAAATAGTTTGTATTAGTAAATAATGATGTTCAAAATAAAATATTCCCTCCATTGCCTTCTGCACATAACATAGTGTGAGGTGGTTGCTATGCAACAACACTAACAGCTAGCGAACATATTAGACAGACAGGGTTAATCGATTATTTGGCTATTTATTTACATTAATTTGTATGTTGCCGTTTATTATGCACCCACTGAAAAACTGTCCAGCATCAGTAGAATGGCTTACGAGGTTACTTGTACTAGGCTGAGGCTGTTCTAGGCTGTTGCTTGGCTTGGCGAGAATATTGCTCCACTTTCTCCGGTCCCCGAGATTCAGCTTCCAGTAGCTCTTTCGCACCTGTGGCTACTAAAGGTCATAATTTCTCTGCTTTCAAGACCCGCATCAGAAAGCTTTTGAATGGTGGTACTACAGAGGCAGTGGTTGGTGTATTTCTGCTGTGTTCCTGCTTGCTTGCACATTCTAGGCAACATTGTGGAAAGGTGATTCACGCCCATTGGCTCTCTAGTGAACCTGTAACACAGCAAATGTATTTTTTTTGTAGCTATCTTAATCTAGCCTAATATATTAAAATAATATGCACTACACAGAATTTACCAAACATTGTTGACATCGCAGTTCACTTGTCTTCTTGGGTGTAGATAAAAGGCAGGTGCGTCCGGGGGTAGGAGGGAGATGTATTTTTCTAACTAGGAAATGGGGCAGAGAGGATCACCAGGCAGTTCACACATAAATCCCCTTGTGCTCTCTTTATTTCTTGCCTGCGGGTCGTTGGGATTTTTTGTGTGCTCATTGAAGGTCAGCATTGTATACTTTAGCCCGTTTTCGTCTGTTTGGTGTTGAAAGACGAGGGTTTGAGCTGCTGATTACCCTAATTTTCCCTGCGCCCAAAGTGCAGTTGAACGTCAAACCATACTTTGTTTACTAGCCTTTTGAAGTGTTTGGATCCAATTCTTGCTTGATAGCATTGAAGTCATCTTTTGTTACGGAAGAGTGATGGACTGAAGTGTCGAGTCCCTTCTTTCTCAACATTTTCACAACTCTGGTGAACACATTGTTGCAAGTTGTGAACTTGGTGTCTTTGAGGAGGACAGACTGAGTGGTGGGTCATTTATGTGCCGGTTGAGTCCAGCACGTAGACCGATATAGCTGCTCAGGCCGTATAGTTCGCCTTTACCATTTCTGACAGTTGCATAGAAATCTCTCAACATGTTATTGAGCTGCTGTTTTGTCGACGTCTGAAAGTCTATGACCACAGCTTTATCCTGACACCAGTCTTCAAAGCACTTAACTTCACATTTTGTTTGCTTCACGGTGTTCTGTTCGTTTCGTTTTTTTTCCAGTCTACCTGCTCTTCACGTAGCTCTGCATGTCGTCGTTTAGGTGCTTTTTTTTCTGGAGATAGGCACTGCTCAATTCAGTCCTCCATAGCAAGGCCACCCCGAAGGTCGAAGTTAACCTTAAATGTTTCCATCGTAAGCTTTGTTAGTTAGTTAGATTCGTAGCGGACGTAATGTACAGTGGCGACTGGTCATTAGGGGCACAGCCCCACCTAGTGTCAGCAGAAAGTATTAAAAATAATGATTACAAAAAATTTAAATATAAAATATATTTTAAGATCATGTTTAATCATCTGATTCGTCCATATATTGCTGTTATAGTCTGTGTTCTTCTAATTAGTGTCTACAGTGTGTGCCTATTGAGCTGTTAAGAGCCATGTGGGACAAAACCCGATCATGACCCTCCCTCTCAATGTCTACGTTGTTACGTTTAACAACCTTGATGTGTCCAACCTGCAGAGCAAGATGGAGCGACTGCACAGCAAGGTTTGCGCATTAAAAAAACGTAGTGGAAGTTCAGGCAGATATCGGTGAGGATCTGCGTGCTGTGACTGCGACCATGGACAGCAGAGTTGCTGCCGTAGAACGCCAGTTGGAGCCGAGTCATGGACGAGGACTGGCTGTACCAAGTGATGCTGAAACTGCCTGTGGGAGCGCTCAGGGTGATGGCCAGGATGGTGCGGTGTCGGTGAAGGATGCGAGCCCCCCCTCTTAGTTGGGTCCAGGACCTCAATCCCGTGACCATTCTCTGGCTAACATGTTTTGACGATTGATTTGACATCTATGGACCTTTTAGAAAAAATTTAGAAACACGGTCCCTCGAAAATTTGCCGGCATTTTTTGCTAGGGGGCCAAATCCACAATGGCCGCCGGCGCCATCTTGAAAAATTTACTTTTGAACCAGAGCACCTACAATCAAGTGTAAATACACTTTTTGCACTGAATCTACCATGGGGAAACCGATTCTGAGATCAGTTTGACGATAAAATGTAGTTTTGACTAAAATATCCAAGATGGCCGCCAGCGCCATCTGAAAAAGTAACTTTTGAACCCCATCACCTACAATCAAGTGTAAATACACTTTTTGCACTGATTTGACCATGGGGATTCCGATTCTGACATCATTTTGACGTTATAACATCATTTTTACACAGATATCCAAGATGACTGCCATATGCTGGAGTGAAAAGTAACATAAAATGAAAGCGAAGGCACCACTCGACCGAGAGCTTTTAATCAAGAATGAGCATTATATATGAATAATTATACTCATTGTGTATTGTACATTCAATTATACATTGTACATTTAGCTAATTGTGTCTTATTTTTATATATTTCCAGAGACAGAGTGATCAGCATATGAACAGCGTATAAACAGCGCAGCTTAGTACGATGTCAAAAGTTCCATGTGTTCTTCAGTGTGGAGGGTTTTGCGATAAAGCCGCCGGTGCCATTTCTGCAGCTGTGTGGGCCAATCTTGAACAGAAGGCGCTGTTATGGAGTGGTCTGGACAAGTTCGGGACCGTCCATTCAACCGTGGATTGGGGTAAAGGTCACAGTGGACAATGTGTCCATGATACGTGTAGGTTCACCCTATCAAGCGCGAAGAAACTGGAGCAGGCCATCGAAAGAAAGAAGAAACAAGAGGTTGAATGCCAAGCTCAGTCATCATCTGTGTCTGATGTTCCTTCTCCAACTGCACCTCCAGCAGCCAAACGACTGCGATCTACTCTAGGGGCGATACACGATAAAACCAAATGTGTTTGGTGTTGCAAGGCGGAGACGACCAAGCACCCAGAATCAAAGCTGAATCTTATTTCATATGATCATGCATGGGCGGCCTTTAAGAGTCATACAGTGGCCCTGTACGATCCGGTGATGCGTGACAGAATAAACTGCCTGATTGATTCTGCAGGTGATCAACCCTACGCACTTGAGATTAGATATCACCATAAATGCTGGTTGAAACATGTTCGTACATATCAGAAGATGACTGATGACGACAAGCTACCACTCATGAACAATGTAAGTCTGCGCGAAGCTCAGACCATCTTCTTCGACCATATCAGATTTATTATCTTTGAGGAACATGAGCTACAGTCACTGCAAAGCCTCCTCCGAGACTACAGCTCGATCGTGTCTCGGTATGGCTTCCAAACATCTGGAGTCAAGTCTTCCTACATAAAAGACATCCTGATCCGGGAATTTGAGGACAAGATTGGATTCCATTCCCGCCCTCAGAAGAACCATAGTGACCTAGTTTATGACACATCTGGGTGTGGTTCATATGTCGAAGCAGCGCTATCCTCCATTGGTGTTAGCAGTGAGCAGCTGGTGCACAATGTGGCCGCCCGACTGCAGGCTGATATCAAGGCAGTACAACTCGTCCCGTGGCCGCCGAGAGTTGATGAGCTTGAGGAGGAAGAAGAGCTCTCCCTTCTCATGGTACAGCTGCTATCGTCTTTGCGGGGCAAGAAGGAGTTAGATCTGTCTCCCAGCACACTCTGTCTCACGTCAATCATCACGCAGTATGTCACAAAGCGACCAACTACTACCACCATCAATGCCACAGTCACCCTTCATGGTATAACTCGTAGCAAGGAGCTCGTCGACTCCTTTCACAAGCTTGGAATAGGTATAAGCTACCCCAATGTGCTCCTGCTGCGAGATATCTGGGCTATGCATGACCTTGAACGATGCGCAGTGTGCCCCAACGAGATCGCGGAGGGGAAGCCCAGTGTTAGCATTATCGACAACGATGACTTCCACAACGACACGCTGACAGGAGGGGGCACTGCACACCGTACTAATTGGATGTTCCTGCAGCGTGTCGAAAATCGTGTGCAGGATGAGGTCGAGACAAACATCCCGGACGACCAGGATGTGGATGCACGTATCAAAGATGCCAAGACTGTTTCCAAAGCATTGATAGAGAAAGTATCCGAGCTGCAGGCGGTTAAACCATACAAGACCATCCAGCGTGGTGAGCCTCCCATCCGCCCAGAGCCTGATGCTGCCTCATCAAGTACAGATGCTCAGCGCAAGCGGAGCATTATTCATGTACTTGCTCGTACTGACGAGAATGGCGACCGCCCTGATGCACACAATCAACCTACCTAGCGCGCCACCCTGCCCTGAGGAAGCATCCGTCTCCACTCGGGCATGGGTGGGAGCTGGTGGGTGGCCGCTGTCGCCCTGTTCGTCACACACTTCCTGCTCTTCCGGTGACCCTACCTGCACCAGGAGAAGCTGACGATAGCGAAGAAGATGACAACGAATGGGATGAAGACGGATCCAATGATGAACAGAGGAGCGTATATTCGTCGGAATCTGATTCTTCCGAATGCAGTGCATCTGAAAGCTCCGATTCAGATTAGATTAACCATATAGCTTGGCTTCCTAAGCTACAGAACATTATCAGTGACGTTTAAGTTAGAAATGTATGCAGTACTGTGATTATTTTCATTTATGGAAGTACCATATTATGTGACAATTATACATTGTATAACTGTTTTATAAGTTTGTTTTCATTTGTTTTTAGTTACAACTATTAAAGATAGATTTTGTTATCATACACTATGAATTGCTTTCATTTTACTTTTCACTCCAGCATATGGCAGCCATCTTGGATATCTGGGTAAAAATGATGTTATAACGTCAAAATGATGTCAGAATCGGAATCCCCATGGTCAAATCAGTGCAAAAAGTGTATTTACACTTGATTGTAGGTGATGGGGTTCAAAAGTTACTTTTTCAGATGGCGCTGGCGGTCATCTTGGATATTTTGGTCAAAACTACATTTTATCGTCAAACTGATGTCAGAATCGGTTTCCCCATGGTAGATTCAGTGCAAAAAGTGTATTTACACTTGATTGTAGGTGCTCTGGTTCAAAAGTAAATTTTTCAAGATGGCGCCGGCGGCCATTGTGGATTTGGCCCCCTTGCAAAAAATGCCGGCAAATTTTCGAGGGACCGTGTTTCTAATTTTTTTCTAAAAGGTCCATAGATGTCAAATCAATCGTCAAAACATGTTAGCCAGAGAATGGTCACGGGATTGAGGTCCTGGACCCAACTATCTGTAACATGTATGATTGTATTGTGGGAGCTGTATGGGAGGCCAGTAGACCGTGCTATACCTACTCTAGGAAGAGACACAACGTCAAGCCAGGGTGGAATAAACATGTGGCTGATCAATATGCTGAAGCTAAGAATGCTTTTGGGGCCTGGGTCCGGGCAGGAAGGCCCAGAGAAGGGCCTGTCCTGGATCTCAAAAAGCGTACAAATGCTAGATATAAATATGCAGTTTGTTATGTCAACAAACATACAGAAACATTGTGAGTGGATTCTATGGCTGAAAAGTTCCTTCATCATGATGTGATTGGCTTCTGGAAGGAGGCGAGAGCTCTGAACAGGGCCAGTACATCGTTACCATGTACCATAGAGGGAGTATCTGGAGCCGATAACAAAGCTGAGTTGTGGAGGCAACATTACTCTACTATACTTAATTGTGTTAAAAGTGACCCCTACAAAGTTGGTAATGTTGTGAAAAGTGACACAGTGGGAATCACAGCTAAAGAGGTTTATCGAGCAATTGCACAGCTAGCTGATAACAAAGCATGCGGCTCTGACCGAATCACTGCAGAGCACCTTAAACTGGCAAGCCTGAAGGTTGCAGTTATTTTTGCCATTTGTTTTACCGGCCTCGTGACTCATGGTATGTTACCAGACTTCATGTTGACTGTTACTTTGGTCCCTGTCATTAAGGACAAAGCGAGCAAGGTAGGGAACTTGGATAACTATAGACCAATTGCTCTAGCCAGTGTGTTATCCAAAGTCCTGGAAAGAATTTTGTTAGATCGACTATGTTCTTATTTATGTACCTCAGATAACCAGTTTGGCTTCAAGGCTAAGCATGGTACTGAGCTATGCATCTATGCTTTGAAGGAAATGGTAGAAACATATAGAAGACAGAATTCCACTGTTCTGATTGGTTTTATTGATGGCTCTAAGGCAGGGGTGGGGAACCTCCGGCCCCCGGGCCGTATACGGCCCGCGAGACCATTTGCTACGGCCCTCGAGGTAATTTATAAACACACGCAAAAAAGAAAAAAGTTAAAGAAATCTAGACCGCAAAAAAATTAAACAAGCGAGTGCCTGTTTTTCCTGGCCAAGGTCAGGGTCCTTGAACACAACACGAGCCGAACGTGTCATCACGTGGTATATGTCTCGTCCGACAGGGGTGTAGTTCTGACGGAGAGCACCAGAACGTCGTACCCATAAGGAGCTGGACACATGCCGCAGTTTTTTTGTGGCTGTGTCTTTAGTTGTAATCCCAGTGGCGATCTGTTCATCTGCCATACTGATCATACAGTCAATAACGTTGTTGTTATTAGCATCTGGTTGGCTAGCTATGCTAACGAATATAAGAAGCTTTTTCTACAACCAGTGAGGTAAAGGCACATCTTTATATGATCATTATAGTTATAAAAAAACAAGATAATAAAGTAAACAGGTATAAAATACTATATGACAGTAAATAAAAGTTGTTATTTATAAACAAGAATACAGTTTGAAAGGGGAGTGATTTGTAAAATATCCATAAAGAAAAATAAATCTGCTTACAGTTCTGTTTCATATTGATGTTGAGAGATCTATCCATAGATCTCCTAATGTTGCTCTCAAAGTGCACCAGATTGATGACTTTAACTTCAACATTTAAAAAAAAATCTTCCTGGGGGAGTATGCCCCCTGGACCCCACTGGAGGAGGTGAGGACCCCCCTAGAGGAGGTTAGGTCCCCCACACTTAAATCAGTCCACATGGATAGGAAACTAAATACTTTTGCACACATCTTGTGTCCAATATACTTTCTGTTTTGGTGGTCATGCCACAACCGTGCACGTGAA
The DNA here is from genome assembly GCF_949606895.1 of Notothenia rossii. Taxonomy (NCBI): domain Eukaryota; kingdom Metazoa; phylum Chordata; class Actinopteri; order Perciformes; family Nototheniidae; genus Notothenia; species Notothenia rossii. The sequence continues at coordinate 61,042,958 of NC_136901.1, read as the reverse complement.
TGCATGCACGAGTCATGGTAAAATATCTGGATTAAGAGGTTGCTTTTTCTTTGCACGGCATGAAAGAAAGGCGAAATGAATGGGCTGTGATTTTAGTATTTTTAAGCAGAGGTCAATAATTTGTACGGCCCTCGGAGGATGTTGAAAAATTTGAAATGGCCCCTGAGAGGAAAAGGGTTCCCCACCCCTGCTCTAAGGCTTTTGACTGAGTTAACCATCATACACTGTTTTTGAAATTGAGACAAAGGGGTGTGCCTAACAGTATAATTAGGATCCTGGCTTATTGGTATGCCAACCAGAGCATGCGGATAAAATGGGGGAATGCAGTCTCGGCGCTATTTGGTGTTGGTAATGGAGTCCGCCAGGGGGGTTCCTCTCACCATGCCTTTTTAATATCTATATGAATGATCTATCAGATGATTTAAGTGTCTGTAAAACAGGGTGTGATTGGTAATGTGATTGTAAACCATCTTATGTATGCTGATGATCTGGCAATTGTTTCTCCTAGCAGTGCTGGTTTTCAACAGTTGTTAAATGTTTGTTCTGATTACGAGTCAAATTTGACGTTAAATACAATGCTAAGAAGAGCGCTGTAATGATCTGCAGAGCAGAAGGGGATAAGAACCTTTGTTTTCCAACATTCTATCTATCAGGACAGGTGCTGTCTGTTTGCTGTAACACATCATCACAGATGAAATGGCTGATGATGATGACATGTATAGACAGCGGCGTGTCTTATACAAGCCAACATGTTGGCTAAAAAATTATCTTGGTGTTCAGATAAGGTTAAGGTGAACCTCTTTAGAGCGTATTGCACTCCTCTCTATACTGCCCACTTGTGGGTCAAGTATAAGAAGGCGAGCCTCCGGCAGCTCCTGTTTGCGTATACTGCTGAGAAAACCAAGTTGGTGCAGTGCAAGTGAAATGTTCTGTAATGCACGAGTCAACACGTTCCATGCTCATTTGAGAAATCTGATGTACAAATTCATCTGTCGATTTAATGTTTCTCATAACTCTGTCATTATGCTGCTCTCAAATTCGTGTTTCAGTGCTGTACGATACCAGTCACCTCTGTGGAAACATTGGTATAACTGCCTTTTTTTATTTATATTAGAGTGTTGTATGTCTTGTAATAATGGACTAAGAGTCTCTTTAAATAAAGATGATGATGTCTCAGTGAATAGTGACTGTAAAAACTACACTGCGCATGCTCAGAGTATTTTTCAATTGAATGTGTGTGTCAAAAAGATAATGAACATAGGGGCACTGAGCTGCCATCCCCACCATACGTCATCTCACATAATTCAGAGCTGACAGGCTATAAGTACGTGTGCCGCGAAAAGTGTGGTGTGTGAAGAGGAGACGAGAGAGGTGCAGTGACGCGTCCTAAAACCCGGAAGTAAGCTGCGCATGGCTTCCCTCCACAAAAAAGCAATGAGATCTCTCCATAGGATTTTAGAAAATAGCTCCAAATAAGATCTGTGGGAAACGTACCTGTTAGATAAATGCACGTTCTGTTCAGCCGGATAATATCCACATGTCTACCCTACTTTTGTCATTTTCGAATCATAAATCTATCTTAGATTTGATTAGATTTATGATAGACTTTTGAAACTACAAGAAGATAAGGAGGACTTTTACAAAAAAGTAATAGATTTTTGCCAAGAAGGATAGCCAAATGGACTTCATTTTCAAGTCAAGGTAAGACCACCATATGTTAGGGTGAGTGAAGCAGGCAGGACCCAAATGCAGAATAAACAGAAAAAAATACCTTTATTTCAAGGATTTTAAGGAACAAAACAGAACACTACCTCATGAACACATTCAACAACAAACAAAAACCCAACAATGACAGACAGAAAAGCCAGAACTTAAATACACACAAACAAGACACAGGTGAGGAGGGAGGAGAAAACACAGGGGCACCAGGTGAACAGAATCGGGTAATCAGGTAGGAGGGAAAACAGACAGACAGCAACAGGCAAGACAGGGGCCGTGTCTCAATTCAGGGGTTGCATCCTTCGAAGGGTGCATTCGTAGACCGCATACGTCACTTCCGCCGAAAGAAGGCTGTCCCAATTTAAAAAAAAGACGAGACTCCTCCAATTTGAAGGATACATCTGATGTACACTCCGTGGCCCACCATATCCCAGGGTGCAATGCGCGCAGGGAAGAGGGAGTTTTTTTTCAAATTAAATGGCTTCCGGTCTCCCCAGCAGAGTGGATTTAAAAGCAGAAGCGAGCGGAGGAATCACTAATAAATGTGAGTTTTAACTTACTTCAAATTAACTAACGTCACACACGTCAAACCCAAGGAGCATTAAAATGTACATTTTCGTTAAATAATACGGATACATATGTGACGCTAACTAGCTAGCTGGACGTACTGCACTGTTGTTTACACTTATTTTTAATTCAATTCAGAAGTTTACTAAAGTCATACAGAGATCTTGGCTCTGTTATAGATAAGTTATACTTTATATTACATAAATAGACCAAAGTGAAAACATTTAGACCGGTGTAGCCTACAGTACGTTGGGATTTATAAAATCTGTTAGCTGTTAGCTTTATTTATTTCTCTGACATGTTACACTGTTTTACTGTACTTATTAAACTTTGGGACAACATTAAAACCTTTGTATTCAGCTCATGCTGCTTTGAGGTACGGCAAAAGAATAGCCTATTTTCAATATTTACACCAGATTTGATCATCTTTTATTTAGGTTAAAGTGTATTTAATTTATTATAATCCCAGAATAATAAGACAATCACAAATAGACAGCATCCTTTAGCTTGATGTTAGTTTGTGCCGTGCTGTCAAAGGGATGCAAGTGTGACTGTCATTTCATCTCTTTAGTTTTTTAAAAACCAGAACAGTACATCATTTCAAATGATCCTTTATGGATTGTTTGTCTGAAATGCTTAGAGTTACATTTTGCAATAATACTTTTGCAACCCTGTGTTTAATATGATTAATTCACTTTTTTCTTTTTGTCTTGTTTTTCTCTGTAATTAGGACAATTCTGGAGAAATTGATCTGCTGGGGAAGGACCCCTAATCTGAAAAGTGCACAGCGGATCATCAGGACAGAGCTGCCATCCACCTGGACCCCCCGAGGTGCTGGAGAAATGGATCTGCTGGAGAAGGACCCCTAACCCCAGCGGATCATCAGGACAGAGCCGCCATCCACCTGGACACCCCCCCCCCCCCCCCCCCGTGGTGCTGAAGAAAGCAAAACGCCGATCAGGAACATCCTCCACCCAGACCTCTGCTTACTGCCGTCCTACAGACTTGTGTCTTAGTTTCAGAATTTGATTTTGTATGTGTCTTTTCTTTTAATAGATATTTAACGATTATAGCTTGAGTCTGTCTAATTCCCCAAACAGCTGCTTCTATATAATTGCTGCACATATAATACAAATAAACAACTTGATAAACACACTTTTGCTGATATTTGTGTTACTGCTGGTGATGTTAAAGTACGTGATTGATATCCTCTGTCTCAATTATGAAAGTTATAATAATAGAAGACATGAAACTGCAGAGAGAGGATGGATATATTCTTACCTCTACTTTGTGATTAGATGAAAATAAAATATTAAATAGTAATTGTTAAACACATTGTTCATTTCATTAACTGAGGTTTTATAACCATTATTTCCAACATGTGTACATAAGCAGTGGAATAATAGGATATCTCTAGGTCATTGAACTGTCTTCAGTTTAATTTTATTAATACAAAAAATAGGTAATAGAAAATGTTTAATTGTGTATTTCAGCAGAGCGGGGGTTCACGGTGCTGCTGGACCTGGAGGTGCTGACCTGGTGTTAGTGGGACATCATCTGGGCAGGTTTAGGGGAAGAAGGAGAATATAAACTGTTATAATCACAGCTATTAAGATTAGAACACTAATATTGTTAACAATCAATCTATACAACATGCTTTTGTTCATTTAAAAACCATATTGTTTTATTAGTAGGCCTACAGAAAAATTAAGACTTATTTTAAATATGAAATAATATGATTAAATTACATCAGCTATATTTAATTAATTTGTTAACTTACTAATGTAACATTACTGGGGGATAAAGGAACAGCTTCACCTTATTTACCTGGCCATGGTTCTCTTTACTTCATCGCCGACGGTGATCTCCAAAAAATGTAAAAGTAAAGTTTCTGGATCCTTTCAGCTGAGTTAGCTTGTAAGCTAATTTGCTAGCAGGCTGCTGGAGCAACGCAACCGAACAGCGCGTATCACGTGACGTAAATACGAAGCGCTCCGTAGGCTAGACCGTCTCATTTTGTAGGCCGCTCGGTCCAGCCTAACCGATCTACGTGGGCTGGGTCCTCCGTGGACCACGTAGGCTGCGTACTCCGAAGGATCCAGCCCCTGAGTTGAGACACGGCCAGGGGGTGAACACTCTTCAAAATAAAACATGACACCAAAGACAGAAAAAGACAAGACAAAACACAACACAGACAGATTGTGACACCATTTTATTGAAAATGGGATCTTACTAAGAGAGAACAATTAAATATTTGAATGATAAAATTACATTTTTTGGGTATCCTTTTCTTGAACTGTCTAATTAAAATTAATCGAAGCATCAGGCTAAAAAAGCTTTTGAAAATAATATAATATTTTGATTTAGGTCAAGATATAATATTTGTAAACCTGAAGAGTCAGGTGCGGAGGGATACTGACTTGTGAAAAATAACTACAATTCTACCCGTTATATACACTCATTATATGATTTGACTTATCCGTTTTATAAACTCAATTGATACACTCCAGGACAAAAAGAACAACGAGCAATAAGCAACAAGACAATTGTTTGTTTTATACACAGCAATGTGTGGCTTGGTTTTCACTTTCATTTTTGCTATTGGTAGTCAAGGGAAATGGGCATGGGATAACATTCTTGACAAGTTGGGGCCTTCAAAATATAGTTTATATGAAGACCCTGAGATGTGGTTGAAGTTTTTGAAAAGCTTGCATGGGGACAAAGATTTATGAATATGTTGTCCTATTTATGAACCATTTTTTAAATTAATTACGTCATTGTTGAAGACACTAAATCATCATCAATCCAGACACTCACATGAAATGTGACAAATAAACTAAATGCACTTTATAACAATCACTGATTCCAGACACATGCCTGGATTACACTGAACAACGAGAATGAAATCTCTGAAACTCATTCAGTCAGCATGTGGCATATGATTGGCTCCTGGGTTTGTGAAAATATGTTCTAATCACCTTTTTGGATAGGAAAAACTATGTAAATAAATTGCTTTATCTTCCTCTCTATAGATGACAAATTTGAGGTCAAACATGGAGCTTTACATCTGTGCTGAGCGCAGACATTAACAGACTGTCAGTCATGCACGGGGCTCAGTACTGATCAGGTGACTGACTCTTGTTCAAAAGCTAATTACCCATCTGAGGCTGCAACACATTTGCAAAGACATTGTGTGAATGTCAGTTAGATGATCCACCATCTTCTTCAGATGGTTAAAAGCAGCAAACCAAAAATTGAGAGTTTAGTTTGCTTTCAATTATATTATTTAAGTGACTGTTTCTGTTATCACTGAATAAGTGCCATTTCTCAGTCAAACCAAGTCTATACTGCAGGGAGGAAGAGTGAAGATGTCAAATGAAACGTGTTTATCCACTGTTTCACAGCCACTCCTTTGGCCAGTAGTCACAGCCATGGTTACACTCACCTCCAGCAGGTCATCCTTTTGAGAGGGGGATGCAAATCCCTGCTTTGCTGGGCTCCATCTCATGTGAGCCATGTCAAGCCAAGCCGGGCTATATGAAACAACATGAAGCTCTAAGTCAGGGGTGTCAAACTAAATTTAATCGCGGGCCACATTAGCATTATGTAGACCCTCCAGAAAAACGCGATTCTGCGATCGCAGAATTTACCGCATAATCAGCAAAATGGCGCAGATTTTTAAAAGGCCGCATATTTATCAAAAGGCCTGCATAATCCCCGCATTTTTCCACACAAAGTTGAGAAAAAAAAAAGTTAACTCGTCTTGACGTGAAGTAGTGATGATGATGACGTGACGTCATCAGCTCGCGCATCACAGAAGGTAAACAACACCGTAGAGTGAACGTGTGGAACCCAAACGAGAGAGAAAACACCAAGATGAAAAAATCTGATCCATCTCATTTACCGACGAACATTTCTGCTAAAGACCGGGCAAAGCAGTATCCCGATGTCTTTCACGAAAGTGGGGGGAAACTATTCTGCACCCCTTGCAACTGTGTGTTGGAGCATAAGAGAAAGTCGACGGTGACAACCCACTTTGATTCATTCAAACATTTGAAAATGCTTTCTGCTGCTGCGGACAAGAAAGCCAAACAACTCACGTTCACCGAGGCATCAACCTCCAAAACCCTTTCGAGGGCTACAAGAAACGAAGTGAGTAGCCTACAAGATTGAAGCTGGTCAGATAACGAACGAGTAAATGAAAACAGAATGAGGCGGAGAAGTGTGTGTGTGTGTGTGTGTGTGTGTGTGTGTGTGTGTGTGTGTGTGTGTGTGTGTGTGTGTGTGTGTGTGAGTGTGTGCGTGTGTGTGTGTGTGTGTGTGTGTGTGTGTGTGAGTGTGTGATTGTGAGTGAGAGAGAGAGAGTGTGATTCAAATAGCCCAATTGCTTTTACAATAAATAAACATTGAATGTGTTTAATTGAATAGGAAAGGGGTTTAACGTTAGTGGCAGGTTGTGTGTGAGAGAGAACAAATAAGACAGCCCAATATTTAAAAAAAACCTATTCTTTTTAGCAACTTTCCGCATATTTCGCAACTTCCCGCAATTTCACCGCATAAAATCACATAAAAACTCTGCATGTTTAATCGCATAATCAAGGATTTTTGCCCGTGTTTTTCTGGAGGGTCTAATTGTGGTTGCACTCAAAGGGCCGGTTGTAACTTTAAGATGGTATAAATATATAAAATAATGTATTATATTACATTATTGCCTCTGCATTGGATTATTATCGGATAGGGTAAATTAATAACTTCATAATTAACTATGTCTGAATGCAGAAGTCTAGGGCAAATAATTGCAAGTCTCTTTAGTGTGCATGTCACAAAATGAGATGCATTGTGGGACATGTTCATTGGCAATGTGCTTCTGTAAAACGGCATATAACCGTATAATACACATATTATATTCTTTGCAAGCTCTTGCGGGCCACATAAAATGTCACTGTCATACATTATCTCAAAGCTTCACCCCCCACCCCCCGGATCTGAAAAATAATTGTTTAATTAATCAGTTGGTTGATGACCAGAAGAATAATCAGCAACAAGAATAATATCTAAAAATGATGGAAAGACCTCTCATCAAGATGTATGCGGACTCATTTGGTGATACTTATTTGAACATATTTGGGAGGGCTATAATGTTAGGATATGAGTTCAATTGAAGAATAATACACATCTCCAACCAATGACAACTGGTCGCTCTACCAGCTAAGGGACACAACTAATACAAATTACCAATAAAAGGGGCAATTAAATAAAACACTTATTTTTTTGTTAATTAGCAGATGAAACACAAATAACTTGCAGAACAAAGATTGCACAGCACATTGTCTTCTCAACACAGGGATATTGTGTCTTTATATAAGAAAATACTGAAACACATACGTCTGCTGACATAATCGAATAATTCTTATTGAAACTGCATATGAACAAATCAACACGAAACGGGCACTACTTCATCCAAGTTGACACACCATAAAATAGAGATAATCAGAGCTGTGGAACATTGGTGTATATATGTCAGGGCAAATCTCACTCTGTTTTATGGTAATCCCCCAATTCAGCTTAAGCAGGCCTACATCTATCTCCCAATTTAATCTGTTTGGTGTTTCTACACTGAGAAGAAACAGTTCCAAGTGAATTGCATTAGTATAACAGCAAGAAAAGAGGTGTGTGTGTGTGTGTGTGTGTGTGTGTGTGTGTGTGTGTGTGTGTGTGTGTGTGTGTGTGTGTGTGTGTGTGTGTGTGTGTGTGTGTGTGTGTGTGTGTGTGTTTGTGTGTGTGTGAGGAGGTCGCTCTCCTTTAACCACGTTGCATTGTTAAACTCTCTTCATGCTCCATGTGGCGCCGGGCACTGAGGTAATTTCACACATGACCGGCCTTTCACCAGCTCCGCCAACCGGCGCTGGGCACCTTGGTGGGGTTGCCATGGAGACAAGGTTGAAGCTACTGCTAGTGTCAGTCTGTTAAGTGACTGTTTAACATGGAGTGGCGCACGCTGCGGCTCATCTGTTGTGATTTGACTCCCTGGGCCGTAGAAAATATGTCATTATTACAGACGTCATACAGGCTGCGTGGAGCTCCAGTATTTGATTATCTGCAGGCTGAGGCACAGCAGGGTCACGTGTAAAATAAAACTGTGTATGTATGCACTTAAGACTTGACTTTATGGATATTTTGCAAATCACCCTTTTAAACGTTATTCTTGTTTTACTGTCATATAGTATTTAATAGCTGTTTTTCATTTATTCTCTTAATTTTTTTAAACTATAATGATCATATAATTGTGTGCCTCGGAAATAATTGTTTACATTAATAGTGACCAAAACGTTTGAGACCCACTGAGATAACACTGAGAGAGTCCTTTAGCTCACTGAGTCTCTCAGTCTGACACTTTGTTGTTGAAAAAACTCCTTATATCCGTTTGCGTAGCTCGCTAGCACCAGAAGCTAACAACAACAATCTCCGGTACCGGTGCGCTCTCTCTCTCTCTCTCTCTCTCGCGCACACAATATGGCTCATTCCACACACACACACACACACACACACACACACACACACACACACACACACACACACACACACACACACACACACACACACACACACACACACACACACACACACACACACACAGAGCAGGGCTTTAATGAAACACAGAGACCCAGACGTAATAGTACTGTACTGCATCATATTATTTTCGAATCAATAATTTTTGAAATGTTTTACAATTTTTCCTTCTGGTCTCTCGCGCCCCCCCTGGCATGCCTCTGCGCCCCCCAGGAGGGGCGCGCCCCCCAGTTTGAGAACCACTGGATTATTGTAATGCACAATATATGGGGATAAGTGCATCCTCCCTTGCTCGCCTGCAGATGGTGCAAAATGCAGCAGCACGGCTCCTAACTGGCTTCCATTTTTGTGTGTCTAAATCCTACCGGCCCACATTTATAAATGTTCCGGCCACTCCCTTTTTTTTTTTGCTTACCTAAATCCTACCGGCCCAAATTTCTGAGTGTTCCGGCCCAGCCCAGCCCAGCCAAGCCCAGCCCGTGGGCCGTTTTGATAGGCTACCTTTGTTCTATCTATCAGTTTCAGTTTCAATTTCATTTAAAAAAAAGCTATTTTTCGGTAGCTTTACTAATCATGGTGCAGTATTGTGTTTGTGCAGGTTGCACAAATACCAGCCTGTCAGGACATCGAGTCCACAGTTTCCCTCACGGGAAAAGGACCGGAGCTAGCATTCGTTCCTGGGTGCGTTGTGCATCCACCTCCCTGCACATACTCTCCACAGCTTTATCAGGAAACCGTATTACATCTGTCTCCCCCCCCCTTCGCTGCTCTCTCTCTCTCTCCCCTCCGGTACACGGCACCGTAAGACGTAGTGTGGAGTTGCATTAGGTAACGCTGTGTTGGCTGTACTGCTCCAGCCGTCTCCTTTGTGTTTGTTTGTTTCCCCCTGTCTGTGTTGTTTGTGTGTGGCTGTCACTCCTGGCTCCCGTCTCAACCACCACTCACCTGCTGCAATCAGCTGTGCACCCTCCCCGACTACACACCTGCTTTCCATCAAGCCATTTACAACGGCATATCAACGGAGGCTCCACAACCTTTCTCCGCCAGATCGTCAAGTATCAGCCGTACCTCGCGTCTCCCCTCCGGTACACAGCACCGTAATGTGGAGTTGCATTAGGTAACGCGAGATATGGCTGATACTTGCGCATTAGTTTCTGTTATGGATCAGTATCAACAGTCCTACCAGTAACGTTACTATATTATCAATGCTACTTTAGTTATAGCCTGATATATGATAGCTAACTTTACAATGTTGTGATGTGACGTTAGCTAACATTCTGTAGCTAACGCCGGTCACTCACCAAGATAGCTGCCCAGTTCTCCACTGGTTCTCCTCACACCACAGCTCAATTTCTCTCCGATGGCCGTTATTTCTTCTAATCCTTGGCTGCTCCTGGTCTCTTGGACGCCTAGCAGGCTCATAATTATAAGGTTGTGGTCCGTCATATGCATTTGAATATTCATGTTCAACTTATTCTGTGTCTTCTGTGTCGAAACTAGCATTGGGATCCATGTTTATTAATACGTTATACCGGCCGCTCTCCCCCTTGTTTTCCCCATGTTACGTCACACGCGGGAGGTCAGGTGCCGAGGCTTTTTTATGCGGAAGTGAACATGTCTTACAAAAACGACGCCAGATGTCACTGTTGTGTATATTTCTGTATATATTTTTTTAAATCTAGTGTATTCATCATTTTCCTACACTTTCATTCACAGGTGTCTTTAACCTGGAAGTTGCTCTTTAATCAGGCAGGCTTCCACACTGTCTGTTTTTAAATCCCGTCTTAAAACCCACCTCTTCTGCTTAGCATTCGTAAACAAGTTGATTGTTGCTTTTATTTGCTTTCAGTGGTCTATTGTTTTTATTATATGGCTGTTTTTTTATTTTTTTATTATTACGTTTATTCTGGTTTGTTTTGTGTTTGTATCTTTTAGTTTAAATGTATTTATTTTATGTTTTGTGAGCTTATCTCTCTGTACAGCACTTTGGTCTGAAGGTTTTAAAGTGCTATATAAATATAGTTGGATTGGAAGTTTAAATGGGATGGAGCAGAGGCATGCCCACAGACTGTTCCTTATGTCTTATGTAACGTGCAGTAAAACTATCATGTCAATATGCAACCCAGTCTCACGGCATTTCGTGTTATAGTCACACAATTTAATCTATTGATTCGTGGTCACCAACACGATTTTCCCCTTTTTTTCGTGTCACACAGAACGATTTTAAAAGCAATGTATTTCTATTGGTAGTATGTTTCGTGCCTGCAGCATGTCTTTTTGTCCATTCGGGTCTTGGAAGACCGGAAGCTGTGGGGTTCATAAAAACATCTCCTTACTCAAAATCAAGCCACGATTATTGTTTTTATTTTAAATCGTATAATGTCGGTCTTTTTTTGTCGTCTGTGAGGAAAATAAATGGGGCTCAGAGCCTCAGAATACTGAAATCTGTATTTTTTTTAATCTTTTTTTCCTTCTAATTTGTTATTCTTTTATAAATAACTAGTGGTGGGCATAGATTAATTGTTTTAATCTAGATTAATCTCACTGTATTCTTGGAATTAATCTAGATTAATCTAGATTAAAATGGCTCATTTGAATTCTGCCGAAGGCATTCAGAATATGTGTGCTACCCAAATAATGACTAAAAGTAAGTCTTTGAGAACGGGTTTCTCAAGCCAGGTGGTGCATTAGACCAGGGGCTCATCTCCAGTTTCCAAAATGCATCACAAACTGCTTGAGAAAGCTGTTCTATGATAATTGGTGATGAAAATAAATCAATGACAATGAGATGTACTTGTGTTTATTAACTGTTTATTTTTAGTTGAACAGTAGGCCTATATAACAGGTTGTAATGAACTGTTTACAGTCAGTAGCTTTGTGTCAGTCAAAGCTCTATTTCTCCTTCTTCCACCAGTCACTCAGGCAGACCAGTTTGTTCACATTTTCTGGTGACAAACAAGCTCTCCTCTTCTGCACAATATGGCCTGCTAAAGAAAAAAGTCTCTCGCATGGGACAGTTGTGGCAGGAGTCCCCAAGTATTTACGGGCAATTTGGGCCATCTTACCATAGACAGCAGTGTGCTCCGACCACCACTTCAGTGGACACTGATCTAGACTGGCACTGGGCTCTACCTTGTACCTCTCCACTGTACTATCTTCTGGTGTCTCCTCATCTGATTCTGAGTCGGATCCCATCAGTAGCAGGGCTGTTTTCTTCTTGGGTGGCTCAGGGTTCTCCTCCCTGAGTGGCTGCAGAGCAGGTTCTTCTCCCTTCATCAACGCACTTAGCTTTGCCCACACTGGCTCCCTCTCTGCTCTGGGCAAGCACTTGAGGTCCTTAAATCGTGGATCTAGAGCAGTCGCCACCTTTGATGAATAAAAAATAATAATTATTGATTGATGAAAATGTCACTTTCCAAATCCAACCTCCATATTTCTTCATGACTTATTCATCTGGCTTTACAGTCTATTATGGTCATACAATGTAGTTATCTTCTGGTCACTCTGACATACCTTAAGCCATTCCAGGTTTATTTTCTCCCTCCGCTGGTTGAGGTCCTTGATGAAGGCAGCCTTGAATCGCACAATATAGGCAGGATCATCATCTGAGATGTTCATCGCATGCTGGAGGTGGCACAGGGCAGGTAGAACCACAGAGCAGGATACATACTTATCTCCACCAAGGAGCTCAGTGATGTACCTACAGACAGACAGACAGACAGACAGACAGACAGACAGACAGACAGACAGACAGACAGACAGACAGACAGACAGACACACACAGCAACAAATTATTAGTGACAGATTAATTTAACTCAGATTACACATTTAAGGGCAGGTGTTTCTTACATACAAAGTGACATTTAAAAACTTGTATGCCAATTCATGAACACACTATCTTTGTAGACCATACCTGCATGGCTCCAGCAGTTTCTCTAGCTTTGCCAACTTCTCATAATCCGCATTTGTTGGGAGGGCCAGGTTGTGCTTCTGCAGCGACAGCGTTGTGTGCAGTGCGTCTCTGTTGCGCCTCACGCGCTTTATCATCTCAAGAGTGGAATTCCAACGTGTTGGAACATCTTGCACGAGTGACTCCTTAACTTGTCCAAGGGAGGATTGTTGGACATTTAGCTCGTCTGAGTTGGCCGGACTGTGTTTGAAATGTCCGACCACTTTACGGCACTTGGCCAGTGCACCATCAAAACCACCTTCCCGAAATGACATTACAATAGCTCTCTGTACAACATGCGCAACACAGGGCAAGTGCTCGAATGGAAGTATCCTCCCTGCTGCCACCATATTAGGAGCGCTATCTGTTCCAATAGTGCTTATTTTGTCAGTTATCCCCCACTGATTAGCGACGTCGAGGAACTGCCTTGCACACGCTTCTGCAAAGTGACGCTCCTCTGTTTTCATCACACCTAACGGACAGACAAAGTAAATTAGAATAATTTCACTACTAGTAGTAAACAACTAGCAATTATCAAGAAGCAAACATAACGTGGTGGTAATTAAAAGGCTACAAAATTAAATTATGTAATTTAAAATGACATAACGTAGCATACCTAAAGCGAAGGAGTGAAGTTCCCAGCTAGCATCGATGAGGTGTACTGTAACGCCGAGGTAGTTGTCGTTGTTAACGGACGTCCAATGGTCCCCAGTCAGTGCTACAGACCTCGCCTCTACCATCTTCTCAACTTTCGTAGCTTTCTCTTCTGCGTGCTGGTCATGTATTCTCCTCATGATAGTTCGCCTCGCAGGTAGTTTGTAAGATGGGTCACCTGTGGCCGCCTGGAGAACAAGCTCGAGCCCGTCATCTTCAACCACGCTAATGGGCCTGCAGCTGGTGGCAATCCACTGAGCGAGGAGACTAGTTAGCTTGGCTGATAGAGCTGTGCTGACGGGCTTGCCTCGGTTGCACTCAAACATAGTTGTTTGACGACGAGTCTTCCCCCGCGCTACATCAGTGCTCGGCCCGGCATCTTCCGCATTAGCTAAGGGATGCTTTGCGTTTAGGTGGTACTTGAGACTGGATGAACTCCTACAGTAAACTAATTCCGCATTGCACAAGGTGCAAACAACCTTATTTTTGTTGAGGTTTCCATCGGGAAGCTTCTTAAAAATAAATTTCCCCTGAAGCAAACCCCGCGGCTTCATTCCTGCTGTATCCATGTTAGCATGTCACGTTTAATGTGGCTGATTTGACCAGGGTCAGATCCATAGACAGTAGAAGAAACACAGGTCAAAGACTCGATCTCGCCCCCTACAGTGCAATTCGGCTAGGTATACATCCGCGCTAAATTATCAAGGTGAAAGTCATCATCGCTTGCGTAGTATAGACCCAGCTCCCAACCCAACTTTGAGAATAGATTAACGGCGATATTTTTTTTTATCGCCGACAAGAGTCTCACGTTAACGCAGCACGTTAACGCCGATAACGGCCCACCACTATAAATAACACACTGTTATTTACTCACCAATAACACCCACTTATCCTTGTTTTTATTTATTTGTTTGATTCCATAATCTCGGGCTTTTTTGGCGTCCGTCAGGAACTGAATTTCAAAATAAAAATAACCGGAAACAAACGTAGGGCTATAAGGGACATTTCGAGCATCATTGCGATACACAGCCACTGAACTGATTACCCAAGATCCTCAGCTATGGTTTAAGCTCACTGATTGGATGTTTTAGCCGCAATGCATGTAGGGATATGGTGTTAATGCGATATGAAATCCGAAAAACATTTCTGAGTTTAGGATGGCCGAAGACGCTACACTACTTATAATCCCCTGCTATCGTTTAGGACTACTGTCCCCGTGATTAATCTTCAAGCTCTGAGATTGGATGTTGGAGTGGCAGAGCGCCAAGCTCTCTGTCTACCGGGCCATTTTCGTTCCTACCCTCACCTATGGTCATGAAGGATGGGTCATGAACGAAAGAACGAGATCGCGGGTACAAGCGGCCGAGATGGGTTTTCTCTGGAGGGTGGCTGGTGTCTCTCTTGGGGATAAGGTGAGAAGTTCTGTCATCCGGGAGGGACTCAGAGTTGAACCGCTCCTCCTTCGCGTCGAAAGGAGCCAGTTGAGGTGGTTCGGGCACCCAGTTAGGATGCCACCTGGGCTCCTCCCTAGGGAGGTGTTCCAGGCACGTCCAGCTGGGAAGAGACCAAGGGGTAGACCCAGAACCAGATGGAGGGATTATATCTCTTCGCTGGCCTGGGAGCGCCTTGGGATCCCCCAGTCAGAGCTGGTTGATGTGGCCAGGGAAAATAAAGTTTGGGGCTCTCTGCTGGAACTGCTACTTCCGCGACCCGACCAAGGGTAAGCGGGAGAAGATGGATGGATGGATGGAGACTCATCACTAAGTTCTTCTTCATTGCTCATTCATCCCTTACTCTTGCTTTTCTCTTCTCTTCCTTGACCGTTCTCCTGTCCCTTGCTCGGCTCTTCTTCACCGTTGTCTAACTCTCCTCCTGCCTTTGCCTGGCTCTGCTCCTCACCTCTGTCTGACTCCCATCCTGTCTTTGTTTTTTTTGGTTGAAAAAAGCTGGCTATGCCACCACTTTTCTCCTTCCTTTTCATTTTTGCATCTGCCACTTGGACCTACAATATTCAAGAAAATGAGGGGGGTTAAATCTCACGATAAATACATTTTTGAAGCTTGTAAAGGGAAGAAGACAGGCAGCTCTCACTCGTACTCTGCTCTTCCAAAGCGCCGCTCCCCCTCCCTCCCGTTGAAATTATGAAGTAAAGGCTTACGGTCTGTCCACACAGCGGGGTGCGTTGATGCTTCACCATTCACTTTGAATGGGGTGACGTCACTTTTTGCCGAACTGCATTTTGGGAAGCGACGCGTCCTGGCGTTGCTCGCTTCAAAAGTTGAGCAATGTTCAATTTTTGGCGCCTCGGCAGAAGCGTCAGCCAATGAAATCCCGTTTATCCAAATCTGCCAGTACAAGCGCTAGCCAATCAAACCGTGTGTATGCTGGGAGAGACTACGCAGGTCATTTCCTCATATTCCAAAAAATGGAGGAAAAAGGTAGTGAATCACCCGGTGCTGTATGATCAGTCTGTTCATCTACCGGGATACAAACCGGAGGAGCCAGGCATGGAGGGAGGTGGCAGAGACAGTGGGTGAAACTGGTAGGGATTTTATATCCAGTTTACTTCGTTTTAACATTGCTATTGCTTTGTATGTCGGGAGCGGGAGATTCATGTGATTGGTTGTTGATCGTGTTGCTCGCAAAAAATCCCCAAGCTTCAGATATGCCCACCGCCAAGCGTCAACGCACGCCGCTGTGTGGACGGGCCGTTATAGTTACTATACACCTTTACTTCATAATTATACAAATATATATAACTATACTATAGTAATCATCATAGATAACACGGCAGGGTCCCGTACAGTTTGTTCTCATCTGATTTCAAAATAAGTCTTGGCTTTCAAAATATTAAACTTGTTTCGGCAAATTCAGATGATAAATACAACGTTGAAGCTTGTAACGGCATAATTAAAAGCGGAGAACGGAGTAACTTAACGTCACAGCAGGCACAACAACAGCCAGTGTTTTCCCCGGGAAACAAACACAATACACACAAACGCAAAAATACACTAACACACACACACATACACTCGCGAGCTTCCCCCAGACCAGTAATTCTAATCAAAATATATTTCCTCCGTACTATTTTTAATCATTTGCTCCGCTAATAATCAATCAGAACGATGGATTCAAGAGAAGAGGAAACTTTTAAGGCCTTTTTCTCAAAATGACTCGGTGACAGTCATTATATAATGTGACATATTTCGCTTAATATATGGAGTACAACAACAATCCTGATATCATTAGAAAGCTAGGAATCTCCTCTTTCCAACAGTGTATACAACTCAAAATGTGTCTTCGGGTCAATGCGACTGATTTTGATAGAGCAAGTCACATATAGGCAAATTATAGCTTACCCAACTGTCACTCCGACCGACTCTGTGGACTTTTTCTAGCAGGGTGCAACAGCAGCGAGACGATGAACGTGACACGATTTTCCCGGGGCGGGTGAAACCATTATTTAGGGGGGGGTTTATTCTAAACTGTTGAGTAAAACGTTTACACAAACTATGGAGAAATGTCACAAACATTTCTAATCGACATTTAAAAAAATATTATTAATAAATTCATTGCCTACATTTAGGGTGGCAACTGGGGTAGCAAGACATTTTTCTGAGGTGGCAGCTGCCACCCCTTGCCACCCCGTAGAACCGCCCTTGGTCTCCACTGAACGTTTTCGTTTTTCCCCCAATTAGAAATTGCCAGTATTAAACACATTGGTGTTATCAAATGTAAAACATATAATTAATAAATGGGTGAAAATCGCTTGTGTCCATAATGCGCAGCATTAATATATACCCACATGGCAGCTCACTGTTACTTTGTAATTCTACTCCACTACAATTCAGAGGTTAGCCTGGTATTTTTACTCCACTACATTTATTTGAGTTACTTTGCAGATTCTGATTAATGATGTGAAATATAAACAACCCTTAAATCAGACTTTAGTTACACCTGAGTAAAATTCAGGAAAGGTGATTGTCAAGTGCCAACAATCAGAAGAGATATTTGATAGTTGGTGCTTGAGAAGACTAAACATTTATCTGCAATTGACATGAATGGAAACGAGAAATAAAGTATATTCATTACTCGTTATTCTCTACTAATAGTTAATTAAAGACTGTATAATGGCTATTTTGCACATCCCTTTCAAGATTTCAAGATTTTCTAAGGTTTATTGACATATCATATACACAACTATGGTGTAGTTATAAAATGAATGAACAACTTGGGTCGCAGCTGAGGTTCCTCAACAGTGCATTACAAGACATCTATCAATATGTGTGTACCTCCACCATTAAACTGTCATATTCTGCACATTTCTTATACTATCTACATACATAAGAGTATAATTCATATGTATAATATCAGTTAAAATAAGTGCTTCAACATAGTTAATATTGCAGGAAAGCAATATATTAGACGTTAAGTACTTTGTCAGGCTTAATATTTATCTTTTGATACCCCCCAAACTTTTTTCTGATTTAAAAAAAGACCTTAATCTAAAGTATTATTTAATGTTTGAATAAAGGTTAATTTGTTTTTCTATTTTGCACCTCCGCATTAATATCTTTGTACATCCTGCACTAAACTCTGTTATTGTAGAGATCACTTATAGTATCTTCTTGATTTTTTATATTCTATATTTCTATCATTGACCTTCTACTTTCTCCCTCTGAAAGTATGTACTCTTAATTTTTTTTTCTTCAAATATAACACATAAAAACAATAATTAAATAACGTGCTTTAACCACTAGGCGGTGCACACAAGGTACACACAGCCATAATAACTTTGTATTATTAGTGTAGGTGGCGGCCGGCCCATAGGGGCGCTGTCCCCCATCTTCCCACATGTTTGATTGTCATTAAACAAAATAAAAAATATATATATATTTTAAAAATATATATATTTTTTATTTTTATTTTTAAAGAACAAGGTAAATATATCAGTAAAATGTATAATCTACAATAAAATCTCGTTTAAAATAGTTTTACGATGTCTAAAGTTACTGATAAGTCACATGTTTCCTGGCTGGCCGCACCGTGTATCATTACCCTCTCTCGTCCGGGCGGCAGAAAGGAGCCCTCAGCCAGAGCAGCAGCAGCCAACAATCTGACTGTTGCTATCTGTAAACTATGCCGCCGAAACATAATTTCAGCCAATCAGCGTCGTCAGATCTGATGCTCAAAGGTGCGCCCTGGCCTGTGTGTCTGTGAGTTGTTTGGACTCGTATGGTTGTGTCACCATTTCCATAGCCCCACCAAAAATATTTCCACCAGCCGCCGCTTGTGTAGGACACTTCTGTATCCAGAGATGGAGTACTTGAGTCCTGGACTCGGACTTGAGTGCCGATTTTCGGGAATCCTGACTCGACTAGGACTCGCGCACTGATTGACGCGACTCTGACTTGGACTCGGACTCGTGAATTTTTCCACCAACGATGACTCGGACTCGACTTGTACATAGACGCTCTGACTTGGACTCGGACTCGTGAATTTTTCCCCCCACGATGACTCGGACTCGACTTGTACATTGACGCTCTGACTTGGACTCGGACTCGAGCAAGTTTTCTCTGGAGTCTGATCATGTCCTCTATCCTGGCATGTGCACCTGTGAGGCGAGTTCACGGACTGGGCCCCGCTATTCCAGTCAAGAGATGTCTAGAGACACACCCCGCATCGTGCTGTATGCTTTCACACATTCTGCTTCCACATTAGAAAAGAGCAGTGCAAAATGCTCGTTATGTGGAAACAATATTGAAGAGAAGGCTCCGTAACACATTACTCTAAGGATCGAGTTCAGACATAGGCTGTCTTAAACACTATCATCAGAGTAACGTGATCTAATCAATAAATAAAGATTCAGCCATAACACGAAAGCACATGGCTACTTAACATGCAGAATGACTCATTTTGCATGCTAAGTAGCCATATGCTTTCTGGGGCTAAATCTTTATCAGTAAACCGATTTAACCGGTAAAAGTTCCTTCAAAATAAGATTCCCGATCTTATTACTATCAAAATGAAAGTGCAAAACGAAAACTTTACCACAGGAACATATTGGCATACAAATATAATAATTTCTCTAAAAGGTAACTCATTTTAAATATAGTTAGACATATTAAAGGTCATTTACAATAATAATAATAATAATAATAATATTAATATTAGTAATAAGCTTTATATTTGTATAGCACCTATTTCAAGAATTGTAGCCAAACTCGCTTCACAGCAGTTCAATAGACACATTAGTATAACATGACAGGATACAAGGAATGTAAAGGAGCAGCTACATTTCAACACATATCCACGAAGGTTAATACATGAACACTTGTGACTCAGACTTGGATTTGGACTCGAACATAAGTAATGATAACTCGGACTCGACTCGGACACTCCTTGGGTGACTCGGACTTGGACTCGGACTCGACTACGACTCTCCCTTGGTCACTCGGACTTGGACTCGAAGAGTGGTGACTCGAGAGTGACTTGGACTCGTGAATTGGTGACTCGACTACAACACTGGTATGTACAACATCTGAAGATGTGTAGTGTTATTCATGTTTTCACATAATTTTACAGCATATTGCTATATTATTTCAGACTCAGTATTTACATTCTTATATTCAAAGAAAATCGGTAATATCTTTAAAAAGTCATTTTATATCAGCTGTGCACCGTTATGGTGTAAACATAACCTATCTACGAATTAGATCAAATGTAAAAGTCAGCCGAATTAGTGTTGATACTGCAAGGAGACGTATTGTGTGAAGAGAAATTGAAGATGTTGTTTAATTGTTGATATATTTATGATCTACGTCAAGTATTCCGTTTCGGCGTCATTTCTTCCAGTTTTTCCAAAGGTCTTCTCATCATAAATAAAGAACTACGGCAGATCTGTAATATGTAATGCAGCCGAACTGTGTATTACAATGCCGTTATGTGATGAATTTCAAAGAGAAAAGCAAGAACACTTGGAATAAAGTAGTATTTTCTTAAAAGAAAAAGGTTTTTCGGATTTCATATCACTTTAACACCATATCCCTACATGCATTGCGGCTAAAACATCCAATCAGCGAGCTTAATCCATAGCTGAGGACAGGGGCGGCGCCATGGGGTAGCTTGGAGTTGCTATAACTTGCTGCAACTCCAACAATTGGCTTAACAACGGCTTAGCAACCCCATTGTTTTGTTATGAAAATGTATCTATTGTGGTGATTGACATTATTCATCCACGGACCTATGGGTTGGGGTATTGTTCCGCACGGAAATTCTGTGAATTCTATGATTTTCTTGAGTTTTAAACTACTGGGGTCAAATTGTCCCCCGAGGATAAAGGGTGTATAGTAAATATGAGGATGACAGGAGGATAAAGGTGCTGCAAAAGAAACAAAATTAATGAAAAAAGTATATTAGTTTCATTGTGGGAGGTAGATTTGTTCAAACCTCCACAAGGTCCAAACAAGGATGAATGTTCATTTATTTTTAAAGTCCTCTTACCATGTTCACCTGTTCAGCACAGCATGAGGCGTACATGAGGCTCTGTTGCCTCTCATCAATCCGGCGGCCCACCCTTCAGGTTTGATGGCTGCCACATGCTCTCTCCATGGCCCCTTACTGCTTGATTAGTAAGCCTTTTTTGGCCCTTGATCTTTCCCTCCCAGGTCTGCAGTGTAGACTGGCTCTGACTGAGGTCACATATGCTTAACAGTGTTAAGAAAACACTGCCTGAAGCGTTGAAGATCTTCACTATGCTCCCGGAAGGAAGGTTTATTTTTATTTTCTCCTCTTGATGAAGTGTTTGCCACTGACATCCTTTTACATGAAGTGTACTTAGTATTGTATTGAAAGCACCTTGAGATACTCTTTACTCAGTAATATTTCTGGCAGGCTTTAAGTCTGCACCAAGGATAGCACGGATCTTCTGAAGTGGTCCGATTATCTCATGTGTGGCGCCCCGTGATGAATTCACCACACAATCATCCATTTGCTGCTGCTTTGTCCTGGACCAAACACTCAAGGTGTGATCGGAGTTCATGGCCATCAGTGTTGAAGTTTTCCCCAGACTTTTCAAAGCATCAATGACTGATTGTCAAATGAATAAACACTCGAGAAAATCAAGAACTTGATAGGCTGAACTGGAAGATCTTTGGACACATTGGAGAAAGGATCAAACTGCTCCCATGGTTTGAAGCACTTCAGGAAGTTGCATTAAAGTGACCTGCAATATGCAAAGCCTTGCTTTCCTAGAAATGGTTACGTTTCTAAGAACTTGAACACTAATATTGACTTATCTCCCTTTGGTTGAGAAGTTTTAGTTTGCAGTTGTATGGCTGGGGACCCGGGATACAGTGTTTAATGTGGTGCAATTTTGACCCAAAACTGTCTATTATTCTGACTACAGGACAGAGCTTCAGAATTGGTTTGGCAACCGCTGTGTCAACTCATGGCAGCAGCATTATTTCACTTTTTTTACTATTTATCTTTTTGTATTTACTTGTTTTTTTCTGTTTTATTGTGTTGCACTGTTGGAGGAGCCTGTGACTTAAGATTTTCATCGTCATAACTACACTATGTACGCATGACCAATAAAAGCCTTGAACCTTGAACATGTGTGGCCAAATATCCGGCCGTAACTCCATAATAAACTGTCATCAGGCTCCTGCTCTCCTCGTGACTCACTTTGCTCCAGAGGTTTCCATCACACTACAAAATACCATAAAGGATTTATTGATCACAATGCTAGGTGCATGGACTAAAAATAAATAATGCAGTGAGCTGTTCTTTGAAAATGAATAATATTATTTTATAAATCCAAGATCAATTTATAATCTAAACATTGAATCTATTATTTAAAAAAATGATATTTTTAATATTGGGAGAAAATCGATACATCTCTTAAAAATCCTTAGTTGTTGTATCCTCACTATGTTTGCATGTTTACATCTTTGAGAGAATTATGTGGGATGTATCTTGTTAGCAACCCATTCACACTCCCTCAGTATCAAGCTGCCAACCAGCCTGAGTGTTCCACATTATTAGCTAGTCATTTATGAGACACTTGTCCAAAAACACACATTTATTCATTTATAACACCCCTCATTAATTGTGAGTAGAGTCATGCACAAAACATATTATAAAAGCAGCAATAACGAGCCTGATAAATACATTATTAAAACAAAATAAAGACTACTATACTTGCTCTTCAGTGTTGTGGGGTTAAGGTGATACATGAGCTGCTCTTTATATTTAATGTATTTTCCCTAATGGTTCCATCATTCAGAGAGAGACTGAGTGGAGAGATGAATCAGAGGGAGTGGTAGCGCTTTCACATTAAACATTATTTTTAAAACACCCGCATGTATTGTATGTTGTGGATGCAAGACTGAAATTACCTTTAACGCATGCGACTAATATTTGCAAATTATAACCTTCACTAAGTGTATTTGTGTCTGACAGTAGTAGTAGATATGATGTGTTTTTTCAGGGCCGTTATTTCTGGGCTCAAAAGGTTTTCTAAAATTAATCTAGTGATTTTTAACAGTAAAATATGTTATACTAACTGGTATCTATTAAATATTTTTAAGCACTATTTGCTGTTGCTGAAAGCTGTTCAATGTGAGCTTTCTATTTGACTGTAAATAATAATTCATCATGTTATGTCATGTAACATTTTAAATTAAAATATGAATATGAAATGTTACCACATATATCTCTCTATCAGGGAAATGTATTAGTATAATGTTTTATTTTAGTAGTATAGTTGAGGTTTCGAGTAAATTAACAAAAGGCTTTTGTGAGGTTTTTTAGGGCAGACTGACTTTGAATAGTGACAACAATAATATTTATATACCATAACATGACATATATTTTCTATGAGTACATTTTACTCAAATTGAAGAAAATGTTACTCTAAAAATCTTAAATTTGGTCCCAACCTATACAGAGTAAAATGTACTCTTTGTTCAGAGTTGTATTTTTAGAGTTCAATTAACTCTATTATGTGCTTAGATTTTACTCTGCTCAATGGTTATTTACTCTATGTAATGTATATTAAAAACAACTCTACTGTCATTTTACTCCAAATAGAACGTAATTTTACTCCAAATATCAGGTAATTTTACTCCCAATAGAACCTCATTTTACTCCCAATAGAACTTAATTTTATTCCAAATAGAAGGTAATTTTACTCCAAATAGAAGGTCATTTTATTCCAAATAAGGTAATTATACTCCCAATAGAACTTAATTTTAAAAGGTCAATAAACCAAAGTGCCCTTTGGAAATGTACTGATTTAAAAGATATTTAAAAAAAAGGGAGGCCTCAGTAAAATGGAAATTAAGAAGTTGGCCCCTGTTCACCTTCATGACATTTAAATTTTTCAAATCACAGCAGACTATTTCCAACATAAAACAAAATTGCATCATCAGCATACTGTATATCATATTTTGAAAATAAATAAATGTTGGCCTCTTTACCTTCAATAGATGAAAATAAAAGCATCAATATTTTTATATTGCACAAAAGAGTGATGCAGTGATGCATGACTCTGAAGTAAGCTGCAAGGGTTCGCTCGACAATAAATCAATGCACCACTCTATACATCTGGATTATAAAGGGCTTCCTATGCATCTTTGTTTAATCACAGGAAACAGTATGGGACAATAAACAAACTTGCATCATCACAACTGTATGACACCTATATCAAATGCTTTGTAACAGAAAAGTTCTTCGACATCAACCACGTGAGGTCCATCTGTTGTACATGTAACAGGGACAGTTATGTCTCATTTGTATATAATATATTATGTAAATATGTCTATATAATTACACAAAATCTGTGTTTATTCTTGTTTCATCTTGTGTTAATACCTGACGCAGTAGGACTCACATCAGTATGTGGAACTATAATTTTAGCGTGTACCCCTACGTTCCTTATGTATGTGACACTGTTCCCCTTTTTTTTCGCGGGGTTCATGCATCGTTCTCCCCTTTTGATACTGATCTCTGTGGGAGAGGTAGGCGGCTCTTCAGCCAGAAGCAATTTCCGTGTTTTAGTGTCGACTTTATGCACTTTAAGTTACTTTTTATTACTTATTTTTGTTGTAGTGTCTCACGGGTGTTCACAATGTATTTCTGTGTTGTTTAATTTGTATAGGGGCACGTTAAAGAGAGTACTGACTGGAGAAATGTTTTCTTTCTGTCGCTGTTTCGTCAGGTATGTTGTGTTACTTTTTACGTTATGCCCTTTTTGATACTGATCTCTGTGGGAGAGGGGCACGTTAAAGAGAGTACTGACTGGAGAAATGTTTTCTTTCTGTCGCTGTTTCGTCAGGAGTGAAAATAAATGTACATCCTGAATGAAGCTACACGTCTGGGTCGTCGTCTTTCTACACAACACAACGCAGAGTCAGACACAGCCGGTTACACTTGGTGCCGTGACGACCCGTTGTATCCGCGACCAGCGCCGTCTGGTCCCCGGGGTAAAGCTGCTGCCCACCGGCGGGAAGAAGGAAAGACTGGAGTGTGTGTTTTTTTTTTTCCTCTTTTTTTTTTTTCCCCCTCTCTTGCTGCGACGGCAGGTGCGTTAAAGGGACAGTGTACATATTCAAATTGAGAGATGCACTGAGTCTGAGAGGACACTTATCACTGAGTATATCTGTTTATCTGTGTTTTATCATTTTATTTTATTTTAGTGTTTTATCTCTTGTGGGTGGCTTTAAACTGTGTTTTGATTGCTTTGTGGGATTTTTTTGTTGTTGTCATTAACAATATGGATGTTAGTGGGCATGATGTCACATTTGGGTTGGGGAGGGGCCAGCGACTTAAAGGTAGTGAAAGATTTGGGTTCGCTAGTGATTTCAACCCGACATTAACACCTGCTGCAAGCTCCACACCTATTATGCAGCCAGACCGTAAACTTACACAAGTAGTATCTGTTGAAGCTTTTGGGGAAATGATAACAAGTTTGGCTAAACAGATAGGTGAGAACATATCAAGCACCATGCACCAGCCCAGTGCTGCCCAGCCTCAGTCTCCCACCAATCCACACCCGTCCCACCAGGCTGATTTGTCTCAATTGAAGGTTGTGGTGCAGTCAGACACCAAGGCTCCGCCTTACTTCAGGGGTGATCGTGCTGATGTATTTTCTATTCATGAATGGGAGGACATGATGAGATGTTACCTGAATAGAGTGAAATGTGACACTCACGTAGAAAGGTTTGATCTGATTATGTCAAGACTAACAGGTAAAGCCAGGGATGTGGTGAAAGTGTCAATCCGCAGCCGACCTGACTTGAGTGCGACCGACCTGCCCACAGCTGTGTTTGACATATTAAAGGGTAACTTTAGTGAGCTGTCATACTCTAACTTGCCCATGAAAGATTTTTACGGCACTGTTCCACGTGCTGGTGAAAGTGCTATGGACTATTGGATACGCCTTAACAAGTCAATAGATGCTGCGGACGAGTGCCTCCGGAGGCGAGGTAAATGTGTAGATGACCCCAGTGCAGAAGTGGTCTTGATGTTCATTAATCACTGTCCTGACCCCAGTCTCGCCATATCATTCCAACTGAAGGCACCTGAGCGGTGGACCACGGCTGAGGTTCAGGAGCGTCTGGACGCCCATATGAGAAATGTGAGAAAAACAGCAGCGCAGTCTCATAATGTGGTGGGTCTGTCAGTTTATAGTCAGAGCCCTGTGACTGATTCTTTTCGCCCTGTCAATCTGGGGATGTCTCAGGCCTCATTAGCGCACCAACCAGACCCCCCTCCCAACTCTCTACCGGCCACTGCCCTTGCTTACAGTCAGCCTCAGCCAGACCATGCTAGGGTGAGTCCCCAAGTGTCCCCCTTATCCCTGCCTCTCTCTGCTGTCTCTGACCCAGCCCCTACCACCGTCAACCCACCTACTACCGACGCTGGTGTTCAACAGGTAGTTGCAATGTTTGACAGAGTTCTGGCTATGTGCAACGCTTCCCTTACAACCAGTCAAAGGCCAGACTACCATCAGCCAGGCAACCACCAACAAGTCCACCGTCAGAATGGTCGACCCCGTTACCAGCAGGCATCTGAGTCCTTTCCATGCAAGGTTTGTGGCTCCAGGGACCATTCAACCCATGCACACTGCAGGCTTTACAGATTATGCCTTAACTGCTTCAGTCCTGGTCACATAAGAAATCAGTGCCCACAGGCCTCTCCTTCCTCAGCCATGCCACCTTCTCCCTCCAATGCTGGTTTAAACTAGCCCGCCCGTGCAGTGAGAGGGATAGCATGGGCGGCACTAGTGACACCCTCAGTGAGGAAAATGACTTAAGATCAACATATGTGAACTGCTGTAGTAATCTTCCTGATGACAAAACTGTGATTGCTGTGGGTTCACATAGAGTTGAAGGAGCCAATGACTTGTTTTATACCCCAGTGTTAGTAGGGGGTCAGTCAACTTTAAGGGGGATGCTTGATTCAGGGAGCATGTCATGCACACTCAGCAAAGAGGCAGAGTCCAATCTTAGAGCTGCTGGTGTCCTCCCTTGTCCTCAGCCTGTGCCAGAGAAGGTGGTCCTAGTTGGCTGTGGTGGCCTTATGACACAACCCAGATGTATCTATGACCTGGAGATTGAGGTTTACGGTTCTAAATTCATTGTGCCAACTTTCCTTGTCCCAGGGCAGAGAGACGAACTCATTATTGGTAGCAACGTCATCAGGCCCATATTACAGAGGATGAAGTCTGATGAGAAGTACTGGGAGCTCATCCAGTCCAACACCTCAGACCCCGACTGTGAGCAGTTTCTTCAGTTGCTCAGCTGCATCACTCGTTGGTCTGGTCCTGAACTGCCTGACAAGGTTGGCACGGTCAAGCTACGGCAAGCTATCACTCTAGCACCACAGAAGGAGTATCTGGTGTGGGGAAAGCTACCTGGCAGTGTTCCTGTGTCCCCTGGGAGCACTGTCATTGTGGAGCCCACCTCCTCCCGTTCAGCCCCCAAAGACATTATTGTGGGACGGGTTGTGGCACCCATGTGGGGAGATCGTTGGGTCCCTATGAAGGTCCTTAACCCAACCAAGAGTCCCGTGACACTACGCTGCAATGCTAAAGTGGCCGATGTGTTTACTTGTGTCGCGATGGAAGACCTTCCCCTCTCTCAGGGTGTGAATAGGCCACAGACCAGTCAGGCAGCTGACCCTCCTCCCAACTCAGATGCCAGCTCTACCCACACTCAGCAGCTTAAAGACTGTGGATTGGCAGACATCGACCTCGAAGGCTGTGCGGTGTCAGATGAATGGAAAAAGAGACTCTCTGAACTGTTGCTCACTTACCAGGATGTCTTCTCCAAAGACAAGCTGGACTGTGGGGAAGCGAAAGAGTTCGTCCACCGGATTCATCTCACTGATGATCACCCCTTCAGGCTACCCTATCGCCGTGTCCCTCCAGCACACTATCACAAACTGAGAGAGGTGCTGTCTGAGATGGAGTTGAAAGGCATCATCAGTAAATCAGTCAGTGAGTATGCATCGCCGCTGGTCCTTGTCTGGAAGAAGTCAGGAGAGTTAAGGATCTGCACTGACTTTCGCTGGCTTAATGCCAAGACCGTCAAGGACGCCCACCCGCTGCCTCACCAGGCCGACTGTCTTGCTGCCCTTGGTGGAAACGCCTTTTTCAGCACCATGGATCTCACATCGGGGTTCTACAACATCCCCCTCCATGAGTCTGACAGGAAGTACTCGGCATTCACAACACCCTTAGGCCTGTATGAGTACAACAGACTTCCCCAAGGTCTTTGCAACAGTCCCGCGTCCTTTATGCGGATGATGATGAGTGTGTTTGGTGATTTGAACTTCTCCAGCCTCCTCTGTTATTTGGACGACCTGCTTGTCTTTGCTCCATCCGAGGAGGAAGCCCTGAAACGGCTGGAGACTGTCTTCTCGCGGCTCAGAGCCAACAACCTGAAGCTGTCTCAGAAGAAGTGCTACTTCCTTCGCAGGACTGTGGGGTTTCTGGGTCACGTGATAGACAGCAGTGGCGTCTCAGTCGACCAAGAGAAGGTGAGGGTCATCTCAGCTTTCGGGAAGGAGGATCTCATGAACGACGACGGTTGCACCCCATCTCAGCGGAAGGTCAGGTCTTTCCTCGGGATGGTGCTGTATTATCAACACTTCATTCCTGGCTGTTCTTCCATCGCAAAGCCACTCTACGCCTTAACTGCAGGGCAGAAGAGGAAAGCCAAGGGCTCTTTCGGTCGGAGAAGAGCTGGCACCTTTCGAGAACTGACTCCTCAGGATTGGACCCCTGCCTGTGAGAAGGCATTTGATGATCTGAGACACGCACTCCTCAACAGCGTGGTGCTGGCACACCCAGACTTTGATAGGCCTTTCATCCTCTCCACCGATGCTTCCCTTGATGGTCTGGGTGCTGTACTGTCCCAAATTTCTGCTGGTGAGGAGAAGGCAAGACCCATCGCCTTTGCAAGCAAAACTCTCAGTCGCAGCCAGCTCAATTATCCTGCACACAGACTGGAGTTCTTGGCTCTAAAGTGGGCGGTTTGTGAGAAGTTTAGCCACTGGCTCAAGGGTCACAGATTCACCGTCTGGTCAGATAACAATCCTCTCACATATATCATGACCAAGCCGAAACTTGACGCCTGTGAGCAGCGGTGGGTTGCTAAGTTGGCTCCGTATTCCTTCGAAATCAAACATATTCCCGGCAGGTTGAACGTGGTGGCGGATGCCCTCAGCAGAGACCCTTTCGTGAAACCTTTGAGGGAACGGTTGCTGCGTGAACCCTACTTGGAGCTACTGGACCAGGTCTGTGACGTCAGTGATGGGTCTGTGCAAGATGCCTTCCGCCTCACCTGCCAACCACAGTCACTGGAGGGTCCATCTCACTCTGACGCCATTGAAGGTTCAATGTCTGAGGATGAGGTCTCTTCTCTTCTTTCCTCCTTGGACGAGTGGGACTCTGCTCCTAGGGAGCGTGCAGCCTCCCTGGTTGATCACCTCACCACCTTTGAACCACCTGGCCAGGACACGTTGCATTCCCTATCTCTTTCTGAGCTGCAGTCACACCAGCAACAGGACCCAGTAATTTCCAGGGTCGCTCTCTATGTCGACAGGAAGCGCAGGCCTTCCAGACGGGAACGCTACAATGAGAGTCAGCCGACTCTGAGAGTCTTGAAGCAGTGGGATAAACTGACTCTTCTGAATGGCGTCCTCTACAGGGTCACGAAAGATCCCTTGACTAGACAGAAGAGGTCCCAGTTCGTGGTGCCGGAGTCGCTAAAGGCAGACGCATTATCTGGTGTTCACGACCATGCTGGCCATCAAGGTCAGCCCCGCACACTGTCTCTGGCCCGCCAGCGTTTCTTCTGGTACGACATGGAGAAGGATGTCCGCAATCATGTGAAGCACTGCCACAGATGTGTTCTCAGCAAGACTCCTGAACCTTCCGCAAGAGCCCCACTGGAGAGCATTAAGACCTCTGCCCCTCTGGAGCTTGTGTGCATCGACTTCTGGTCAGCTGAAGACCGTCACAACAAGTCTGTGGATGTTCTTGTGATCACCGATCACTATACAAAGTTGGCACATGCTTTCCCCTGCCAGGATCAGACAGCTAAGAGAGTAGCCAAGAAGCTGTGGGACAACTTTTTCTGTGTTTATGGCTTCCCTCAGCGCCTTCATTCTGACCAGGGAGCAAACTTTGAAAGTGAGCTGATTGCTGAGCTCTTGCAGTTGTCAGGGGTTGACAAGTCCCACACCACACCTTACCACCCTATGGGGAACGGCGGCACAGAGAGGTTCAACCGCACCCTGGGCAACATGTTGAGGTCTCTACCACTTCGCTCCAAACAGAAGTGGCCGCAGATAATACAGACAATGACTTTCGTGTACAATTGCACTGTCCATGAGACCACTGGGTTCGCGCCCTTCTATTTGATGTTCGGGAGAATCCCAAGGCTGCCAGTGGACCTTCTGTTCAGGAATGTACTTCATGATGTGACTGTGTGTGACTACAATGCCTACGTGAAATCCCTCTTGGAAGACCTGCACTGTGCCATGGCACTGGCCCAGAAAAACTGCACAGCGGAGCAGAGACATCAGAGTGACCAGTATAACAAACGGGTCAGGGGCCAACCTCTGTCTGTCGGTGACCAGGTGCTGCTGGCGAACAAAGGCGCCAAGGGAAAATGCAAGCTTTCTGACAAGTGGATGCCTGTTGTGCACACTGTGGTGGCCTCAAAACCAGCCCTCCATATCTACCGGATCAGGGATCCAGAGGGACATGAGCGTGTTGTTCACCGAAACCTGCTGCTGCAAGTCAACTTCCTTCCGCTGGAGGAGGCCTCGGATGGTGAAGATGATGCTCCTGTGCCCGCACCTACCCCTAGCATGACCGATACCGCTCCGGCATCTGATTGGCATGGGACAGAGGTGTCCGAGTTAGACACAGCAGCTGCAACAGCTGGGCCATCCCTAGCTGGTTCCCTCTCGGATGTTGACGGGGAGGATGGCCGCACCGCCTCATGGGTCCTTGAGCAGTCCCCTTTTGATGACTCTGTTCATCCAGACCACCCACCACCTCCTTCTGTGTTGGTCACCCCCGTTTCTAGTGACCCTGCAACTGCTGTAGAGACCCCAATGGCTTTCCCAGCTCCTCTGCCACAACGGCCCCCTGCCAATAAGCGTCAAGCATCACATGTAGATGGCCAGGTTACCTCACGATTCGGCAGAGTCATTAGACCTGTGCGCCGCTTCATTGAGTCCATGGCACAACTTGAGTCCCTTCTTGAGGGTTGAGATAAGGCCGCGTGCTGTTATTAATGTGTGAAATGTGGCGTGTTAGCCATTATTTGTGCTCTGGTGATATACTGCTGTATTGAGCCTTTTTTTTATTTTATTTTTCGCTCATCCACATCGTTTGGCCAGGGTGTGGGGTGTAAACTGCACCTCACCTTGTCTGTAGAGTACTGTGGGTTCTTGCTGGGCCCAAGCGAGTCCCTCATTCTCTTATCCTTTAGGTAGGAAGCTCTTATTGCTGTTTCATATGGTTTTGTTGCTTGTTGTAATGGCCAGTGTGTTTATATGTGGATTGTTTTGCGACCCAGAATTTTGCATAATTCTAGCGGGGTGAGTGTAACAGGGACAGTTATGTCTCATTTGTATATAATATATTATGTAAATATGTCTATATAATTACACAAAATCTGTGTTTATTCTTGTTTCATCTTGTGTTAATACCTGACGCAGTAGGACTCACATCAGTATGTGGAACTATAATTTTAGCGTGTACCCCTACGTTCCTTATGTATGTGACACTGTTCCCCTTTTTTTTCGCGGGGTTCATGCATCGTTCTCCCCTTTTGATACTGATCTCTGTGGGAGAGGTAGGCGGCTCTTCAGCCAGAAGCAATTTCCGTGTTTTGGTGTCGACTTTATGCACTTTAAGTTACTTTTTATTACTTATTTTTGTTGTAGTGTCTCACGGGTGTTCACAATGTATTTCTGTGTTGTTTAATTTGTATAGGGGCACGTTAAAGAGAGTACTGACTGGAGAAATGTTTTCTTTCTGTCGCTGTTTCGTCAGGTATGTTGTGTTACTTTTTACATTATGCCCTTTTTGATACTGATCTCTGTGGGAGAGGGGCACGTTAAAGAGAGTACTGACTGGAGAAATGTTTTCTTTCTGTCGCTGTTTCGTCAGGAGTGAAAATAAATGTACATCCTGAATGAAGCTACACGTCTGGGTCGTCGTCTTTCTACACAACACAACGCAGAGTCAGACACAGCCGGTTACATACACACGACTGTAAATGCATTAAAATTAATTAACATGCATATTAGCAGTATATTGGCTCTTTATTAGTCATTATAAAACACTTATTAATGCCTTATTCTACATGACCATAATTTACAAGTAATAAACCATTACTTGAGAGCTTTTCCTCAATAACCCTCTAATTAGTGCTTATTTATTGCAATTAAGGAAGTTGTTGTACATGAGGTTTGAAAATGGGCGATGAAAATGAAACGTTTTGTGTAGCAGTTATTAAACCTCCTTGTCAACATAAACACACACGCACAAAACATTTAGCAACCCGCGAAATACACACTATCACACACACACAGTAGGTAGCTACAGCTGTGCCGCGAATTCCTGGCCCGCAAATTTGCATGTCTAGCTATGTACTGAGTGTGTATTTCGCAGGTTGAGTGATGTACAATGAAAATGGCATCCCGTGGAGGAATTCTGAAATGTTTTACCGTTACATCAAATAAACGCACAGCAGAACCAGACCCTGGAGCGCCGGCCTCTTTATTTACTTACTCCTCTTCATCCCCTATGGGTAATAAGGCTGAGATGAGAACCCTCCATCGTATTTAGTCCTTAGCAATATGCGCCTCTCCCCATGTAGGGATGGGTACCGAGCCCCGGTATTAAACAGGCCCCAGGCCGGATTTATTAAAGACAGTGGTAACGTTAAGCTCCGATGTTATCGGACTTTTTATCGGTACTGGAGACATTTAAAAAATATATGTCATGTATTATGGCTACATAAACATTATATCGCAGTCTTAGTTTCGCCAATGATAGCTTTGTTCGTTATTCTCGCGTCCAGGAGAGAAGCTTTAAAAATAAGAACACTAATGGAGTCTCTGAGAAGGTTCAAATGGGTACTATAATTAAAAAAGGCGCGGTAATGTTACAAGCAGAATATTGTTCAGTGAGAAAAACAGCTGTGTTCTCGGGCTCTCGAGCGAAGAAAGAGGGCGAGAACCACTCTTCCAGCTGTTAAATATCCTTTGCTGGCTCCTCCCCGTGAGCCGGTTGGCGCTGCTGGGGGCCGGCACTCCACGTCTTTAATGTCCGTTGTTGCGCATAACAGAGGATTCAGACTTTGTACACTCAATATATAGCTAATCACGCCTTTCCTCCTCATATTGTCTTTCATGACTTTTCATTTATTGCATTTTAAACGCTGTAATTCAATACTTTAGAACACTGGAAATACTTTACGACAGTTATCATTTACGGTGGTCCCGGATGTTGTCATATGTCTATAAACAAAACTTATTAAAATAAACTGTACCTTCATTTTAATATTCAGCATTAATAATATCTCGACGTCTATCGTTGTAGTGTTAAAATCAGTGGGTTTCGGTGTGCAACACTCCGTGTCATATCGCTACTAAATTCACCTCTATAGGAAATGGAATATTAGCCGAATGCTAAATGCTACCCGGAGATGAAGGATTTTCAGAATAAAAGCTTAACAACTGGTTGTGCGCGAGAAAATCTGGTTTTTCAGTATAAAACAGCATTTCAACTGACGGTATGTTTAAACTAAATTATGCCATCAAAACATTGATTTTAATTTCTAACAGTCCCTCCTTACACACCTAAAATGTGTGTTAATAATACTAAAATCAATGAGTTCTTCATCTGAACTTTGCATTTTGATTTTCAAGTATCAAAAACATACAATCAAAATGGAATGGTTCAATAGCCTCAAAATTTACAAAAATACAAAAAATACTTTGTGTTCAAACAAAAGTTTTCCCTTGTACATAACTTCTAGTGTTTACATTCAATATCATTCTTCAAAAAGCAGCAATGGCTTGGTATTAGAACATTTCTTCCTCCCTCCTTTCACACAAACCGTTCTCATACCACGCTCAGTGTTAAGGCACTTGTTTTTACAAAGTGAAAAGAAACAAACCATTTGAGATTAGCACACGATTTATAAAACACCAAATGTACTATAACAGAATAGTATAAAATAATAAAGAATAAAATTAACTATCTTGGAATAGTGTAAAGTAAATTGAAATGGATTCACTCCATTTTAGCATTTTAGTTTGTTCACTTCTTCACATGATTTCATCATTTAAAGAATCACATCGGCTGGACATTCATTGATCAATCTCATCTCTGAACATCCATATCATTTAAAATAACTCATAATTTTCATCAACATCTGTATACGGGGGTGGGTCGTCTTGTTCTGCTAGCATTTGTAACTCATCTCCTCATGAGAAATGTACCCTCCCTCCTTTCATACCATTTAGGTATGAAAGTAATATGTTCTCTAGAAGAGGCCGTCGTGATCAATCGGTACGTTAGGACATGGAATGCAACATCTAGCCCTCCCCTGGGCGCCCCTATGCTATCCTTGTACACTGTGGAGCCTAAACTCCCCCTGGGACTGGTCTCTTAGCCCTACTGGCTTTGGGGTGTTTCGCCATGTTGATTAACTACATAAAAAACATCACTGGCTATGCTAGTGCACAGGTCCCAGTCCGATCCTGTGACAACACTGGTTACAAGGTTTTAGTTCCACGACACCACCAAACATCTACTCTGGGATACGGCATTCTAGACAGTCATTTCTGGGAGAAGATTTTGGTCAGTTACAACAGTTGTAGAATTTCATCAAAGTTCCTACTTCAGTAACTTTTGGTGGTCTGTTCTAATGCAGTGATAAAGTCCCTGAAATGGTGTGAAAACCGGTGGAATATCAATAACTCATGATACTAATTTATCTTTAATTCTGGTCTACTTGAAGAACTATGCTAACCCCTTTAACAGTGTGTGGAACCTTGGGTGCCCGAGCATGTGATAATTACTCCCTCCTTTAACAAGGATTTTAAAAACAGAAGTCATTTCATTAATGGTTTGTAGTTCAATTTAGGAATTTTCACTTATGGCAGATATGTTTCTACTTTAAATAACATCTCTAAATGTCAGGTCATCTGGTGAATGGATGAATGAAAATATGCACCATCACAATGAGTGATCCCAGGCCCCGCATGTATTACTCCCAATTATATTAGTTTTTCCAAATTAAAATTTGCAATCGCTCTTTGCCCAGTTTCTTTTTAAAACTCTACATCTTGGACGAAAAACAAATGTTATTTCCACCTTAACAGTTCTCCTGTGGTAATAACTATGCTACAATGGAGAAATCAATACTCTAGATTGGAATACTATCTTTGGCTTGGTACTAGCTCTACCTTTAACATTTTCCATACAAATAAAAATGTGTCTGCTTTTATAGAGTGGTTACTAAAACCATCCCTTTAAACTGTAGATCTACAGTATACTGTAACAAATTAAATCTTCCCCAAATTCACACATGAATTGGAATCTCTTAAAGAATAATTTGTTTATATGATGAAAAGATTGAATAATATGTTCTACCCTCAGTGTGTTTTTAGGGTTATTTAATAGTTTCCTCTTTTTTACTTTATACATTTACCAATTGATTAATTCATGGCTAATAAATCTTTTTCTTTACGTATTTCTCGTTGGTGAATAAGTGTGTTTATGTGTAAACTCACTCACTCCCGTTTTCCTTCTCTCCCCCTCTGGTTGTCAAGCCACGACCCCCTCACATTCTGCTGGACCATGCCAACTCCTCCGTCCTGTCCTCTCCTCCGGTTCTGTCTTCTCCTCAGTCCATCCGCTCTTGGATCCTTCCGCTGTAACTCTCTTCAGTGGCCCAACTGCTTTGCATTTCATCTCCTCCTTTACAGTCTCTTCGCTGTTGGATGGAGGGCGTATTCCTCTCTCATGTCCCACACTCTGCTCTTTTGCCAAATCTCGTGGCTCAGCTTGGAACTTCATGTCATGTGGGGGACCGATGAGAGTATGCCTTCTACAGCATGCTGTTTGGTTCTGGATACCTCAGGTTGAGATGGTGCTGGATGCAGTCTTGTCATTGTTGGTTCAGCTCTGGTTCTCTGTCTGTTCGATGGAGAAGGAGGAGTCTCCTGTGGTGAGGTCTTTTGTCTGCTTGGAAGATGGGGTCGTAGCGGTCTGACAGGCGGAGAGAGAGGAGAGAGAGAGAGAGAGAGAGAGAGAGAGAGAGAGAGAGAGAGAGAGAGAGAGAGAGAGAGAGAGAGATATCTTGGGACGCATTACCTATAGTTAATTCTAAAACACTGAGGTAAAATAAATCCAATCCTTTCCACTCTATTTTTCTAATCTTACTATCTGTCTTAGATTTTAAATGTCATCTAAACCCAATTAATGTCTACTAATGGTTTTACCATATCCCTAAACATTGTTTTCACCCACTGTAACATGGCTACTCCAAATAACTCTTTCAGGAAACCATTTTCTTCTATAAATTGAAATACCTACATGTTTCACGCACCACATATTCCACAACCTATAAAATAACGTCCCCATATTTTCTCCATCACTTTAAATCTCACTGTTATTTAGAACCTTAGTAACTTTTGTGACTGGACATATCTGCAATGTCGCCACAATCTGCTGGGGAATTTTGTTCATAGAGTTTGTACATACAAAGCTGTACTTGTGTGTTAGTAGCCTGTTTCTACTGTAATCATTTTCAATAATTGTGCTCACATCACCGGTCAGTTGTTCATAAACTTAACAGGGGGTATTTCTGGTACAGACTAAAACATGGATCCAGTGTATTTGGAGATTCCCCTAATCTGTAAATCCCCATCACTTACATATCCCGATCACTTAAACCCATCTCATCATTTGATACAAGAACTGCATATAGGGGGTGAATCATCTTGATTATAACCACCTCACCTTTGGGAACGAGTATTTCTAACTCCTCCTCTTGTTGCTCAGCTAATCTTTTGGCTCTGGGGATAAGTGAAAGTCTGTGAAACACAGCTGGAGTCTTGTTAGTGATGTCGGCATTCTCTATGAGGGAACTAATGGTTCCCTGTTTTCCTTGATATTGTACTCCCCTTCCAACCAGAAAGGTGCCAAGTGTAATGAGCACAATCAACAATGCTATTCTGACTCTTATCCCTAGGGGACCCCACAATTGCTTTGGCTTTGTTCTTGTCATCATCTCTATTTTATCCGTGGTTGTGTCAGTAATGTAACAGCATTTAAATAATGAGTACTAAAATAACGTATACAAAACATTGGACACTCTTTCAGGTGTAAAACAAAAAATAGGTTTTCACTTTAGTGTACAATCTATAAAAATCTATAGACAATTCGTCTTTTGACCTTTTTCTATCTTTATCTTATTTCTATTTATTGTTTTGTTCCAGCTCTGCCAAATCAGTCCTAACTCCCAACAATGTTCTGGAAGTTGCCAGTGAAGGGTGACAATGTGTGAGGTGGTGTCAATTTACTCCTTTTTCTTTACCTTTAAACCGGAGCGCGTGTGAAGTTCGTTACAACTTTTCACGCTTCCGTCCACCGGGGATGAGCCCACTGTCTTTTGTGAACTTTCACCCTCACCCAATCACCTGGCCGAACAGGAGTCTCTTCTGGTGTCTCGTCTGGTATCTCTGTAGTTTTCCTAGCCTGCTGTGTAGACAAAACTTGCATAATATTACTCAAGAGTTCTGACATATTCATCCACTTCTATTTGTTTAATATCTAAAACTGGACCACTCCCTCATTGGAGAAGGCCCAAGCTTCGGCATACCTCTTGTTGTTATGAGACCTATTGTTAACTACATGTTATTATGTATTAACTACAACGTCACTGAAATCAACATATCTGTATGATCATGAGACTCCCTCCTTTGAGCATAAAATGCTCAATTAATATTGCAATGATTACCCTATTCTGAACAGGACATGTAAAACCCATAAAGTTGCATTAAATAAATATAACTTCTCCGTGTACCAATAAGGCGTACAAAAATATCGTATGATGTATGACTTTCTGATGGTGTAAATGCATATTCACTAAATATCTTCCATTAGTACAAAAAATAGTTTACTTGTTTCAATAATGGCTTTTGTCATGGTATTATGCATCATCGGTGCTGCGAAAAACAATACCCCTGGTGTCGCTAATGCGTCTCAATAATTATAGGATTAGAGAATTGGTTGACACTGCTGAACTAACATATGATAAAATAATATTTCTCCAACCTAGAGGGAAAATATGAACTATTCTCACAGAGAGTGACCTGCATGAAGGGCTGGTGCTCCTCACTCAAAATGAGATATTGCCTTACGCACTACACTATAAATCAGTAAAGTGACTCAAGAATAAATAAATAAAAACTGATTCTTGAAATTGTTGTAAAACACTACAACTTCTTCATCCAAGCTCTCAATCAGTGTTATGTTATTTGATCTGCAGCTCATGCCTCAAAACAGATACTTCAGACCGATTATAAAATTGTGTTTATGAGAAAAATGTAATCTGACTCCATAAATCACATAATTGTTTGATTAAAAACTACACTTCCACTAACAATAAATGAAGTTCCCCTTTAAACACAGCCCCGGTCTTCTGACGGGGTCTATCTATGTACTGGCTGGAAAATGTTGGGTCAGTCTCTGTCGCTCTGTCACTGTTCTCCCGCTAACAGTCACTCTCTAGTTCTGCTGGGTTCTTGTTGACTTCTTCACTGGTTTGAGACAAGCGATCCTATCGAACACCTCCCTTTGTAGCCAGACTTCACCACAGCAGAATCGAGTTTCTGTTTTCAGGTCCCAACAGCTTCACGTCAGGTGTATCGTCGCCCCTTGAACTGCAGTCGGTGCAAACAGGAGGACTTTGTAAGGATCCTCCGTCTTGGGCGAGTACTAGGTTTCCGTCTTCATATTTTGGGTGGAAACCCATCGTCTTGACCTCACTAGCTGTGTGGACACAATAGTTTTCTGTGTGGGGGAACAACATCACTCGTTATCTGTATCCTTCTCATAATTGCAAAAATAGTCTGCTAAACGTTATACTATGTCTTAATCTTCTTCTACTCTCTGGATGCTTTATGTGTAAATGCAATATGCTACTCTTGATTTTTAAAAATAACATTAAACCTCTCCCTCCTGTGTTGACAGATATGGCTCAATGTAGCTGGTTTTCAAAATACCCTTGTGCTTAAGATGCATCACCTGGTGGTCTAGCCCTCTGAGCTTCCTCATTGTTGTGGACCACTCCAAGCTGTCAGTGGCATTTGGTTCATGTTTGGCACCCTTCCTCCTCCTGGTTGTCCCTGGAATCTTCTGCCTGCACTGGGTCCTCCCCTCTGTTGATACTGTGTAGGCATGTACATGGGTACTTGTGGCTTAGTTGGACAGGGGTATAAACAGGCTGTTGCTGAGCTTGGGGATAATACTGTTGTGTCTGGGGCTGCTGAAATTGTGTAGGATTGTATTGTAAGGCTTGTGGTGGGTTTTGTATTTGTTGATTTGGTCAATCTCTAGCCCAATTGCCCAGCTGATTGTATATGTAGCATCCCTCAAACCGTATAACTTTTCCTCTGCCTTTACCTCGGAAACCTCCTCTACCTCTTTGTTGGTTCTGCATCTGATTTTCTGGCACTATCTGAGTTTGAACTGTTTGAGGCATCTGCGCTTCTTTTTCTGTTAGTATGACCATTTCTGTTACAGCTGGCATCTGCCTTGTCAATTTCTTGTTTATATTAGCTTCGGTATCTTTCTCAGCTACTTGCATCTTCAAAAGTCTTGTCGCCAGTTTCTTTGTTTCTTCATCCTCTTCCACCTTTATGTCCTGGTATTTGATGTTGTGGTGAATGAGATGTTGTCTCCATTCTTCTGGGAGTTTAGCTTCTAATGCCACCACATCTCCCAGGCGTGCCTGCACTGATTTGGGAAGGGCTTTGATGACTGCGTTCTTCCACAGTATTATGACAGACGGCGAAATGTCATGTCGTTCTCCAGTGCAGTCCTCCCACACTCCTTCACATCTCTTCAGGAAGGCATACATGTCTTCCCCAGGCTCTTTTCTCAGGCTGTTGAGGGCATGTAAAACTGCGTGTTGTTGGGTAAATGTGACGAATGGCAGCCCAATAGCTCGACCTGATTTTGTTGAACGAAATACCATCTGGAGAGTTGGTGCATTTGGCCTTGGAATCCACTGCTCTTGCCTCTAGTCTTCCAGCAGTGCCCTCATGTCTCCCAAGCACAGGTGGTCTTGGACTGTGTATTTCTCCAGATCAGTCACCCACTTCTGACCTCCTTGGGTGAGTGGAGGTAGTTTTGCCACTAATGATTCCATGTCCCTGTGAGTCCATGGTTGGTAGTCGAATCCCCTTCCAGCCGCTATCAATGGCATGGAGGTATGTGCACCAGTCCTGGTTCTTTGAGATGTCTTGGTTCTTCTCGTTTTGGGGCATGTCCCAGGGTAATGTTGCTCGTTTTCGTTGCTACTAGTATTCTCGGGAGGAGATGCAAAACTGCGTTGTTGCTTTGATTGTTCAGGGTATGAGGAGTGTCCACTGGTTTCAGACTGTGTACCGCCGTCGTCATCTTCATCTCCCTGTCCTTTGGAATAGTCAGGAGAGTAGTTTGTTTGGCGTGTTGTTTGTGATTGTCCCCATTTTTTTGTTATTTGTTGTTTTCTTTCTTCCTTTTCTTTGTCCTGTCTATGTTTGTTTTGTCTTTCTGCCATCATCTCCTGGAATCTTTCCTCTTCTTGTCGTCTTTGCACCTGACGTTCTTGTTGGGCTGGAATGACATGGGTGTTCCTAGTGTGTTTTGCTGAACTTGGTGATCTCTAGTCATGTCCTTCAATTCTTGCATGTCGTGTTCGAAACTCTCCCACAGCTGGTCAGATTTACTGTTTAGCATTCTTACTTCATAGTCCAATTCTTTGAC
The DNA here is from genome assembly GCF_949606895.1 of Notothenia rossii. Taxonomy (NCBI): domain Eukaryota; kingdom Metazoa; phylum Chordata; class Actinopteri; order Perciformes; family Nototheniidae; genus Notothenia; species Notothenia rossii. The sequence continues at coordinate 61,001,919 of NC_136901.1, read as the reverse complement.
ACTTCTCTCAGTGGGGACTTCGTCCAAATTCAATATTCCTCCAGCAATATTAAAAGTTGGGGCTTGTATCGAGGTTTGAGAGAAAAGTTCTGGTTCTGTCATGTAAGGAGGAGGCTTCTGAGGCAGGTCTGGATAGAGCTTTGGAGTTTGGATTACTGGAACTTCTTCTATTTTTTCCGTTGTGTGTTCCTTTTCTAGCGGATTTCCTTCTAGAACAACGTACATTTTAGCCGTCCCACTAACAGAATACCTTAAATGGAGCATCAGAACTGTAACTTGTGTTTTTCTTATCTCCGATTTGTTCATAGCAATCTTTGTAGGACCAGGAAGGTTGTCCGGCTTTGATCCATGCTTGTTGCTCTCGCAGGTATTCTCCATTCTCATAGTCAATTACAGCTTTTCTATGGGCTTTCGTTGGTCCAGGCTGATCATCTGCTTGAAACAGTCCTCTCGTTTGCCAGTGTTCCAACAGTTTCTCAGTTTGGTTCCATGTCTTCTGTCTAAGATTTGGAACTGTTGTAGCATCTGATTTGATTTTTATCCTTCCCTTGATATCTGCAGTTGAGCCTGGCTCTGCGTCTGGTCTCAACTTTATTTTGGTGACATGTTCTCTAACTATTCGAATGAAATTATTAAGTTATCAAAGATTGAAGCACTAGTCCTTTGACTAGTACCATTGTATTCCTTATAAAAATATCCTATGTCATCTTAATGATATATATATTTTTTTAATTGTTAAAGGTGTTTTTAAGTTGTTTTTTTTTTGTTTTTTTTCTGTGAATAAGGTAAATTAAAAATAAAAATTATGATTTAAGTTTTTTTGTAAAAAATTGCTAAAGTAAATTAAAAAAGAAAAATGAGGCAAATTTTAAAATCAGAAATGTTACAAAAAAAAATTGTACAGTGTATGGTTTTGACTTTGAAATATGAAAATAGAAATCTGGTGAAAATCTAAATCTACTGTGTACAGTGCATACTGAAGTGTATGGAATTATGCAAATGTCATAACTTGTGTTAGCTTCAATAAATTGGTGTTTGAATATTCTACAGTCTAGTTTGAAAGACTATTATGTAAAGTTTCTCATCTTATAATTAGAAACCACTTGCAATTCTATCTTGGCGATGAAGCATGTGTTAATTTATAACACTTAAAATTAAACTTCAGAATGTTATAGTATCTTTCCCTGAGAGGTGTTTCCTCTATCTGTGTAATAATTCTGTATTACCAGCAGAATGCGCTGTTGTAATTTCCAGCTCAATCCACTAGGGATAGCTGTTGCAAAACTGACCTCTATTTAACACTAGAACCGCCAACGACAAAATTTTACCCGCAGCTGTTTTTTGATTGTATGTAACTTTTTTTCCATAACATATTAAAGTCTCCCAGTCCGTGACTTTTCCTGAAAGTGTGTTATATAGCACCCTCTGTTGTTAAAAATTGTCAATAGGAAGTCAGATTGAAAAAAATTGCCAAAAAAAATTGCCATTTATACCCATATCCGCCAGCGGGTAATATTTACCTCATAGAAAATGCAGCGTAAACATGACGTGTTGCTATAGCAACACCTTTTGTCTACTGCGGTTCCTTATAGATAGAGAGATTGATAGAAAGAGATAGATAGATATATAGATAGATAGATAGAGAGAGAGATAGATATATAGTTATAGATAGTGTAACATCTTGGAGAATACAAGATCTTGGATGACTGAGCTCACGTTGAGGACGTAATGCATGTGAACAGATTACGTGCCAGTTGAATAAAGATGGACACTCGGAATGAGAGAAGTAGTCCGCGTCGTCTGTGTATGTAGACAATTATATGTCCATTGAACAGAACATTACAGATGGATCGATAAGATAGTTATAGATGGATAGAGAGAGATTGAGAGATTTGTACCTAAACAAAACACTAGTCTAACACCAAGCGTTTAAATCAGCACTTGTATCGATATTTTATACTTCATGCTATCTGCACAAACTATATCACATGAAAAGCTGAGAGTCCACAGATTCTATTGGTATAAATGTCATCCCTGTGCGATCAACACTCACTGTTCTGTATGATAAATAAAAGAACATTGTACCTTGCAAATCGGGTAGCGGGTACATTTTACCCGTTGGCGGTTTTAGGTATACAGCGACCTCTGGCGGTTCTATTGTTAACAAGAAGAAGCTTATTTTCCTTAAAAATATCTTAAAAATGGGAAGAAAATTACACTATGGTTAAACAACACAGCACATAACCGCCAAAACACATTTGCAAACAGGAATATTTCAAAAACCGCCAATACACACTTGCAAGCAGAAATACTTCCAAAATCAGATTGGACTTTTAAAAAATACAATATCCTTCCCTACAAATACCCAGACCTGATTTAGCTTTCTAGCTCCAATTGTGACAAGAAGTATGATTCGTTCTTCACAAGATGGAGGTCTGAAAAATGCCTTATCAGAGTGAAACCAGCTGCAAAAGAACAAGCAAAGGAATGATTTGAATTTGCATTTCACAAAATGGCGACTGCCCTGTGTTTGTTTATCAACATGTGGTGTAAACAAGATGGCACCCGATTATTTCGAACTCTGACCTGTAGACAAAGAGATTTTAAAGTAGACCATGGCCCTTTCTCATTTCATCAAATCCCCCTCCTCGACTCCTCGGTCCTCCGGTAGTGACCTGGAAATTAATTTCAGCGCGCCATGTTGAAGGACATCTAATTTCTCTAAATACACTTCGAGGACCGAGGATCGAGCGTCGAGGAGGCTCTCTGGAGGAGCTATAACCGAGGATACCGAGGGGGTAGTGGTGGTCTAATGGATAGTGAGGTGGGCTGAAGATCGGAAGGCTGTGAGTTCAAATCCCACCAGGAACACCACCACTAGTGTGCCCTTGAGTAAGGCACTTAGCCCTTAGTTACTCCAGGGAGAATGTCCCCGTAATTGGTAATTGTAATTCGCTTTGGATAAAAGCCTCAGCTAAATGAAACGTAATGTAATGTATCCCCTGGATATTATTTTATTAACTGCTTTCATCGTGACGCGATGTTTACAGTGAGAACAGCTGTGAGGTCTGTGCATAAAGCAGAGCAGTGAGTAAAATATATATCACTCAGTATAACAGGCCTACTCTCTTTATTTGCTTTAGTTTAGTAGATATCTACAAACAAAGAGTCGATATTTTTTTGTATATTTATATAAATATATACATATATATATATGTGTGTGTGTGTGTGTGTGTGTGTGTATGTGTATGTGTGTGCGTCCGCATCTGTAGCGTGTTATTGTCTCATTATACCGCACTGTGAATTAATCAAAGTCAATAGTCGTCATCAACACATCTGTCCATCAGACAGAGGGCTGCTGTGCTTCCTGTCATCATTAATGGACGTCTCTTTAAAATGACCGCTCAGAGGAGAGGAGTTCTCATTTCTCTAACCGCCTGCTGCTTCCCCTCCTCTTTCCTCGGCTCCTCCGCTCGCATCTCCTGTGGGCGGGACTAAGTCTCGAGGATAGGAGTCGAGGAGGGGAGTCGAGGAGGGGAGTCGAGGAGGGGAGTTAGAGAAATGAGAAAGGGCCCATGTGGCTCTCAGAGAGGAGTTTAAATAATGGCGTGGTGATCTTTAAACAAACTGTAACAAAGGAAACCACTGGTGTGGTAAGTTATAGTCTTAGAAAATACAAGCCAAAACAACACTTAGTTTAAAATAATAACATTTCTATCGAGTTTACTATGAAAAATGGGCTTTATCTTATTGATATCCTCTCTTAAAATTAGGAACCCTTACGCATAAGCTATAAACCTATCTACGTAATATTTTACTTTATAGTCTATATGAAAATGGGCTATATCCTAGAGATATCCTAACTCAAAATCAGGAACCCTTACGCATAAGCTATAAACATGTCTTTCCTTGACCTTGACTTTCAAAGCCAATATTGGTTATCTGTTGCTATTTAGACACGATAGGTGGGACCAATATGGAGACCTATCAGCGACCATTAACTGACCGTCGTCAACATTTAACGTAACGCTGCTGTAACTCCAATTAGCGTAATCCACCGGCAATATCTTGGTTGAAAACAGAACAGTATAACCACTGATAAAGGCTTACACCTTAATCAAGCCTGTTCCCCGAAAATGACTTTTTTAAAACAGTTCCTAACTGTTTTCGACTAGCACTCACTCCATTTCCACAACCCCGAGTTGACTAGCTGTGCCTTGTTGGTTTTTATTTACTCAGTGCTTAACTGACTCGCTATTGTTAGAAATTAAAATCAATGTTTTGATGGTATAATGTAGCTTAAACATACCGTCAGTTTAAACGCTGTTTTATACTGAAAAAAACTGAAATTCTCGTACACAACCAGTTAAGCTTTTATTCTGAAAATCTTTCATCTCCGGTTAGCATTTAGCATGTGGCTAATATACGATTTCCTAAAGAGGTGAATTGAGTAGCGAAATGACATGGAGTGGTGCAAACCGAAACCTACTGATTTAACACTACAACTATAGATGTCGAGGTACTACCATGCTGAATATTAAATGAAGGTACAGTTTATTTGAATACATTATTGTTTACAGACGAGAGTAGCATGTGACAACATCCGGAATGACCGGAAACCAAACCAGCCGTGAAGTATTTTCTGTATTTTTTAGAGTATTGATTACAGCGTTTAGAATGTGTTACATGAAAAGTGATGAAAGAGAAGATGAGGAGAAAAGGCGTGTTAAGCATATATTGAATGTGAAAAGTACCAATCCTCTGTTTAAATGCAACAACGGACATTAGAGACGAGGCGAGCCGGCTGGCGGGGAGGAGCCAGCAGAGGATATAGATAACAGCACCAGACGAGGGATTCGCTCTTCTCTTGCTCATGAGAGCTGGATCACAGCTGTTTTCTGCCTGAACAATATTCTGTCTGTAACACTACCGCGCCTTTTTTAATTAAAGTATCCCATTTGAATCTTCTCAGAGACTCCATTTAGTCTCATTTTAAAGCTTCTCTCCTGGACGCGAGAATAACGAACATATTTAACACTATGTCTCATAGATGTTAACATCTTTAAATCGTTAAATGGGCATCTATACCCTTAGCCTATAACGTAACTAACTACTAACGTAACGAGAGACACCTACATGAAAACGCAACAAGACACCTACATGGAGTAAAATGACTTTACATATTAATATTTAAAATACTACACACACACAAATTAATAGCATGCAGGGTTAATAGAAGAACAAAAGAAAATGTGAACTCACCCTGCTTGCGACAGAGCAGCGCCACGAGGTATAGCATGCTTACGTTTATAAATGTAGGTTGTTTTAACATTAAATGCACAGCTATTTTCAGGATTCGCCGGCTGCCGTCAAACACACAAACCTAATTTGTCCTGCATAAACTATTGAATAATTCGATATAACAGGTTTCTTCTTACCCCTTGTTTTTGAGCTCGTCTGTGTGTTTGAACGGATGCCGCGTCCCCAGCGAACAGCTGGCTGTCTCTCCCGGTCCAACGAAATCTCACGTCTTAGGACACCAATTGATAGCTTTGTTCGTTATTCTCGCATCCAGGAGAGAAGCTTTAAAAATAAGGAGACTAATGGAGTCTCTGAGAAGGTTCAAATGGGTACTTTAATTAAAAAAGGCACGGTAATGCTACAAGCAGAATATTGTTCAGTGAGAAAAACAGCTGTGTTCTCGGGCTCTCGAGAGCGAAGAAAAAGAGCAAGAACCACTCTTCCAGCTGTTAAATATCCTCTGCTGGCTCCTCCCCGTGGGCCGGTTGGCGCTGCTGGGGTCCGGCCTTCCACGTCTTTAATGTCCGTTGTTGCGCATAACAGAGGATTCAGACATTGTACATTCAATATATATCTAAACACGCTTTTCCTCCTCATATTGTCTTTCATGACTTTTCATTTATTGCATTTTAAATGCTGTAATTCAATACTTTAAAACACTGAAAATACTTTACGAACGTTATCATTTACGGTAATCCCAGATGTTGTCATATGTTATTGGATTCAATATTAGAGTAGTTTTCTCGTTTGTGTGTTTGTTTAAATATATTTGGCCTTTGTTTATGTGATTGACTGATTTACTCAAATAAAAAGGTTGATGAATTATCATCTAAGGATTTGTATGATGTTTTATTTATGCTAAAGGTCACTTTGAATGATTTTAACTAATGATAATGTAGAAAAACAAATATTTTTAATTCGGGACAGTCCACAGTAATTTCGGGACGACTTAGATTGTATTTCGGGACGGTTCCGGGAGGATGGTGAAAAAAGTTAGTCGAGAGTCCTGGTGTGACACACACTTTCACACTCAATCTCACGCTCTCACGCTGCCCAAACTATTCTCACGCCTAAAACAAGATGAACCTGCGATCGTTTTTGGTTGGTTATTTACAGTGTTGAGTTGACAGCTCCTCAAGCTGTCGATCCACTCCCTTCTCACCCCCAGCACTTTTAACAACACTAACAGACAGCAGAGGAGTGGGAGCCGGTTGGTCAATCCCCGACCCGTATTGCCAAGGGCGCCGTAACGGGGTGAAAAGTTAGGACGATTCTAAGGGCCCGTGACTGACAGGGGCCCAAACTATTTTAGAACATTAAAGGTGACATGTCATGCTTTTCCGGTTATTAACCGTCCCCTTGTGTGTTATGAAGGTTTTTCTGCATGTAAACGGTGTGCAGAGTCAAACCCCTCAAAGTACACCCTGTAGCGAGTAAAACTCTAAAACGGAAATGACCTCCCCAAAACGGGTACGGGTACGTGCTTACGAAAGCACGTACCCGGAACTAAATGGGCCAATCCGTGGAGCCGTTACGTTACGTCCGCGGAGCCGTTACGTTAAGCCCCCGCTGATTGGTCCAAATTGACCAATCCACACACACACACTCAGTGCAGGCAGCCCTGCTGATTTCTGCTCGTGCTGCAGGCTGATAACAGACAGTTGGGATCGCGCGAAATTCTCTCTGCAGACCCATTCTCACAGCGTTTATCAACCTATAAACCTTTTTCTTACTCAATATCAAACCACACTTATTGTTTTTATTTCGGCTGTGACTTTGTGTGTGTTCAGGTTGAGTTTGGCTATGTTTGGCTGTGTATCGCTAAACAAGGAAATCACGGAGGGGGGGGGGGAGCTGCAGCGAGCCGTTTAGTGGAGAAAGTGAATACTGCTGAATACACATACTTTACAGAGATGCTGCATGATAAACCAATGTGAGTTTGGAAAAATGCACAGTATTTTTTTATTTTAGTATACCTCAACAATGGAATTATGATCAGTGGAAATGGCCATGACACCTCTCCTTTAAGAAAAAAATGTTTAAGTAACCAAAGTGATTATCTTTTCATGGGGCCCAAAATCCCTGGTGGCGCCCCTGCATGTTGCGCATTCGTAGAATCCGTCTTAACGCCAGGTTTTTTTTTCCGCCATCAGTGGACGGCAAATTTGATGCCAAACCATCTAGAACAGAGGTGCCCAGTACGTATTAATGCTGGTAGATCGCGAGTCATTCATAAAAAAAAATCCAGCTACGTTAAAATAAACATGATCTCTCCTCCCTTGGCCTCCCTGCCACTTAATTCAGGAGTTAATAACAAGATAAACACGAAAAATCCAGATGAGATCTCTCTCCCCCGTCTTTGTGCGAGGGGGCGGGGCAGTTTACACAGAAGCGGCTGCTACATGCAGCAACACACGGCGGTGATAGCGGAGAGAAGCGCTCCAAGGTGTGGTTAAACGTTACCCGTCTTGAGGTGGACAATGCTCGTTGCCAAGAGTGCAAAAAGAGTTTAGCATGTAAGGGCGGTAACACGACCAATTTGTCTAAACATTTAACAAAAGTGCACCACATTCAGACGGAGGAATGCACCGGGTTCGATTGTCTTTCTAGTAGCTCTGTAGCCCCATCCACGAGTAACGTTTCCACGTCAGGTGTTATGTATGCTAGCAGCAATACACGGAGTTAACTCAATGATACAAACATGGGTTAATGATTAGAGGTTAGAGTTATTCTTTATTTTGTTAAAGTTTCAGCTATTCTGTTTACAATTCTGTCATCACATTATTTAATACGATTTGTTAAAACATTGTTGTTTCTTTTGATGTGAAATATTATTTATTTTATTTAAATAAAAAGCAATGTTAATTTTGTTCACAATTTGTTAAGTTAATTAAATGATATATGTATTTTTGAATCAAGTATTCATCTTTATTGTCTTCATTGTTAGTTTCTACATGCCTACAACAACCTCAAGCTAAATCTAAAAGTTGATGGCTAAATAAGAGCGTTTGAGAAATTGTGCAAGGCATACAGTAATAGTCCATATAGTCAAATAATCGTTTCATTAATCGATAGATTAATCGATTATCAAATTAGTAGTTTGTTGCAGCCCTATTGTAGTTATCCCATGTATAAATAAAACGTGTTATTCAGCAACCCTTGCAATTTGGGATTTTATTTTTGGTTGGTAGACCTCGGTGAGCTGGTCCTTTCAAAAGTAGCTCACCAGCCGAAAAAGTGTGGGCACCCCTGATCTAGAATATCAGACTTTAGTTTGGTGCTTGGAGACAGGAGAGTGCCAGAGTTGTGAAAAGCATGACTGGCCATCTCTAGCTGAACCTCTACCTTAACTTGTAGTGCTTCAGTAACTGGTACCTTGTAGATTGAGTCTCAGTACACTGTTTGCATCTCCACATTCAAAACCTAGAGAAAAAGAGAAATGTGTTAATGATCAAAATTGATTGTAAATAACATTAACATAATTCAGGGTGTGAGGTGCAGGATATAGCAACCCATTACTGGATCTTAAGTAGTGGTGGAAAAAGTACTCAGCTCCTATACTAAAGTAAAAGTATAAATACTCCATTACATGCTATAGTCCCAAGTTCAAAATAATACTTAAGGTAAAGTACCAAAGTGTTATTAGCCAAATATAATCAAGTATCAAAAGAAAAAGTAATTTGTGCAGAATGCCTTTTGTAAAAGGGTTGCTTCATTATAGAATACAATTAATATAATATATTGAATATTCATATAAATATATGAATACAAATACATTATCTAAAAAGGTAACTACAAGTGTCAAATAAATGTAGTGTAGTAAAAGTACAATATTTCCCACTGAAATGTAATTGAGTAGAAGTACAGAGTAGCAGAAAATGGAAATACTCAATTATATTTATGTGGTACTTGTACTTTACGTAAGTGCAGTAATTGAGTAAGTGTGGTTGGTTACATTCCACCACTTATCTTAAACACGGCATGCGCTTTGAGCTGAAGCAAACTTAGAACATTGGTTGTTTTAACTGACAAATCCTACTCGTTTAGCCTTCAACTTATTTGGAGACGTGAAGGATACTTACTGTACTTTTGAGCCGCTGGCTTTCATCTATACATTTGGCTCTCCCCAACAACTTGGAAATCTGAAATTCAAAGTTGGAGAATTAGTCACACAATGAACTTAATGCCAAAAATAAGGAATCCTGTATACTGTCATTACAAATTAAAATGTGTATATTGCACTGTTTTAACATGTATGACTTATCCTATACCATGAATCACCCTATTATATCAATCCTACTTTAATATTTAAACACACACACACCTTTCAATAAGAGAAAAAACAATATGATATTTATAAATTCTAAGTTTTCTTAGAATTAGAAATTAAAATGTCTAATTCACCCGAAAAAACAAGTTTTCGGGTGAATTCCGTGTCTATTTAAGTGACAGACAAACATTGAGAATTTAGATATAGTTAGATAGATTTAGAGTTTTGAAGATTCAACTATGATGAAGAGAACTCTCAATCAATCAATCAATCAATGTTTATTTATATAGCCCAATATCACAAATGTTATATTTGTCTCAGTGGTCTTCACAGTGTGTACAGAATATCAGTATGACAATATGACACCCTCTGTCCTTAGACCCTCACATCGTACAAGGAAAAACTTCCGGAGAAAAAACCCACAGTTTAAAGGGAAAACTGGGAGAAACCTCAGGGAGAGCAACAGAGGAGGGATCCCTCTCCCAGGACGGACAGACGTGCAATAGATGCCGTGTTTAATTCGTGAATTGTTGTTACGGAAACAGAGGGGTTTAGGTTGCCATAAGGCTGTTGACGGTCTTATTATAGGCTCCATTGGTTGGTTTTGTGGCACATTTGTAACGCTGTGCTGACTTGGGCAAGCATGCAGGCAAACTTGAGGAGCGCACACAGGGTGGAGTGAGGTTGAGCGATAGAGAGAGAGAGAGAGAGAGAGAGAGAGAGAGAGAGAGAGAGAGAGAGAGAGAGAGAGAGAGAGGTAGATAGCGTGTGCAGCGGTCTGCTTGCGCACAGAGCCGGAGTTTGTGAGAGAGCCGGCTTGAGAGTCAATTTCTCTTCGAAATATAATTGATTGCCAGCCTCCCTTGTCCCTGGCTGGCTTGCTAGCTCGTTGGTAACGTAACTGATTTCTTCTAATGTGCCTGCATCTGGCGCTGAGTTGCCATATTACTTTCATGAACCACTTCCTGATATCCATTGTTGCAGATAAATATAAATGATAATAGCCAAACTAGCCTAGCAAGAGTAAACTGACAGGCTGCTGTGCCGCATCTCACTCAAACACCCACATGACTCAACCCAGCGAAAAACCAGTCTCGCGCGCAGCCTTTCATTCAGAATTTCATTAAGAATTTCATAGCAAAATAAAAAAATGATATTAAACTAATCTTTCAACGTAGTTTAAAACAAAAATAAATATTAGGACAGAGCCCTGCAAATAACAACCATAAACATAATAATAAAACAATTAAAATGCTGTATTCAGCCCTGATTAAAACTGCGGGCCCAAATCCTGGATGGGCGGGCCCGGCCCCATGGGGCACGCCCATGACGCCGGGTCTGAGGACCGCAGAGACAGGTTAAGCCACGACTCGAAGTCCAGGACTCAGATCCAGTGCTCAGGATAGAGGATCCAGGACACACGACCACAGCAACAGGATTAGCCTCGACTCAGGATCCTGGCGTATATATGGACACAAAAAAGAGATTTGGGGGAAACGGAGTTAATCGGAACATGAGAGTACACAGGTACAAACAGCCAGAAAGACGGAGTAAGGTCCCACCCCAACAGTCCAAGCCTATAGCAGCTAAACTAACGTGTCTACATACATGCACTCCCTTAGGAAAGGTTGAGGAAAAAGGGTAGCAAGTAAGAAGTAGGAAACAGAGGTGGAGAGGCACACACAGGGAAAAAGGTCCCCATTGGAACCTGAATTTGTCAGAGGTAGGAGTGGGTCAGTGACTACGTCCCACACTCCCCGGCCGGGCTAGGCATTCTCTGCAACCTGTTACCCTCTAATAAACCTCGAGAGGTCATAGAGGGGAAAGGTTTCGATAAAGTTTTAAAAATAAGATCTAAGTTTTTAGGATTTAAGTGAAAGAGTAAGAACTAAAATGCATAGGTGAAGAGGCACAACGTATCTAAGTCAATGCACTCTTATTAGATTATTTTATTTTATCACTATAAGCTTTATCAAAAAGGAAGGTCTTAAGCGCACTCTTAAAAACGGATAGGGTGTCTGCTGCCCGAAGACAAACTGGAAGCTGATTCCACAAAAGTGGAGCTTGATAAGAAAAGGCTCTGGCTCCCATTGTACTTTTAGAGACTCGAGGAACAACCAACAACCCTGCATTCTTGGAACGCAATGCCCTAGTAGGACAGTAGGGTATAATGAGTTCTTTAAGGTAAGATGGCGCCTGCCCATTAAGGGCTTTGTAGGCGAGAAGAAGAATTTTTTATTATATCCTGTGTTCTATAGGGAGCCAGTGTAAGGCAGCCAGAACAGGAGTAATGTGGTCCCTTT